>NC_135353.1:10823969-11157303 GCF_023851605.1 Tamandua tetradactyla
GAACGCATTTCTTCTCTTTGGAAATGTATCATAGATTATGTATCTATGTATTCAGGCTAATGCCATGGTTTGGATGTGTGCTCAGGAAGTTAACAAAATCTAACAGAATTTTATTTCCTATCCTAAATCCAAATCAGGAGTTGCAATAGAAGTATAAATAAATAAATAAATAAATAAATAAATAAATAAACAAAACCTTTTTGATGACTGCATTAACTAAAAGTCTTTTCTTCATAAAGCAATTTAATGAAGTTATGATTTTTATACACTAAGGAAAACATTGCCATCCTACTTAGATTCTAAATGTTACAAAAACAAATTGCTTTTGTTCTTTGCATAAGGCACTCGAAAGGCAAAATAAAGTAATTCCTTATTCACTGACGTTATCCAGACCAAAGCAGAATTTCATTTTCCTTGTCAAATTGACAACATTATGACTTTCTATTTAGTTGAAACCTGTATATCATAAAATCAACCAAAAAGTGATTTAAGAGATATCAAAATTCTCTTTTATTCCCCAGTCCACATACTCAGGGTTAGATAGGCAAATGAAGGATCTGGAGCTGCAGGAGTGTTCTCTTGGAGAACATGGTAAGGTCCAGGCCACCAAAGAGGAGAAGGAGGCTATACAGTTTCCCAGAACTCCTCTAGTTCAAAAGCCAATCAGAGTCAATGGTTATGGTGACTGAGTAAAGGTAACCATTGCTCCCTTCAAAATGGGAGTTGCACCAAAGGATAAAGGAAGGAGTGCTAATTAAACGCATAGGTCCCAAATGCATTCCGTTTGCATATTCTTGGCGCTAGCAATTGAACAAATTTATTCAACAGAGTGGACCTTCACATGAAGAGGATCTAACTATTGCCCCTAGAGTGAGCTTTTCCAGGTACAAATTATGAGAACGAAACGGGCCTGTTCTATAATTCAGAAATGCCACAAAATTTCAAAGATGACACTCACAAATATACAGACGGCCTATCTCAATTTTCCAATTTCACTTACAATTCAACCTTAAGTACTTTTAAACCTCAATCACCAGAAAATGAAAGGGGGGCTATTTATTGGGTACAAGAACAAAAACAAGAAAGAAAGAAAAGGAAAATGGCACCAATTCTACATTTCCTAATCCCCACTCTGAAACCAAGATAGAAGATTATAATAAACTGGGTAAACTTACTCAGGGTTCCTGTAACACGGAATAGATACTACATTATTGATCTCTCCATAGCCAACATTTGACTGTTAGGTCTCCATTTATTTTACAAGGGGATTGTAAAATAATTTACAAAGGGATTCAAGATGGGGTTGAATTGAAACTCAAAGCATCATCTGAAGAATTAAATATGTACCACTGCAACTATGTACCAAGGCCCAGTCAGGTACATAGTTGAAATGCCCCTCTTCATTGCTCTGTCCCATAGCATAAGGCTCATTTCTCACTGATAGCTCTCCTCGAAGTCTCAATTTCAGCAACAATAGGAAATTCTTATTTCATTAACTAATTAGTTTATTTTACCTAGGAAGATAAGACATGGCAAGACCAGATGTAAACATACATTTGGTTGGTTAGTGTTTCCCTAAGCAAAATGATAGCTAATCCATTTTAAACCAAAATATCTTCATTTTCTCAAGAGTTAAACATTAGATGGGTTGTGTTTCTCTTTAAAAGCGAAAGAAAATAATATTCAGAATCAGAAAATCCTTAATTCCCAACTTACCCAAGCTCTGTCATTTCTTGCTATTATAAAGATTTGATAATTATGAACAAAGATTTTATGAAATATCCTCTACATCTCCTGTACTGTCATGACTCAGTCATGATGTGGATTTTTAGTAGTCTGATATGGTTAAGACAGGTTCTAATGAATACAGAAGCAATAATTTAAGGAGCAGCACTTCAAATAATCATGCTATTTAAGAAGAAGTGAAATTTTATATGTATCAGGAATTTGGGGAGGGAGATACAAAAGGCTGATAAATGGCTGAGGCCGTTCAAGGAACCATACCACAGACAAAATGATTTCTTACTTGACTAATGAATCAGTGCCTTAAATTTATTTTCTTCAAAATTGTAAGTTCCTCAAACACTTCTGGGCACATAATGGATGCCCAATTAATATTTACTAATTTCTTGATAAAGTGTGAACTCTAAGATGACAGGGATCAACCATTTCAGTCAGTTCTGTAAATCATTGTATATCCAATGCCATCCCAATGTTTGATATGTAGTAGAGGTCCAAAAATGTTTGTTGAATTTGTCAACAAGGGAGTAAATAAATGTTTTGACTATCCTCCAGCAATAACTGAATGTACAGAGTTTGAACAAAGCTACTTCTAAATAGTCTTTTCTATCCAGACATATGTGAGAAATAAATCTACAAATACATGTCTCATGTGTCTAAGAAACCTGTTCAATTCATTAAAGAATTAAATCATTGACAAAGCCATCTAAGAATCATTATATACATATGACAAGACTTAAAGTTAATCTTGAGTCTCAAATTTTGCCTTTTTTTCCCCAGCACAATGACAGGAAAGTGCCTAAAAGGTCAAAAAAGTTCATCTTGAATGTGAACTTTCACGATCAAAGGCCCTGGGTTTGAAAGTTTGAGACAAGTAGCCTCAAGTGGGTAAAAGAGTAGGATTCAGAAGAGACCCTCCACTCTTTTCTCCAAGTTGCATCTAACTGGAGAGAAATGTCATTTTTTGGCAACTCTGAAAAAAGGATGTGAAAATGTAGTAAAGCCATCCAAAGTTGAAACCTAAATACCCAAACACCCTAACCCCTATTAATTTGTGTCAAACCCGACAATAACAATAGAAATGAGAACAGAGAACCACTTTCTTATGGGAGTACATACCACTTATTGATATATCTATATGGGTTAGCCTTTACAACCAGAAGTCAATTGTAACTAATTCATTAACCAACTCATTCAACAAACACCAGAGTCTTATTATGTTCTTGCCATGGTACTAGATATGAGAAATACACCTTTGCAAAAGACATGTCTTTGCTTCAAGGATACTGCAACAGAATAGAAATGTTTATAGTACAACGTTGTGCACAATGCCTTGAGAGCACAGAGAAGATCATGTTTCATTGGCTTGTGCAGTAGACAATATTTTACAAAGGAAATGACATTTGAGCAGCATCTCAAAAGATGGATCAAGAGGAAAGGCATTCTAAGAGGTAGTAGAAACAATGTGAGCATGTCATGGAAATGTATCAGATTGGAATTCTTGGGCACAAATGAGAACCCCATATGGCTAGAGAATTGGAAATTTAGTTGGATTCGGTGGTTGGTAACTGATGGCTAAAAAGGAGCTTGGATATTTTAAATCAAGTTAAGAAGGGCTTTGTATTTTAAAGGGTTGAATCTTCCTAGTGGCTGAAAGGGACCCATCAAAACTTTATGACACAAGATAATGGTAGATTGAACTAAAGCAGTAATAGAGGGAATTGATGAGATCCTGAATTTATAGTATGGCTTGCATGTGGAATCAACACATTTTCATATGGAGATGGCAGTGTGGATTTGCTAGAGAAGGAGGGTTCAAAACTGACTTCATGATTATGAATCTGGATGGTGAGATGGATGACTATAACAAAGTCTGGAAATAAAGGGTAACAAAACAAACAAAATGACATTCATAAAACCACTTCTACTCATAGGGACTCAGTTTCTTCAGCAATAAGTGGTTAAATATTGAACCAGATGATCTTAAACCTGCCCAACTCTAAATTGTATAGAAATAATTTGATCTTGTAAAAAAAATGCTATCAGCAAACAGAAGTTGTCATATTTCTTTAATGCTTTTACCAAGGCTACGATTGGTTTCTTTCATCAACTGTAGCAAACATCCGAGAGGAATGGGAGAGATATTTTCTCAGTAATGGAAAACCAATTCCTAGAGAACAATTAAATGAAGTAGTCACCAAATGACAGACCTTAAAATTTTTAGCATGAATTGTGCTTATATGCTTTTGGATTTGTTCAGCCATAATTAGGAAATGCTGATAAGTTTACCCAAGTATTAGAAGTGAGTCAGAAGCAGAATTTCTTTCCACTTGATTCATAACTACTGATGTGGCTAATATCTGTTAACCTGCTGGATGAATTCCAAGAGCATTTTGAAGAACAATTAAAGTGAGATTTTGTATGAATAATGAAATTTGGTACTAAAGATTATACTCTGCCTTGAATAAGGATTACTTTTCCACTCCTACGTTAATTTTAGTTCCACAAATGTCACTAAAATGTGTTTGGGGGAACAGAAATTTCATCCTGATGACAAGCGATCTTTTCTGGAAGAAAGACAAATTAATGATCTCAATTAAAGATGAGGAAGTGCTGCGAAAAGCAATTAAGAGTGCACACTAGAATTTTGCTTCACCTTAGATGAGGTCTACTGCACAGCCAGTTCTCAGAATTCTTTCATTTGTGTTCCCAACAGTTGAACTTACTAGACTTTGTTCCAGTATTTGCAAGATACAACATCTTTTGATGTTAAGCATGCCCTTAGAATTGACATTACCCTGATAAACTTTTAGAATTTCAAGGCCAGTTGGGTGTTTCCTAATTATCCTAGACCTAATTATGTTACTTCCATGTAATCTTTCCTTTTACAGCAGACTTCAGGCAGAATTGATTCATTTCCTCTTAAGTGGATTTGAAATTTCTAGAGATGTGTAACCAAGAAATCAGGATTTAAGGAATGAGTTTGATTACTGAATCATTATACAGATATTTCATTTTTGCTTTCTGGTTATTGGAGTAGATAGAAGGAAATACCTGAAATCTCTAAATTGTAATCCAGCTGCCTTGATCTCTGATAATGATTGTATAGCCCTTATCCTCTGCCCCTGTGACTCTAAAAATCTTGTGACTAACCTTCATTTGTACCCAGTTATCTAGTTTTTCAACTTGAGAGACTTATAATCACTAAAGACAGCACCTAATGTTTATTAATGAAGGGTCTTGGGTCAGCCCTACACTAACTCACCCCAAGTCCAAAATTATCTTGATAATAAAACTGGATCTAACCAATGCTGGCCTGCCTGACATGTGCAGTATCTTAAACTTTAATCTGCAAGTCACCTATACCTCATACAGCCATTTTCTTACATACATTCTGTGACTAAGCATGTAATCAATCTTTTCATGCTCAATAATTAGGTCACATCTAATTACATCATCTGAAGCCACTGTGCTCATTATCTAAACCTTGCCCATCTCTTTTTCTAATTAAACTATCAGAATTACTGCAGTTCCGGGAGACAGATTTTCGGCCACTTGGCCATCTGCTCTCTTACAATGTGCCTAGTAATAACCTTTTTCTCTCTTTGAAACCCCCATGTCTCAGGAATTGGTTATTGAGCACGTCAGGTGGAAGAATCCACAGCTTTTGTCTGGTAACACATAGACACTTATGCTGTAGTTAGTTGTTTACATATGTATCTCTCACACTCAATTGCGAGCTCCTTGAGATGTGTCTAATTCATTGCTGGGTCACAGTGCAATGGAAGCTTCAAACTAAAGGAGGCTCAGGATCCTGGTAAGTCTAAAGCTACAGCAATACCTAAGCCTTCTCCACTTTATAGGCTACAAGTAGGTATGTCTCAATATCAATTTATCTTCCTAACCTTGCTTAGTTCATTTGGAAGGATATTATAGTTGTTTATAAGACTGTCTCGCTAAGCAAATTATGATCTTCTCAAGATAGGAGTGTGTAAGATTGAAATGCTTAGTAAAAAACCATTGAGCATTGGTACCAATTATACTTGGGTTCAAATTCTTCACTGTCTAAAACTGCAGACTTTTGTGCTGGATAATATTTGTAGACCTCTCCATATTCATTCTCTACTTACTCCCATCATATTCTCTGTCCAGTTGGCTGGCTAATAGGAATTAGATCAAAATGCTCTTCTGGTTTTGGATTGAGTTTGGCCAATGGCAGACCACAGATAGGAGATTCAGCAGAAGGACCAGAGGGAGGTTAAAGTATTTATTCCCTTGCTACCTCCTTATGAATTGTGTCACCTCAAGCTAGAAGTGTTTCTTGATAGACTGTCCTTGTTTCTCTCAAAGAGTCCAACTTTACACAGTGCTCACACCTTCTATGTTTCTTATAAGAATCGTAATTCATAATCCTTGGAAAAATCATTGGGGACAATAATAACTGCCACTCAACGTTCTTATTAGGAATAAATAAGAAAGGACATATAAATACCCTGCCTACCACAATTCTTGTTACATAATATGCATTCAATAGATAACTACTGATGTTTTTATTATTTTCAACTCTATAGGTTGGGAATTGTATTAGTCAGAGTTCTCTAGAGAAACAGAACCAACAGGAAATATCCATAAATATGAGATTTATAACAGTGTCTCATGCAACCACAGGGATGCGAGAGTCCAAAATCCATAGGGCAGGCCACAAGGCTGGCAACTCTGATGAAGTTCATCTCTGAATTCTACAGTAGAGGCTGAAGAAGTGAAAATTTTGTCTTTTACCTTAAAAGTCATCAACTGTTTGGATTAAATCCAACTGACTGGATTCTCTCACTGTGGAGGGCACACCCTTAGTTGATCATAGATGTAATCAATCACAGATGTGATCAACTCACTGATGATCTAATAAACCAGCCACAAAATTTCCTTGCAGTAACGATTAGGCCAGTGTTTGCCTGACCGGATAACCGGGCACCATCACTTAGCCAAGTCGACACCCGTACCTAACCACAACAGGCACTGAGCACAAAATCTGGCATGCAACAAGCACTCACTAAATGTTGGTTAACTGAGTGAATGAAATTGCAACAAATAAGGTCAATTTAGACCTCAGTCTTTCTTAAATTGATCTACTCTCAGTCTAGTTGTTGTAACTTTCCTACCCTCTTCCTCAAGGTCTCAGCTCACATTCAGAAAACATATATCTCCTTTGGCTATGACTCCAGGACCTAACATATATTTTAAAATCTTTCATATTGGAGACTGTAATTTCAGTTCCTTATTATAATTTCTATTTCTTCTAAAGGACTACACTTTACACAATGAGCATACTTCTTTTATGGACTTTAGGGATGGGCTTCACATGCTGGCAAGTAATTTCGCTTTTCTAATGTTGAATTAAATGTAATTCATTTAGAGAATATGACAGGTTGGAAAATCATTTTCCAACTGTTCAAACGGCAGTGAACTACTGAAGAAAATAAGAACACTGATAGCAAAAACTTTCTCATTATTCCTTTACAGTTAAGAATGTATTTTTCATCTCATTTCATTTAAACAGAACACAATTTCCCTTTGATAGTTTACATTTGTGCCTTTCAGTCACACTGTATAGACAGGCTCTTTTAACTTCAGTCTTCTCTTGGTTTCAAAACATGCCAATAATCTCAATTTATGCCAAGAAATGCTATTAACACCCAGTAATCTTCATACCTGCCTCACTTGAAATTGTCTGAAATGAGAAGCATATTGTCACAAGGATGACTAAAAGCTTTCTAATTATTTTTGCAAGCCTAATGACTAGGAAGCAAAGTTCTTTATTATACTCCAGAAGTACAGAGACAATGTAAAATAAAAGTTTTTAGCCTTCAGAATTACATTAAAGGCTAAATGACCAACTGGGAGCAATAAAAAACTATTTTCTTTCATTGTGTCTATATTTTGATTTAATTGCTTGAAGAATTCAAATGTGTCTCATTTCCAAACTAAATGTAGTTTATGCATTTGAATTCTTGCCATGAAAACTACTCCGGGTTTCCTAAACGTGTAAATCCCTAGTATTTTACTCCAGTGGCAGAAAGATAATAAGATGGTAGATTGAATATACACATCTAATTTCACTTGCTCTGAAAATTCCACTAGGATCCACAAGGACAGACAGAACAAGAGAATAAAACAGCAACAACATTTTGAAAGTTGGAAAGCAAATGAACCAGTGATAACTGACTTAGTCAAACTAAGAAAACTGAATCTCGAACAGGCCTTGGGAAAAGCTGAGAATTAACCAGGTTTTATGTTAAAGAATCCTCAAAGATTCAGGATATGTTAGTCCTATGTAATTCTGTAGTGGGGCATGAAAGGGAGGGGCTAACATAAGAAGGAGTAGAGTAAAAATCTGTAAAAAGATTCAGCTTTCCAGATGCCCTCGTCCAATTATATCTCTAGGGTACTGCCTATCTCCCACCTGTTCCACCTCCTAACTGGAGGTTTAGTCCCTGGATAAAGTAAATTAGAAAATCTCTGAAATGGTAAATACCAGGCACAGTTGAGGATATGTGCACCAAAAATAGAGATGCTAAGTGACCACGGACAACAGCATATTGAATGCTACGTGCTGAGACTTCCCAACTCTTTTCTTCAATCCAAAACCAACCTTGGTCCCAGATCTCTGGGAGCCAGCCAGAACTTTATCATTCAGGCAGGAATTTAGAAGACTCTTCATAATGCAATTTGATAAAACAAAATGAATGACATAAATATACCAAAATATGGCTGTCCTCAATTTAGAAAAATAACACCTAGACAATGCGACAGTGAAATTCAAGATCAACCAATCACACCCACGGACATTCAGAAACTACAGATATCATTTTATCCTTAATCATTTAATCCTTAATCATCTGTGAACAATCAAGGATTAAGAGGTGTCTAAGAAAATCTTCCAGCAAAGAAAGTTGAGAACCACACTAACAAAATAAACAAAAGAAAGTGGAAGAAACAGGGACTATAGTGGGGAAAGAAAACTTCAAAACACACTAACAATACTACATGAAAAATAAAGTTAGGTTATATTTTCATATTGATGTACGTGGAAATTTTGGGGTTTCTGGAGGTTAATATTGCACAACAAGTGACTTAGAAAAATATTTTTTATATTTATAGTTTTACTGAAAAAGTAATATTTCCTAGCATAAGCACTGATATGTGGTAGTGGTTAATAATACAACATTTAATAATCTCCCACTATATATCTTTCCCTGTGTATCCCATTTTATCCCAGTATCTAACTCATAAACATCCATGTCAAGATGTACATGTCACTAGACACAAATGAAGATAGATGTAGACAGTGAATTTTAAAATTAACTTCTAGAAACCATAAGCAGTGTCTTTCAGGAAGAGTTAATTTTGTTAAATTGAATTTTAATTTTTCAATGTGAGATTCAAATTCATCCTACAGCATTTTACATGTTCATTTTGTCCCATTGTGCTCTTTCTTCATCATGCTTTAGCCATTGCCATACTTTAAAAATGTAAGTGTGACAGATTAATCCTTTATTTTGGGACTTGCTATTGCAAATGCTCCTTAGCAGTCTCCTTTTCATGGTAAACTTAGGAGGTTTTCATTAGATTAAGACTTCATTTGGCAACTAATTAAAAATTGCCCAGGTCAACAAATATCACCTGTAGCAACTGGAACAACTTTGCCAACACTTGATACAATTAGTGGCCACCTGAATTCTAAGCAACAACTGGGCATCAAGCTCCGGCTATGTGACAATACAGATTTATCTTCACTAATAGGGAAGAGTATTGAAAAACTAATATTTCTGCATTGGTCAGGAATCCTTGGAAAGGAAATCACAATTTCATTAATAATTTTGATGGAATAGGTGAGGAAACAAGCATTAAATCATCAGAAATATGTTTTTCACTTCTAATTTTATAAAGTATATATTTACCTAGCTCAATCTTCAAAAGAAGATAATGATAAAAATTGAAATTTTTATATTATTTGGGATTTTTGAGGATTAAATGAAATAATCCACAATTAATTTCTAAGCTCCACAGCCCACAGGTTACTAAGCATAAAATAAATGCCAATTATGATTATTTAATGCTATTACAATATTGAATATTTCTAATACCCATTTAGCAGAAGGGAAATTTTGGTGAATGTAGAATAATCGTAGTTTTTAATCAGGTACAATGTGTCTGTAGTAAATTTGTTTCTATATCTTTGAAACATTTTGCTTATCTAATCAACTTTAATGAAAATTCGATAGTTCTGCTTCCATAATTATTGTATGGTATAAATATGTGGAAAACATCCTGCTTTCTAGAGCTCTACAGTAAGAAAATTAATTGCCTTGTACCCTAACATTAAAACCTTCCAAATGGCCTCACAATCATACAACAATCCTTAATAGAAGAAACTAAAATCTTCTGTGTAAATACATTAGTATGTGTGCATGTTTATGCATGTGTGTGTGTGTGCGTCTAAAGAAAGATAATTGAATAGTGGAGGGCAATTTTAGATAATAAAAATTACTCTCAGAACTTATTTCCATTTAGGTAGTTAAGTTGTAAATACGAAATTGACATGTCATTACTATATTTATTTGTTTGATATGGAATCCATTGTTTGATATTAACATAATGGATTTTGCTGCTCTGTTCGTTTTCAGATTCCAAATCATTTTAATAAATCACCACATTTGATCCTCATGACAAATCTATGGCATTCGTTTCTAATGGCTTTTATACCATACATTTTTATAAGAGTGAAACAAACTAATTTGCACAAAGGCCCAGCAGAGTGCATCCAAAGTAGGAAGCATTTGGTACATTTATCCTTTTTTATGCTTTTTATCAACCTCATCGCCATTACTAATTGTTTTAGTTTCCTTGGCTGCTCAAAGCAGATAACCTGAAATGTGTTTAGTTTAAACAATGGGACTTTATTAGCTTACAATTTGAAGCCAAGGAAATGTCCAAATCAATGCATCATCAAGGTGATACTTTCTTCCTGAAGACTGGCTGCTGGTGATCCTGGGCTCCTCCATCACATGGCCCTGTCTGCTGGTCTTTTCTTTCTCTACTAGGTTTCCTTCATTTCAGCTTCTTGCTTTCATGGCTTTCTTTTTCTGTGTTTGGATTTTTTCCATTTGTAAAGGAGTCCAATAATAGGATTAAGACCCATCCTGAATAAGGTGGTCCATACCCTAACTAAAGTAGCCTCATCAAAAGGTCCTACTTACAGTAGGTACACACCAATAGGAATAGGTTAGGTTTAACAACATGCTTTTCTGGGGTACATACAGCTCTAAACCACCACACTAATAACACTAGTAATATTGCTCTTAGTATACCTATATATAATTCATACTAACAGTGGGTCCTTTGAAATGTGGACTCAATCCTAAATGATTGACTTAACATCTCATAACAAGTCATTGAAATATATGTAGTGATCCATTTCATTTTCACATCAAATATAGTAATTTCTCAGAACAATTATTGATCAATATGAATACAGGTTAATTTTAAGCTTGTAATGATAATCTTTCAACACTATTTCCCATGTGCATGCAAACTAATATAGGCCCATAATCAACTTTATATCTCAGTGTGTTTGTTGAATTTATTTTCATGTCCAAAATTTGTCCACAGTGATTTTGTTCCCCAGAATATTCTATGGCTATCCATGCCAGGATATTATATACTTTTAAACTGTGCACATGCAGAATAAGAAGTCATTGAATGCAGCTTTCGGATTAGAACCTAAATTATTTCTTGAATTTCCTCTCCAGATTAAAAAATACATTACTCTATTTTACGGATGTGCTGTTTTCTATTTGAACATTGAATCACTATTTTAGTATTCCATCCATGTTTCATAATTGTATTGTAGGTTGGTCATATGAGTTTGTGCTTACTTCCTAGCTAGGGCTTTTCATTATATCCTTTTGAATTTATTGTAGTTCGTTATCACTTGGTTAATTTCAAAGTCAGAGGTTAAGTCATTTTCAAGGGAGTAATATTTTTTAAAAGGGAAAAATGGTGACTTTTAGAGATTATTTGATTTCCCACATCCCATAGTGAGTGGTGTGGATTCATTTGTAGTTTTAGAAAAGAATGAATTTTCCTCAAGTTTTTAAAGGTAACTCTTTGTCATCCAACATAATTGCTCAAACCTGAGCATTTTTTTTTTTATACACGGGCAGGCACCGGGAATCGAACCCGGGTCCTCTGGCATGGCAGGTGAGCATTCTTGCCTGCTGAGCCACCGTGGCCCTCAAACCTCAGCATTTTAAAGAGAAAACATTGTATATCACATAGTTTCCTAGCCAACATTGGCTTCATGATCCTATACTAGTTAAAAAGGTCCTCAATTATCAAGCACCATAGTAAAACTAGTTAAAGTGCCTTCTGCTGACGTGTTTGTGTGTGTGTGTGAGCGTGTGGGGGGTGTGTGTGGGGGTGTATGTGGTGTCTGTTCCTTTAAACACTGTATCTTCCTATGTATATTCTGACATCGGGGTGTTCCCTGTTCAGTATTCCATACACATACATCTGTGGTAGTTAGATTCAGTTGTCAACTTGGCCAGGTGAAGGCACCAAGTTCTGATGCTGCGGACATGAGCCAGTGTATGGTACGTGAACCTCATCTGTTGCTGATTACATCTGCAGTCGGCTAGGAGGCATGCCTGCTGCAATGAATGATGTTTGACTTAATTGACTGCTGCTTAAATGAGAGCGTGCAATGTAGCATAGCCAAAGCAGATTGGCATATCTCATCTCAACACTCGCAGCTCAGTCCAGGCCTTTGGAGATGCAGAAAGGAATCACCCCAGGGAAAGTTGTTGGGACCCAGAGGCATGGAGAGAAGGCCAGCAGAGATTACCCCAAGCCTTCCCACGTAAGAAAGAACCTCAGATGAAAGTTAGCTGCCTTTCCTCTGAAGAACTAACAAAATAAACCCCCTTTTATTAAAAGCCAGTCCATCTCTGGTGTGTTGCATTCTGGCAGCTAGCAAACTAGAACAACATCCAAGGTACTCTGGTTTGATATTTTCAATTTTATATTTGTATTCCACGGTGAAAGCATTTAAGTTTCCTCAATAAGTACAATTCCATATGCCATATAAGCTACTGATATTGTTCTAAGAAATGCTCTTTGACTTTATAAGCCACCATACTTTGTATTGACAACCACTGGTAATGCTATTTAGGATTTGATGTGGCAAATTCCTGTTTCTCTTCTCTATGATTCATTAAACTCATCCATTTACATTAGAAGGTAAACATTGTAAGAAATTTTCTTTGGTTTGCAAAAGCTAATGAAATTCAATCTTCCAGAAATGGGATGGCTTTTACAATGGGTATTTATTAGCTTACAAGTTTTCAATTCTAAGGCCATGAAAATGTCCAACTCAAGGCATCAACAGGACAATACCCTGAAGACAGGCTGCCAGCATCTGGGACACTTCTAACACATGGGAAGGCACATGGCTGGTGTCTGCTTGTTCTCTCCAGGGTTTTATGGGTTTCAGCTTCTGATCTCAGTGGCATCCTCTCTAATTTCTGTGGTTTCTCTCTTAGCTTCTCTGGGGCTTTTCTTGTGAGCCTCTCTCAATTGTATCTCTTAGCTTCTGTATGTGGTTTATCCTCTTATAAAGGAGAATTAAGGCCAGCAAGAGAAATAATAGGTGGGTCACATTTCAATTGAGATAATGTAGTCAAAAGGGCTCACCTACAATAGTTCTGCACTCACAGGAGTGGATTAAAAAAACATAAACTTTTCTGGGGTACATTAAACTTCAAACTACCACAAACCTTATTCAAATTCTTTTGAAACAACATTGATAGTGTTAACTATGGACAGGCAGTGAACGAAATTAAGGGACAACAACAATGCTGCAATATATACTTTGCTCACCTTGCTGTGCTTGAATCATCTGACAGTCCTTCCAATTGTGTGCGTATGTACTTTTTGGGAACCCTAAGCTAAGTACTGCATGGGTGTTTGCAAAATCTATGTACATATCTAGGAATTTTTAATTTTCTTTGTTTGCCTGAATACTTATTTCCATTGCTCAATGATTATTGCTGGTCATCAGAAGAAGCACCAATTTTTTTACCTTTCCTGGTTTTCCTCCTAGCTTTAACAATCTACAGGTTGCTATTATATTTTACATAGTTCTATGTTGAAAATGATGGAATTCTACTTTGAGCAATGCCTGAGTAAGTACAGTTGTATTCTATGCCATCGTCATTAGTGAGTTGGTTGCAAGAGGGCTTCAATTCTGAGAACTATGTCCTCCCATAATGGTTGGCTTTGATGCCAACCCCCTAAGGTTCCAATCTTCTAATTGAAGCACAAATAAATGGAGATCTCTTGCTTTAAAGAAAAGCAATTTTACAGTGACTGAATTTTGTCTAATATAACTGCAAAAGAAAATGTACCTCCTGGTAGTTATATAGACTGTGAATATAAAGTGACATGGCATAATTAATTATTTATTAGATATGGAATACTGCATTGTGATTACATAATCACTTTGTTTCTCATTTGTTTTCAGGTACCAAAAGTATCTACCCATGTCTTCTCACTAATCTTCATGAGAAACCTGTGCCAGTGACTAAAAGATTCAGGGACAGGTTTGTTGTGAGGATTAAATGAGATTACCCACCTAAAATCCCCACCGGCATGGCAAGTCTATTAACCCAGTGGTTCTTAAATATGACTCTTCCTCCTCTTCCTCATCTTTATAGTAGTACTGATAGTAGTAATAGTACAAAACAGATTACTACTACTACTACCTCCTTGATTGTTAGCTGTTTTAGTTTCTCCACTACTAAAATACCATACAATGTGTTGACTTAATAACAGGAAATTATTGGCTCAGGGTTTCAGAGACTAGAAGACTGGCTTCTTCCCAGGGTCAGGATCTTCTGGCTGGCCAGAAAGTTTTGTGTCTCTTGGCATTTCCATCACATGGTGGTGTCTACTCCTTTCTTTTCTGGGTTCCATAAACCTCCAGCTTCTGACTTCTCCCCATGGCTTCTCTCTCTATGGCCTTCTCTATAAGGCCTCCAGTAATAGGATTAAAACTCATCCTGATTCAGTTGGGTTACACCTTAACTGAAGTAGCCTCATCAAATCTCCTGTTTATAATAGGTTCACACCCACAGGAATGGATTAAGATTAAGAACATGTTTTTCTGGGGTTCATAGCTTCAAACTACGGTAGGAACTATGAGAATATTTATTAATCAAATTAGATATTGTAAAAGAAAAATGATTTCCTTCTTCTTTTTCTCATTTTCTGAGTTTAATTTGGGTGGGTCCTATGAGATTGAAGTGCATGTGAGTCTTAACTAAATGTTCTCCAAGCAGTGAACCATCAATTGTCCACAACATAAACCAACTTTGCTTCCAATTCATGTGCTTGGGCCTTAACA
The DNA here is from genome assembly GCF_023851605.1 of Tamandua tetradactyla. Lineage (NCBI taxonomy): Eukaryota > Metazoa > Chordata > Mammalia > Pilosa > Myrmecophagidae > Tamandua > Tamandua tetradactyla. Next base: position 10,839,172 of record NC_135353.1, read on the forward strand.
GCCACCCAGACCTCCAGACAAACTGAAATGCAGGGACACTAAAAATGGGAGATGAAAGAGTTGGCATTACTCTTCACTAGTAACAACACTTCAAAAACTAACTCATTGTGTGTTTGTAAGTAATTTCCGAAGAGGATACTACTGCCTCACAAATGAAATTGAGGTGGTGGGTGGGGAAATGGTAATAATATAATCACCGTATGCCTTTTTCACATTTTAGATCACAAAAAAGTATTTTAAGCACATCACCTCATTCAAACAGAAAACAATTGTTTCAGTTTGCTACAATGCTGCCAAGATCCAATATATCAGAGATGGGTTGATTTTACAAAGGGGATTTATTAGGTTACAAATTTAGAGGTTGAAAGCTGTGAAAATGTCCAAATAAAGGCATCCAGAGAAACATACCTTGAATTTGAAGAAGGGCTACCAGCACGTGGAACACCCCTTTCAGTTGGGAAGGCAAGTGGCTGGTGTCTGCTGGTCCTTGCTCCCAGTTTGTTGCCTTCAGCTTCTGATTCCAGTGGCTTTCTTTCTATGTGTCTGTGGGTCCTCACATAGTTTCTCCAGGGCAAACTCTGGATTTCATCTCTTAGCTTAGCATCTCCAAATGTCTGTCTTCTCCAAAATGTTTGCCTCCTAAAGGACTCCAGTAAGTAAATTAAGATTCACCTTGAATGGGAGGAATCACATCTCCATGGAAACAATTTAACCAAAAGTTCCCCCCAACAACAGGTTTGCTCCCACAAGATTGGATTAAAAAAAGTGGCTTTTCTGGGGTACATAATAGTTTCAAATCAGCACAACAATCCTATTTTACAATATGCTCAATAATTTCACATGATAAAGGGCTATGAGAATAAATGAAACACCTAACAAATCTGAATTAAAAACCCTGTCTGATAAGTTCTTATCCTGATATAAGTACCTAATAAGTTATGCAATGCAGCTTTTCCATTGTTTGGTAAAATCATGTTGCTTCTTCAAAGATGTCTGGAAAGGATAATATGAAGTCATGTCTAGCAATTGTATATAATTTTGATTCTATTTTATTATGTTCTTTTATTTTCATTCTATGCGCCAAGATTTTTGCTTGTGGACAAGGAAAGTCCTGAAACTGATTTTTAAAAATATTTCCTGTTTACTGAATCATCTTATCTCTCTACCTTTCTCACTATTTGCCAGATGATTTACTTGGATGATTGTACATACAGGTGTTATGACAAAGCTCAAATTAACATCTTGCCACACAATCCCAATGTTAACTCACTTAAGTGAAATCAGCATTAGACTAAAGAGGACCTTCACTTTTCTCTGCTGCTTCTCTTAACATCTTCAACTCTCATCTTTCAAGAATTCATCTCTTTCAGAACTGAACTCTAATGTTATATATTTAGATAGGAATTGTGTCACTATCATCCAGTTTGTCATAGGGTCTTCCTAAAACACTAGCATCTATTCAACTTTGGGTATGATAAAAATAGAATTTTAGATTATATTAAGAATTCCTTAAATAAACTATTTCATGGCAACTAGGTGAGTAGCTTGCAATTAGGAATTAGACCTGTATATTTAAATGGTATTTGGTGAGTATAGAAATTGTTGCGGTGATATTATGATTGCTTTTCAATTCCCATATGTATTTTCTACATGTTGCTACAATTAATCCTCATGATGAATCTGAGTTTTAGAATTATTAAGTATTTCTTTGGTACATCTTTCTTTATGAGTATTAAATGTTAAAATCCACATAAAAGCTTGAATACTTTATCTGCCAGGTCCATGATCATTTGGCAAATTTCATGTTTCATATCTACTACTACTACTATTATATTGTAGCTACTGCTATCAGTGCTAATAACATTGCCAATTATTTTACTAGTACCACAAAGAGCATGTTCAGTTACTCCCAGGGCATCGTGGATGGTTTATTTTTATATAAATGTTGGAGCATATTCTGATCATTATTAAACTTGCCTATTTTCTAGAACACTTCACTGATATCCATGTGAAGATAGATGAAATTTCTGTAATTAAAGCAACAATGAATAATGGCAGACACACAGAGGAGGGAAGTTAATAGGTGTCATCAATAAGCTTTCTTGATTTTTATCCATCCCTCCATTCAAAATATATAGAGAAGAAATGAATAAATCAATGCATATCAGAATATAACCAGATACATTATTTATGAGATGATGTATAATGAGTACACGTGGGTATGTATCCACATGTGCACCTATGTATAGTAAAATAAACGTTTGAGTAACATCACAGAAAATAGTGAAGAAAGAAATTCCAAGGACATATCCTTTCACTGAAGCAACACTTATGCTAGAAAAACTGTCAGAATCAACACTACCAGAACTCTGGAATCCAAACAAAATTGCAACGACCAGGGTAGTGTTTAAAGAAGACAGAAACTGCTAAATTTCAGTAAGAGCATATTGTGGTATTTTTATTTACTCTCTTATAATCCCGAAATCAAAGATAGCCTTGGAAATGTTAGCTGTGTTTCTGGTATGATTTTATGTTGTCATTGGTTGCATTATGGATCTCGTTTACAAAGAATTGTGGTTGTGTGTTTTCACCTGTCTGGCAGCTCCCTGAAGGATTGATGCAGGGGGCTTGCCTTTTTTTCATGTCCCTTGGAACTCTCTCAATGTAGAAGCAGCCTTCAGGGCAGCATTTGTCAAAGTAATTTAGAGGCATATACAAGCCACAACCAACTGGAGTGAGGGAGAAAGATGGAGCAAGCAACTGACAGAACAAAAAGCCTAAGAATGAAGAGAAAAAGATATGGGTGAGAATAAGGATTTTGAAAAAGTCCCATCAATATTGGGGTATCTAGAAGGCCTTGCACATGACCATGGCTAGACACACGCTAAAAAAATACCTGATATGAGCATATGCATTCACCTCTGGTTGACGGTGAGACTATTCACAAGCAAGATTTGAATACTAAGGCATATTTATACACAGCCTGGCTAAGCATTGAAAGTGTTCTCCAACTCAAAGCCAATCTGCGAGACTGTGAGAGCTTTTTTTCATTCTTTTCTTAACATTTCTTTTTCATTTTACTTTTTTGGCTCCAGGCATTTAAGGAAATATCTCTCAAACCACTAGCTGAAAATGGAACAGAGATTTCAGTGCCCACACATGACAAAGAATTTAGAAAAAAATTTATAAAAGTCACTAAAGAACAAAAACAAAAGTACAACACTCAAAACACAGCGAAAGCAAACTCTGGGGAAATGGAGACTCTAATTTTCAAAGTTACCACATTATAATTTTAAAATTCCACCTTTCTACAAAAAAAATTAGGAAACATGGCTTATTCACCAGAAAAAAAAGGAATTAACAGAAACTATCTTAGAGGAAGCCCAGATATTGGGCTTATTAGACAAAATCTTTAAATCAGTTGTCTTAAATATGGACAAAGAACTAAAAGAGACCATAGGTAAAGAACTAAAGTAAACCAGGAGAATGATATTTCACCAAATAGAAAAATATCAGTGAAGAGAGAGAAATTATTAAAAGGAACAAACCAGAAATTCTGAAACTGAAAAGTAAAAATAAGGAATGAAAAATTTACTAGACAGTTTCAACAGATTTGAGCAAGCAGATGAAAGAATCAGTGAACTTGAAGACAGGCCAACTGAAATTTTCCAGTCTCAGAAGAAAAAGGAAATTACTTAAGAAAAATGAGCAGAGACTACGGTACCTGTAGAATGCTATCAAGCATGTCAATATATGAATTATGGGCATCCCAGAAGGAGATGATAAGGAGAAAGAATATTTAAAGAAAGAATAACTGAAACTTCCCATGTTGGATGAATTTACACATCTAAGAAGTTCAATGTTATCAAAGCAAGAAAAACAAAAAGAGATCAACACAGAGACACATTATAATAAAATTTTCAAAAGAGAGACAGAAAGAGAAACATCAAGTCAGAGTGACTTGTCAATTACTAAAAGATCCTCAATAATATTAGCAGTTAATTTCTTATTATAACCCATGGAAGCCAAAGAGGAATGGTGTTGGCATATTCAAAATACTGAAAGAAAAAATATTAACTAAGAATTCTAAAAGTTAAATGAAAGATAGCATAAAACATTCCCAGATAAACATAAAGCCATGTAAACACAAAAGAAAGTAGTAATCGATGAAATACGGAACAAAAAAACATTTAAGCATACATAAAAACAAATATCAAAATGGCAGAAGTAATCCCCTTCTTATCAGTAATTACTTTAGAGGTAATGGATTAAACTCTCCCAATAAAATGCAGACTATAAGAGTGGATTTGAACAAAAAAAAACATATCTTAAATATATGCTGTATATAGGAGAGTCACTGCAGATCCAAACACTCAAACCCAGAGACAGTCAAAGGATGAAAAAGGACATTCCATGTAAATGGTAACCAATGGAACACAAGTCTGGTTATACTATCATCAGACAAATCCAATTTCAAGTCCAAAATTGTTACAAGAAACAAAAAGGATATTATACATTGATAAATATTGAAGTCCATTATGAAGGTATAATTATAACATATATACATCTATCAAGAGAACCCTAAAATAAATGAAACAATTGACTGAATTGAAGGGAGAACTAGATAGTTCCACAATAATAATTGGAGAAGTCAATATCCCACTTTTGATAGGGGATAGAATTAGGCAGGAGAACAATAAAGAAATAGAGAATTTGAATATTACTATAAACCAACTAATGTACCAGACTTATATAGAACACTCCAACCAATAGTAGCAGAATATAAATATTTTTCAAGAGCATATGAGAAATTCTCCAGGAAAGAATATGTGGAAGGCTACAAAATATGTTTCCCAATTGCATGAAATTAGAAACTGACAACAAAAATAAATCTGAAAAATTCACAAACATGTGGAAATTAAACAACACACTTCTAAATATTCATGAGTCAAAGAGGAAATCATGAGGTTTTGAGACGAGGGAACAAAGAAACACAGCATCACAAAAACTTACGGGATGTGATGAAGGCAATGCTCAGAGAGAAATTTATAGCTGTACATACATACATTAAAAATAAGAAAAATCACAGATCAATAACCAAACTTTATACTTGAAAGAGCTACAAAAAGAACAACCTAAATCCAAAAATAGCATAAAGAAGGAAATTTAATTACAGCAGTAAAGAATGAAATGGAATAGAAAAAGAATAGAGACTCAATGGAACAAAAAATTGATTATTTGTAAAGATCAAGAAAATTGACAAACTTTTAGTTAAACTGATTAAGAAAAGGGAAAAAGCTTCAATTTACTAAAATCAGAAATGATCATGGGGACCTTTCTACCAATCTTACAGAAATGAAAGAACTAAAAGACAAAACTATGAACAACTCAACACCAAAGAATTACATAGCCTGTGTGATATGTAAAATTGTCTAGATCACAGCTCCCAAAATTGACTCACAAATAAATGGAAGATATGAAGAGATGTATAACAAGTAAACTGATTAAATCTGTAATAAAAAAATCTCCCCCAAACAGCAGATGGGTCCCTGGACCAGATGAATCCTGAAACCTAAAGGGTCCAGCCTCTCCAGAACATCAACTAGTTCCATCTCCCATCCCATATTATTGACAGCCCCTTCCAACATGAAAAAGGTAGCATGGACTTAGCCCAAATACCCCTCCAGAGTGAGAGAAACATCAAAGGTAATGGTGGAGTTATAACAGAGAAAATCGGATTTAACAAATGAGTATGATTACTGAATCTGTATATTGATATTTCTTTAAGTTTCTAGTACCTTAGAGCTGCTAGAAGTAAAAACCTAAAATTGTGGAATCGTAACCCATACCAAACTCTGAAATCTGTTTTACAACTAATTGTTGCAAGGTGCATTGAAATTTATTGCTTTTCTGTATATATGTTATTTAAAAAAAAGAAAAAAAGCCGATTGTGATGTAAAATGCACAGTTCTTTGATGATATTATGAATCATTGATTGTACACTTTGGATGATTACATGGTATGTGAATAATATGTATCAATAAAAAATAAATAAATAAATTTTTTAAATCTCCCAAAAAGTAATGCCCACAACACGATGGCTTCACTGTTGAATAGTGTGAAACATTTAAAGAAGAGTTAACATCAATCCTTCTCGAATTTCTCAAAAAACTGGAAGAAGAGGGAACATGTCCTAACTCATTCTACGAAGCCAGTATCTAATACCAAAACCAGGCAAAAACAGTGCAAAATAATAAAAATAAAGACCAATATCTCTCTTGAATATAGACTTAAAAATCTTTTTTCAAAGTATTAGGAAATAGAATTTATTAGTACATAAAAGCAAACATCTTGACCAATTGTGATTTATTTTGGTGAGGCAACAGTTCACCTTTTGAAAATCAATCAATGCAATCCACCATATTAACAAGCTAAAGAAAAATCACATGACCCTATTTATTGATGTAGAAAAAAACATTTGACAAATTGAACACCCATTCATGACAAACACTCTTAGATCACTAGGAACAAAGGAGACTCTGTCAACTAAATAAAGAGCATCAACAGGAAACCTATAGCCACTACTGTAATTAATGTTGAAAGACTGAATATTTTCCCTCTAAGATCAGGAACAAGACAAAAATGTCCATAATCCCCATTATTATGAAACATATTGCTAGAAGTTCTACCTAGTACAATTAGGCAAGAGAAGGAAATGAATTGCATAGAGATTGAAGGGAAGAAATAAACTGCCCTATTTTCAGATGATGTAGAAAATCCCCAGGGGATCTTAAAAAACTCTCAGAACTAATAAGTGAATTCAGCAAGGTCACAATATGTAAGGTCAACATTAAAAATCATGTTTTCCTATATTCTGGCATTGGCTACATGGGCACTGAAATTAAAAATACAAAACCATTTATAATAACTCAAAAAATTAAATAGTTAAGTGTAAATCTAATAAAAACATACAGTATTTGTAAACTGAAAACTACATGAAGCCAATGAAATAAACCAAAGAAGGAGAAAATACATGTAACAATGTACAATTTTCATGGATGGGAAGATTCAGCATAGTAAGGATGTCAAATAGATATATATGTTTAATACATATTAAAATCTCAACAAGAAATTTTTACATGTAGACAAAATTTTGCTAAAATTCATATGGAAGGGCAAAGGAACTAGAATAGAAGCAATAACTCTGGAGATAAAAAGACAAAATGGGGTGCATGGGGAGTTCAGTGGTTAGAATCCTTGCCTTTCATGCAGGAGACCCAGGTTCAATTCCTGGACCACCATCCCCCCCTCCAAATATATATATATATATTACAATGGGGCAGGCCACAGTGGCTCAGTAGGCAGAGTTCACGCCTGCCATGCTGGAAACCCGGGTTCGTTTCCTGGTGCCTGCCCATGTAAAAAAAAAAAAAGAGTAAAATGTTAGGTATCAGTCTACCTGAGTTCAAAACAGTAATTATGACTGTGTGGTATTGGCACATATATATGCCAACACACACACACGCATATGTATAAATCAGTAGTACAGAATAGAGAATACAGAAATTGATGCATACAAGTCTCCCCAACTAAGTTTTGACAAAGTTGAAAAAGCAATTTATTGGAGGAAGGGTACCCTTTTCAACAAATTATGCTGGAGCAATTGGAGATGCATAGTTAAAAAAATTGACATAAATCTCACACCTTATACAAAAATTAATCTAAAATGTACCATAAATTTAAATGTTAATTGTAATCTACATTTTTAAAGAAACATAGGAGAAATTTTTTAATCTAGAGCTAGTAAAAACGTTCTTAAATGTGACACTAAATATACAATCCATAGAATGAAAATTCAACAGCTGGACATTATCTAAATTTGTGTTTTAATATTAAGAGGATGAAAAGACAAATAAGACATGGGGCGAAAATATTTGCAAATCACATATCTGACAGGATTAGTATCTATAATATGCAAAGAACTTTCAAAACTCAAGAGTAAAAGCAAAACAAAATAATTAGAAAAATATATCCTACAAAGAGGATATATGGATGGCAAATAAGCTTATAAAAGATAGTCAACATCATTAGCCAATAGGGAAATGGAAATTAAATTCACAAGATATCACTACATACCTACAAGAGTGAAATAAAAAATGCTGATACCAAGGAAATCTCACATAGACGCAGAAGACTGTACCACTCTTACATTGTTAGTGGGAGGTTAAAATGATATATCCCTCTGGAAAACAATTTTGTAGTTTCTTAAGAAAGTAAATATGAAACTATCATATTATTGTATAGCATTTGCACTTCTAGGCATTTATTCCAGAAACCTGTACACAAATGTACATAGCATCTCTAATCATAGAAGTAAAAATCTGCAAAAAACCCAGATATACATCGATGGTTATATGGGTAAACAAATTGTGGGACAACCATGCACAGAATACTATACATCAATAAAAAGCAACAATTTATTGATAAGTGCAACAACTTGTATGAATACCCATCCAAGAGAATTACACTGAGTGAAGTAAAACCAGTCCCCAAATGTTTCATATTGTACAAATCCATTTATAACATTTTTCAAATAACAAAATTATAGAACTGAAAAAGATATTAGTGGCAGTCAGGGGTTAAGGATGGTTTGTGGGGAGTGAGAGGCAAATGGTGTGGCTATAAAAGGGTAACGAGGAATCTTTGTGGTGATGGAAATGTTCTATATCTTGACTATATCAACATAAATATCCAGCTTGCGATATTGCCCTACAATTTTGCAAGATGTTATCATGTGGGAACGGGAAAGAATAAATTTTCTATTATTCATTTATATTAAATCTTTATGGTTATATTAAATATTTATATTACATATTAAATCTTTATATTAAATCTCACAATTCCATGTGAATCTACAATTATCTTAAAACAAAAATTTTAATTTAAAAAACCATACTGGGGCGGACCATGGTGGCTCAGCAGGCACAGTTCTTGCCTGCCATGCTGGAGACCTGGATTTGATTCCCAGTGCCTGCCCATGCAAAAAAAAAAGAAAGAAAGAAAAAAAAAATCCGTACTATTGCTTAACATTTATGTTAAAGTTCAAAAACAGGCAAAATTATCTATTGTGTTAGAAGACATGACAATGATTATTTTGGGGGAAGAAAGTGATTAGTGATTGGAAATGGGCTTAAGTTATTCTTCTACAGTGATAGTTGTCTTCAAGATTTTGCCCTGGGTACAGGAAACTCATGCATGTGTCCAGTTTCTGATAAGTTTTTCATCTGTATCATAGGATTTGTGCATGTTATACTTTAATAGGAAAGTTTATTTTAAAAACATATCATATACCGAACCAAGAAATAGCCAATTCAATAAATCAGATAGAGTATACATAGCATTATTTAATCTTCATGCATAAAAATTGTATATTCACACTGGAAAATAAGATTTAAAAATTTTTATTTTTTATTTTTTTACATGGACAGGCACGAGGAAATAAACCTGGGTCTCCAGCATGCAGGCGAGAACTCTGCCTGCTGAGCCATCATGGCCCACCCAAAATATTTTGATTTAATTTAGAAATAGACATAACCACTTGAAAATTGAAGATATAAGAAAGTCCCATAAACACCAACTAGGCTAAAGAGAAAATAAATTAAAAATTATAGATTATTTATAAAATAATCAGTACAGTTAAGATCAAGTCCATGAAATGTAGCAAAATAATCAAACATAAATGCATGCCTTTTAATATTTTTATCATTTAAAAGAGAAAATGAATTGAAATACCCAATATAGTAGAGAAAAAATGAAATCCTAAGGAACTTTGGTAGGGGGTGGGAGGGTAAGAAAAACACTATCACATGATGAGGCAATATTATATATAAATTACTAATATGAGCTCTAGAATCTGATAGCCTGGGTCTAAATATCATCTTTTGTCACTTACTAGTATGAATTTAAGTGGTTATTGAACTTCTCTGAGATTCATTGGTCTGATCTGAAAATATTGGGTCAACAAACATTTTCTGTAAAGGACCACATAGCAAATGTTGTAAATTTTACGGCTACATATGGTCATTGTTGCATGACTCAACTTTTGCCATTGTAGCATGAATGCAGAGATAGATGACATGAACACGAATGATGTGGCTATTTTCCAATAAAACTTTATATGCAAAAACAGTCAGCTGTGGGCTTGCATACACCTTGGTTTGCTGGCCACCACTAGTGTTTCCATAATCAGTGTATTAAATAAAATGAAATCTGCAAAGTACTATATGGGGAAAATCAAGGAATTGAAGAATGTGTGTGCATGTGTGTGTGTATGTGTTTATTCATTTAACAATTGTCATCAGGAAAAGATAGTTCAAACAAGAATGTAGAACATGCTAAAATATAACATATATGTGATAAGGATTTTAAAATAAATTAGTACTGTAAACTAATCTAAGATAATAAGATTGAAAAAACATTCTGATAGATATCTTCAAAATTATAAAATAGTGATTTTAAAATAATAAATTGCAAAAATTATTTAAAAAAGAAAACTGAATTAATAGAGCTAAAGTGATATCAAACTATTAAAATCATTCTATAAAGTATGTAGAACTTTATACATTCTATAAAGTATATATATTACCAAATATAATAAAAGAGAGTCCATGATAAGGCACTTTTTTAATGGAAGGTCAAGGCTGTGGTAATCTCGATGATCAAAATAACCACAAAATGATTTAATTATGATACAAATAATAACAAAATAAAAAGTGAAAGTACAATGTTATTGATTGTAAAGGAAAATATTTTCATTGATTTTCTAAAATATATATATTTACATTATTTTAAAATATTTTTGTGACTTAAATTTAGATTTCTTGAGACAAATTTCCCATATCCTACAATCACTTTACCAGTGAGGGAGTATCTATTTTTTCACCAGTAATAAGAAATGTTAATCATTTCCTCTTGTCATTACTGACAGTCATATATTGACTCTATTTCTTGGCACTATCGCAAAAAGAATATATTACGCATAAATACTTCACTACTAGAAATTATTCGGGGGTCTGAAAAGTTCAGGTTCAAAAAAGGTCTAATTGTAAGTATCAGGTTAGATAAAAACAATATTTCTAAATATCCCTTCACTGCTGACATCGTGACATACTGATTTGAAAAAAACAATACTTTTATTCGTTTACCTTACTATGAAACTTCTGGAAATTTTATGTCACTGAGGAATTCATTTATGTATTCAATAAATATTTATTGGGCACATACTATATGTTTGTTTTAGAATGATGATTGAAAAGATTATAAAACAAAAGGCAATTAGTTTACTCTAATTATTGATAGGAAATGTTTGAAAATTGTTTTGGAACAAAACAAACAGAATATAGCAAGGGATTTGTACTTTATCTGTGAAAAAGTGAAGGCAATTCCTGTCCAGGAAACTTTCTATGTTTTATTTGGCTTCCTTTAAATTTGCTTTTAGAATCCATTTCTCTGTTTTATAATATAGATCAACTTGGCACTGATAAATGTTACTCATTGTGGAACTATGCAACTGACCTTCCTAAAAATAAAGTACCGTTTAAGCAATCTTTCAATTTCATGGCCCAAAGTCACAGATGGAACAGGAAACCTACACTCAAAAGTGATGGAATTCTACTCTTAGTTCTCATTTCCATTTTAACAATGTTCTTTTTACTAAGAGTAATGAGAACAATGACTGAAGGAAAAGTACAGTGATGACTTTATTAATAATTGAATTAGCATGTTATTTTGGAGAACCATATAGTTACTAAATAGTGCTCAACGTGATGCCTTCATTGGAAATGCTTTCTTATTTTAGTTACTTATTTTCAATTTATTTTTTTCTCCAAGTATGTTGAAAATCAACTGTATACTAGGTCTTGCAGAAATACATAAATAAATGAAAGCTAGACTCTTCCATCAAAATGCTCAAGAGTTTAGAACAGGGGTAGACAAACTTTTTCTCTAAAGAGATAGCTAATAATTTTTTGGCTTTGTGGACTGTCTGGTCTTTTCACAACTACACAGCTCTGCCTTAGTAGCATGAAAGCAGTCATAAACAATAGACAATGGACATTTGGATTTGTATGGCTGTTTTCTTTTGCAAAATCAGGCAGCCAAGCTATAGTTTACTGACTTCTAATCTAGCATCTGGATAACCGTAAGGTTACATTTCTTTTGCCAATGCATGTTTCTTTGTAGGGTCTCTGTAGAATGTCATGATTAAATGAATTCTGAGGATGTAGCAATGAAGTTTGACATGATCAATTAGCTATGCTTTCACATATGCGTTGGAAGTGGTTCTAGATATGTCATTATCATTTTATTTTTAGCAGGAAAGGAAGACACCAACAATAAATTATTTTGACTTGAGAGAATGTCATAAAAGACATATGTATATGGAGCAAAAGTGTTTAAAGGCATTTGAAATAATGGAAAGTCATGCCAAATGTTTTACAAGAGACAATAAGCCTAGCAAGGTGCATCAATGTTTCCTGAGTCCTAAGTATGCTCCAAACAATAAAAATATATAATATTAAAAAAAATCCACTAGAAGCCACAAAGAAAAAGACAGATAGAGATGGTTGGATAAAAATTATCAAAAAGATGATGAACACATTTTTCAAAAAATAAATGAGAAAGAGGGCAAAATTGAAATGTATTTGGTAGAGAAATATATTTGACAGGCAAAAGTCAATTTTGCATAAAAGAATATAAACTTTATACAATTAAATTAGAAAAGGCAAAAAAAAGCCAAAGGAAAAAGATATGAATAAGCAATTTAAAGAAAATAAATGCCAATGGCTCCTGGACATGTAAAAATATGTGACTATTACTGTTAATAAAATAAATGTTTATTTAAACAAAAGAGAACTATTCACCACGATAATAGTAGACATCCATGTGAAATTTAACATATACTGCTTCAAATTAACAGTGGTCTCACTGCTACCTACACATATATTCAATCAGTTATGTGTACACGCAGTCACTCAAACATTTACTGAGCTCTTATTTTATGCCCAGTGTTTGAACAGAGAACAAAGCCATGCAATTTCTGCTCACTAAAATCTCACATTACAGAAGCAAAGACAAAGGTATTAATGATGCAATTAATATCCTTAAAATTTTCCCAATTATGGGAAGTCTTAAACTGTTTCACTTCTACTTCCCAGAAGTCCAAATGTAGGGTGCATTACCCCACAATTACCAGAGGTCCAAAGATTATGTTCTTTTCTATTGCTTATCTATGTTCTGGAGATTTGCAGGGAAGATTCTGTGTAGGAACATTAGATAAAAACCTGGCAATGCTTTTAGGCACAGGCATCTCCCCTACTGAACAGTCAGTAGGTGAGGTGCTAAACGCTGACAAAGTGAGGTCCTCATCAAAAAGACAGTAGGTAAAAATAAAGGGGTGAAATAGTTATACAAGGCTTCTAGAAACCAGCAGAGAGAAGACAAAAAAAAAAAATAACACAGAAGATTTGAATAATATTCAGTAAGTGCAAACTGATATACAGAAAATTTACCCTCAACAAATAGAGAATACACATTATTTTCAAGTACTCAAGGAGGAGTATCAAAAATTGAGAGAAAGCCTTGAACAACTCTGAGTCAACATTGTACAGACTATGTTCTTTGATTTCAATAAAATAAGAAATGCAGTTTTGAAAAGATAGCTTTCTAATATGCTTAGAAACTAAGATCATACTAAACATTAATATTTAGTAATAGGAAAAATTAAGACATATTCAGAAAACTACTTAGCATTCAGGAAGCTAATGTAGAACTTTCAGAGAAATTTACTGCTTTAAATACTGCTTTAGCTTGTTAATGCTGCTGGAAATGTAACATATCAGATATTTACAATTCTAAGGCCCCCCAAAAATGACCAAACTAAGTCATCTAGAGAAAGAGATTTTGGCTCAAGAAAGGCCAATCTGGGAAAGCACATAGTTGGCATCTGCTGGTCCTTTGACTTCTCCAAACATCTGTGTCTTGGCACTGCTCACTCTGTCAGCACTCCAAGTATCTCCAAATGTTTGCATATCTGTCAGCACTGAAGAAACTGTATGTTCTCTAAAATGTCTTCCCTTTTAAAGGACTCCGGTAAACTAATCAAGACCCATCTTGAATGGGTGAAGTCACATCTCCATCTAATCAAAAGGCCACACCCACAATTGTTTGTGCCATGTTTCCATAGAAGTAATCTAATCAAAATGTCATATCCACAATTGTGTGGGTCAATCTCCATGGAAACAATCTAATCTAAGGTTTCTACCCTATAATGTTGAGTCGTGATTAAAGGATATGACCTTAATAGGGTACACAAAACTTACAAACCAGCACAAATACCTTTAAAAGAAGTCAAAATGAGGGGAAGGTGGGGCAAGATGGCAGTGTAGCAAGGCATGGAATTTAGTTACTTTAATTAGAATAGCTAGTAAATAGCCAGGAACTATCTGGAAAACTATTTGCCGTTCATTTATGATAAGACACACATTGTACACCAGTCTGAAATGGGTGGAAGGACCAAGAGCACAACACAGAACTGTAAGTAAATCACCCTTACTGCAGAGACTGGTGCCCTTCCCCTATTGGCAGGCAGGCTGTGTAGGAGACACTTCCTGTAGGAAAAAGAAGTAGTCTGTACTAAGATAAAGGACAGGTAGCTCAACCAAGCTCCAACTACAGTTTTAATTAACAAATGTGGACTGCTGAATACAAGCTCTAAGCACAGATAAACCCAGATCAGGGAGGAAAGAAACAGTGAAGCTTCTCCTAAAGAGAGAAGGTGGGGCTGATGGGGAAAACAAACAGACAAACAGGATTTTGGAGTCAGCTGAGCTCAGAATACTGGAAAACAGCTGTGTCCCAAGAAAAGGGGCACATAGAGGTGGGTAAAACCTCTAGCTATTGACTAGCAAACCTTGGGGACTGGGGGCAGGCTCTGAAAAAGGATTTCTTATTTTTTTGACTATTCTAAGTAGCTTATGAAAGAAAGCCTCAGGCATTTCCAATTGCCAGCATTGACCCAGGCTAGGGTGGAATTAAGGTATGTCTAAGTGACAGAGTAACTAGTTAAATAAAGGAGATAATTCCCTAAAGGATATTTTTTTTCCCCAAGTTAAAAGAAGTTGGTCCCAGCTCAAGTGGTGGCTCTCATTCAGAAAATTCAGAATCCAGGGGCTGGAAAACAGAAAGAGCTTAAGCTTGCCTTCTACTTCAGCCTCTGTTTCAACCACATCCCTGGAAGGGACAGAGTCAGCTGGGAACTAAAGGTACAGTGTCACTTTATGCCAGTGGGGAGCTGTGGGGTGACAAGAGCCACTTACTGGGCAAAATAGGAAAAGCAAGAAGTGTCAAGAAGCATCAAAAGGAAGGCTGACATCTTGCTGTGTTTCTTCCTCAGGGAAACTTGATATTGACTACATCCTTCTCCTGAGAACTGGGCATGCATTGTCTGGGAAAATATGATTGGGGAATGTCCTATCTGGCATGGCACAAATAAGAAAAAAAAAAGAGTTGAAAAATTCTGATCAGTTAAATAGAAGTTATGCTGGATGTCTAAAATAAGTTGAAATGAATGCCAAAGAGCAGATATAGAACAAAGCCAACAAACAGGGAAACCATAGTTAAAAGAGTGAAAATGACCTCCAGAATAAACTAATCAAGAAAATTAGAGACCTGGACACCAGGAGAAAGTTATGGGTCATACTAGAAAAAAATAAAGATATGGCCCACTCAAAGGAACAACTAATACTTTAAATGAGATACAGGAGTTGAAACAACTAATCAAAGATGCTCAAACAAGCATGCTAAATCAAATCAGTAAGTTGATGGAAGATGTGGAAAAAGAGATGAAAGGCATAAAGAAGATATTGGATGACAATAAAGAAGAACTCTAAAGCTTGAAAAAATGACACAATTTATGGGAATGAAAGGAAAAATAAAAGAGGTGAAAAACACAATGGAGACTTACAACTGTAGCTGTGAAGAAGCAGAAAAAAGGATTAGTGAACTAGGGGGCAGGACAACTGAAATCCTACATACAAAAGAATAGAGAGGGAAAAGAACAGAAAAATATGAGCAAAGTCACAGGGAATTGAATGACAACATGAAATGCACAAATATACATGTTATAGGTGTCCCAGAAGAAGAAAAGAAGGGAAAAGGGGAATAAAGAATAATGAAGGAAAATAGTCATTGCAAATTTTCCATCTCTTATGAAAAACATAAAATTGTAAATCTGAGAAGTGCAGCCTATCCCCAAATAGAATAGATCTGAATAGAATTAATCCAAGACAATTACTAACCAGATTGACAAATTCCAAATACAAAGAGAATTCTGAAATCAGCAAGAGAAAAGAAATCTGTCACATACAAGGGTAGTTCAATAGGACTATGTGTGGATTTCTCAGCAGAAACCATGGAGGGATGAAGGCAGTGGTATGATATATTTAAAATTCTGAAAGAAAACTCCATTCAAGACTTCTACATCCAAGAATTCTACTTCCAGCAATAGTGTCCCTCAAAAATGTGGGAGAGTCCAAAATACTTTCAGATGAACAGACAAAGAGGTTGTGAACAAGAGATGTGTTCTATAAGAAAATACTAAAGGGAGTACTACAGACAGGTAGGAAATCAGGAGAGAAGGGCTGAAGAAAAGTGTAGAACTGAAGACTATAACAAGCATAAAAGCAGAGAAAAAAGAAAATACGACATATAAAATTCAAAAGACAAAATGATAGAAGAAAGTGGCCTTTACTGAAATAAATTTAAATGTTAATGGATTAAACTCCTCAATCAAAAGTTATAGACTGGCACAATGGATTAAAAAATAGGCCCCATCTAAATGCTGTCTTCAAGAGATGAACTTTAGAAGAAAGGACTAAAATAGGTTGAAAGGAAAGGTTGGAAAAAATGTATTTCAAGCAAACAACTACCAGAAATAGCAGGGTAAGTTATACCAATATCAGACAAGTTAGACTTCAAATGCAAAACAATTAAAAGAGACAAAGAAGGATACTATGTGTTAAATAAAATTCATCAAGCAGACATAGCAATGATAAATATTTCTGCACTGACAAAAGTACCCCAAAATATATGAGGCACACACTACAAAACTAAAGGGAGATGTAGACATCTCTACAATAATAGTGGAAGATTTCAATACATTGCCTTCATCAATGGATAGAAGATCTAGATAGAGGGCTGTCATGGCCAGGGACATGTGTCAACTTGCCCAAGTTGTGGTACCTGTTTGTCTGGTTGGGCAAGTGCTGGCCTGTCTGTTGCAATGAGGACATTTCATAGAATTAGATCATGATCACATCAGCTGCATCCACAGCTGATTCCATTTGTAATCAGTCGGAGGGGAGTGTCTTCTACAATGAGTGATACTTAATCAAATCAAAGGAAGCCTTTTAAGGAGGATTCAGAGGAGACAGGTTCCATTCCTGCTTCAGCTGGTGAGCCTCTCCTGCAGAGTTCATCCAGACCCTCCATCTGAGTCGTCAGCTTTACAGCCTGTCCTGTGGATTTTGGATTCTGCATTCCAGCAGTCACGTGAAACACTTTTATAAATTTTATATTTGCAAGTGTTCTCTATTGATTCTGTTTCTCTAGAGAACCCTAAATAATACAAGGACCAATGAGGAAATGGATATTTTGAATATTAAAATAACAGGACTAGAATTAATGGGCATTTATAGAATATTACTGCTGACAACAGTATGTTGTCTCAAGGGCTCATGGATCAATTCCCAGAATGGGGCACATGTTGGGTCACAAAACAAGTTTCAATAAATTTAAAAAGATTGAAATTATACAAAAAACTTTCTCAGGTCATAATGAAATGAAGTTGGAAAGCAGTAATATGCAAAAAGCCAGAAAATTAAAAAATATATGGAAACTAAACAACACACTGCTAAACAACCAGTGAGTCAAAGAGGAAAATGCAAGAGAAAACAGTAAAAATCTTGAGGCAAATGAAAATTAAAACATAACATATCAAAACTTATGGGATGCAGCTATGGCTTTGCTGAGAGGAAAACTTAGTGCTTTACATGCCTATATTAAGAAGGAAGAGCAACAATCAAGGAATTAACTTTTCACCTGGAGGAACTAGAAAAAGAATCACAAACTAACACCAAAGCAAACAGAAGGAAAGAATTAAAAATGGTCGAAGACAAAGTTAAATAAATTGAGAATATGAAAACAATCAATGAAATCACTGGACCCTTAGCTAGGGTGACAACAAAAAAAAGAGAAGATGCAGCAATGGGAGAGGAGACATAACTACTGACCCCACAGAAATAAAGGAGATAATGGGAGGATACTATAAGCAACTCTATGCTAATAAACTAAGCAATGTAGATGAAATGGACAACTTCCTAGAAAGGCATGAACAATCAACATTGACTTGAGAAGAAATAGACGACCTCAACAAATCAATTACAAGTACCGTGATTGAATCAGTCATCAAGATGCTTCCAAAAAAGAAAAGTTCAGGTCCAGAATGCTTAACATGTGAATTCTATCAAGCATTCAAGAAATAACTAGTAGCAATCCTCCTGCTCAAACTCTTCAAAAAAATGAAGAGGAGGGAAAGCTACCTAACTTATTCTATGAAGCCACCATCACCCTAATACAAAAGCCAAAGGGACTGCAAGAGAATACAATTACAAACCAATCTCTTTAATGAATATAGATACAAAAATCCTCACTAAAATACTTGCAAATCGAATCCAGCAGCACATTAAAGGAATTCTGCACCATGACCAACTGAGATTAATTTCAAGCATGTAAGGTCAGTTCAATGTGAGAATATCAGTTAATGTAACACACCACATCAATAGCTCAAAGCAAAAAAACCACATGATCATCTTGATGGATGCAGAAAAGGCATTTGACAAAATTCAATAACCTTTCTTGAACACTTCAAAGGATACAAATAGAAGGGAACTTTCTCAATATGATAAAGATAATATACCAAAAACCTACAGAAAACATCATATGCTGTGTGGAAAGACTGAAAGAATACTCTCTAAGATATGGGACAAGACAAGGATGCTCACTGTCACCATTGTTAATCAACATGGCATTGGAAGTTCTAGCTAGAGCAATTAGCCGAGAAAAAGAAATAAAAGGGATCCAACTTGGAAAGGAGGAAGTAAAACTTTCACTGTTTACAGGTGACATGATATCATATGTAGAAAATCCTGAAAAATCCTAGAACTAATAAATCAGTACAGTAAAGTGGCAGGATACAAGACCAATGTGCAAAAATCAGCAATGTTTCTATACAGTAATAATTAGCAATCTAAGGAGAAAATTGAGAAAAAAAAATCCATTTACAATAGTAACCAAAAGAATCAAATACTTAGGAATAAGTTTAACCAAGGCCACAAAAGACCAGTACATAGAAAACTACAAGAGATTGCTAAAAAAAACAAAGAAGACCTAAATAAGTGGAAGGACATACCATGTTCATGGATGGACGTCTAAAAAGAGTTAAGATGTCAATTCCACCTAAATTGATTTATAAATTCAATGCAATACCAATTAAAAATCCCAACAACTTATTTGCAGAAATAGAAAAACCAATAGCCAAATTTATTGGAAGGACACAGTGCCCTCAATAGACAAAAATATCTTGAGAAAGAGAAATGAACTGGGAGGTGTCACACTACCGGACTTTAAAATGTATTGCAAAGATACAGTGGTCAAAACAGCATGGTACTGGCATAAAATAGATATAGTGACCAATGGAATAGAAGTGAGTGCTCAGAAATAAACCCTTTTATATACAATTGATCTTTGATCAGGAGGTCAAGTTGACTCAATTGGGACAAAACAGCCTCTTCAATATATAGTGCTTGGAGAATTGGATATCCATATCCAAAATAATGCACAAGGACCCCTACCTCATACCTTATACAAAAATTAACTCAAAATGGATCAAAGATGTAAACATTAAAGCTAAAGCTAAAGCCATAAAATTTTTAGAAGGAAATGTAGGGAAATATTTTAAAGACATTGGGATAGAGGTGGTTTCCTAGACCTTACACCAAAAGTCCAAGTAATGAAAGAAAGAAAGAAATAAGATGGCCTCAAAATTGAAGACTTTTGTGCATCAAAGGACTATGTCAGGAAAGTAAAACGGCTGCCTATGCAATGAGAGACAATATTTGGAAGCCACATTTCAGATAAGAATTTAATATAAAAAGATCCCACAACACAACAACAAAAAGACAACCCAATTTTAAAATGGGTAAAAGACATGGATAGATGCTTCTGCAAAGAAAAAAAAACAAACGGTTCGTGATGCTCAAATTCATTTGCTATTAGGGGAATGCAAATAAAAACCACAATAACATATCATCTCATATCTACAAGAATGGTGATTATGAAAAAACAAAACAGAAAACTACAAGTGCTAAAGATGATGTGCAAAAAGAGGCACACTTACTCAGTGTTAGTGTGAATGCAAAATGTTGCAGCTGCTTGGAAAACAGTTTGGTGTTTCCTCAGGAAGCTAAGTATAGAATTGCCATATGATCCAGCAATCCCATTACTAGGTATTTTTTCAGGGTAAGTGGAGGCAAGGACACAAAAGGACACTTGTTCACTAATGTTTACAGCAACATTATTCACAATTGCCAAGAGATGGAAACACCCCAATTGTCCATCAATGGATGAGTGGATAAACAAACTGTGGTATATACATATGATGGAATATTACACAACAGTAAGACAGAATAAAGTCTTGATGCATGCAACAACGTGGATGAATCTTGAAGACATTATGTTGAGTGAAACTAGCCAGAAATGAAAGGACAAATACTGTACAGTCTCATTAATATGAACTAATTAATGGGCAAACTTTGAGAGTTAAAGTTGAGAACTCGGGTTATTAGGAGATGGAAAGAAAGTAAAGATAGGAGTATAGAAACCGCAGTAGGATTCATTGTAAATATCCAAAAATGGATAGAGCATTGCTGTGTGATTGTAGCCCA
The DNA here is from genome assembly GCF_023851605.1 of Tamandua tetradactyla. Taxonomy (NCBI): domain Eukaryota; kingdom Metazoa; phylum Chordata; class Mammalia; order Pilosa; family Myrmecophagidae; genus Tamandua; species Tamandua tetradactyla. The sequence continues at coordinate 10,860,231 of NC_135353.1, forward strand.
ATACTGTAAATACACTGAAAAAAACTGAACGTGAGTATGGTTGAAATAGGAGGGTTAGGGGCATGTATGACACCAGAAGGAAAGTTAGCAGATAAAGACTGGAACTGTTTAACTTTGCAAAACCTAGAGTGGACAATGATGGTGATTAAATATACAAATATAAGAAAATTTTTACATGAGGGAGAATAAGTGAATGTCAACATTTCAAGTTGTTGAAAAGAGGATGATATATGGAAAAAATGCAATCAATGCAAAGTAGGGCTAACAGCAACATTGTAATATGTTTCCATTAAATGGAACAAAGGTAATATAACAAAGCTAAAAGTCAATAAGAGGGATATATAAGGGAGGGGAGTGGGATTCTTGGTACTGTTGTTCCTCCTTTTTATTTTATTTTTTATTCTACATTTTTCCTCTTCTTTCTTTGCAGAAGAAATGAAAATGTCCCCATATAGAAGGTGATAGTGAAGGCATAACTATGTCATTATACATAGAACCATTGTTTACTTACTTAGGATGGATTGTATGGGGTTTGAATAAAATTGACTTAAAAATGAACAGAAAGATGCAAGTGCTGGAGAACATGTGGAGAGAGAGATCTAACTCTTCACTGTTGGTAAGGAAATAGTGCAGCCCCTCTGGAGGGCAGTGTGATGGTTCCACAGGAGGATAAGTATAGGGTTACCATATGATCCGTAACCACGTTAATAGATATATACTTGGAAGAACCGAAGGCAGGGTCACTAATGGACATTTGCACATTGGTGTTTATGACAGCAGTCTATATGGCTTACAGTGGATGAAGGTCGCCTAAGAATACATCCACTCAAACTGTGGTCTACACATACAATGGAATGTTGAGCAGCTCCAAGAAGCAATGAAGTTGTGAGACATGGAACTAGGTGAATAAACTTAAGGAGAGTATGTTGAGTGAAATAAGCCAGAAACATAGACAAATATAACGCCTCATTAATATGGACTAAGTATAATCTGCAAGCTCTGAGAATTGAATTTGAGAGCTCATGGGAAGGCATATTGTAAAGGTGCCTATATTGTATGTTCCTACAGCAATCAATCTCATCTAGTACAAGGTTGTAACTTTTATTTCTAAATTCTGAGATGCAGAGCTCTTTCTATATAACCTGGTCATTACCTGGAACTTTGGGAATGTGTGACAGCTGAGACTCAGAGCTAGAGTTCTGCAGCTATTAAAGTCAGAAGTACCCCATACAGCAACTATTTAAAAAGCTAACAAAGAGATCAGATTTCAATTAGAGATATAAATAAAACTGATCTGTTTTAAGATTACGGTAAATCAGACTAAAGAGTAAAGGATGGTATTGACTGTTTGAAAACATCAACTTCTGAGTGAGACCAAGGGAAGAGATGTTTATTTAGTGTAAAATGTATATTTTCTGTATGACACTGTTCCAGTTTGAAAGTATTATGTACCCTAGAAAAGCCATGTTTTAATTCTGATCCAACCTTGGGGGAGCAACCATTTCTCTTAATCCAGATTCAAAGCTGTTGTGTGAAACTTTTTATTAAATTATCTTCATAGAGTTGTGCCCAATTGTGGATGTGACCTTTTGATTAGGTGGAGATGTGATTCCACCCCCTCCAAGTCTTGATTAATTTAATGGAATCCTTTAAAAGAGGAAACATTTTGGAGAGAGTCAGAAATGACAGAAGTCTCAGAGCATAAAGAAATGACAAGCGTTAGAGCCAACAGAAACTTCACAACAGAGCTGACACAGATGTGGACATGTGGAAAGCAGAGACATGGATATCTGGAGATGCTTGGAGCCCAGCAGATGTTGCCATGAGATATTAAGCAAACCAGAACCTGGAGAGAGCCAAGGGAAGCCAGCCCTGGAGGAGTAAAGTGAGGAACCTCCACAGGAACAGTCTGAAAGCAGCAGAGCCCAGGATAAAGATCCAGCAGATGCCAGCCAGCCAAATGACCACACAGCTGATAGAGGAGTTCCTGAGACATTGGCCTTACTTTAGTGAAGGTAACCTTAGGTTGGTGCCTTAATTTGGGTATTTTCATTGCCTTAAAACTGTAAACTTGTAATTTATAGAATTCCCCTTTATAAAAGCTGTTCCAGTTCTGGTATATCACATTCAGGAAGCTTGTAAACTAACACAGACACTAATGTAACCTGTATGGCTAGTTTATTTGAACACTGTAATTACATGGAATCTTGAATAGAGAGTAAGATCTTGTTGGTTTGTACAAATTAGTGTGAGGTTCCAATACATCCCAGGGTAATTTAGGTGGTGTTTTAATTTGCTCATGCTGCAGGAATGTAATATACCCAAAATGGAATGGCTTTTTGTAACGGGGATTTATTAAGTTACAATTTTGCAGCTCTAAAGTCTTAAATATGTTCAGACTAAGGCAACCAGATAAATATACCTTGACTAAGAAGAAAGGCCAAATGGCATCTGGGATTTCTTTGTCACATGGGAAGGCGCATAGCAGGTGTCTGTGGGTCCATTTTTAGCTTCTGTGGAGTAACTCTGGATTTCTTCACTTAGCTTCATTTGGCTCTCTCCAGGTTCTGGCTTGCTTAGCATCTCACAGAACAGCACATGGTCATATCTGATGGTTCCTGTCTAGCTTCTGTCAGCTTTTGCAGCTTCTGGCATCTCCTGGTGCTTCTGTATTTAAACACCTACATCTCAGCTTTCTCTGTATTGGCTATCCAAGCATCACTGTCAGCACTCCAAGTAACTCCAAATATCTGCTTTTATGGTGGCTCTTTTAAGGACTCCAGTAAACTAATCTAGATCCACTTTGAATGGACAGAGTCAAATCTCTAACTAATCAAAAGTTTACACCCACTACTGAGTGTGTCACATCTCCATGGAAACAACCTAATCAACATATGCCACCCTACAATAGTGAATCAGGATTAAAGGACATGACTGCCTCCACAAGATTGGATCAGTATTAAGAGAATATGGTTTTTCTAGGGTACATATCAATTTCTAATCCACACAGGCAGAAAATAAAAATGTAATAGCAAAATCCCCTAGATGGATTTGGGGAAGATGTAGGAATATTAAACTTTCTCACCTGGGCAATTTCTGCTATTCTCACAAGCTGGGGGACTGCCAATTTATTAGGCCAAGCCCTTGATGTTGGGGCTTGCCTTTATGAAACTTATTCTTACAAAAAAACTAAATCTATTTATGATTATGCCTAAGTGTTACCCACAGAGAACCTCTGTTGTTGTTCAGTTTTAGCCTCTTTCTCTAAACCAACTCTGCAGATGAAGTTACTGCCCTACCCCCTACATGGGACATGACTCCCAGGGGTGTAAATCTCCCTGGTGATTAGCCTGGCCCTGGCATTGTGGTATTGAGAAAAGCTTCTTGAGCAAAAGGTGGAAGAGAAATGAAACATAATAAAGTTTTAATGGCTAAAAGATTTCAAATAGAGTTGAAAGGTTGTGCTGGTTTGAAAGGATGTATGGACCCTAGAAAAGCCATGTTTTAATCAAAATCCCATTTTGTGAAAGCAGAATGATCCCTATTCAATACTGTATGTTTGAAACTGTAACCAAATCATCTCCCTGGAGATGTGATTTAATCAAGAGTGGTTGTTAACCTGGATTAGGTGACGACATGTGTCCACCCATTTGGGTGGGTCCTGATAAGTTTCTGAAGTCCTATAAAAGAGGAAACACTTTGGAGAAAGTGAAAGATTCAGAAAGAACAGAGAATGCTGTAGCACTATGAAGCAGATTCCACCAGCCAGTGACCTTTGGAGGTGAAGTAGGAAAATGCTTCCTGGGGAGCTTCATGAAACAGGAAGCCAGGAGAAGCTAGCAGATGATGCTGTGTTCACCATGTGCCCTTCTAGATGAGGAAGAAACTGTAACTGTGTTCACCATGTGCATTAAAAGCATTCTGTTTCTGGTATATTGCATTCCAGCAGCTAGCAAACTAGAACAGAGGTCATTCTGGAGGTTATTCCTATGCATCCTGTAGCTATACCTTTTTAGTTTTTGGTGTATTAGAATAGCTAGAGGAAACACCTGAAACTGTTGAACTGTATTCTAGTGTCCTTAATTCTTTAAGATGATTGTATAACTACATAGCGTTATGATGTGACCATGTGATTGTGAAAACCTTATGACTGACAGTCCCTTTATTCAGTGTATGGACAGATGAGTAAGACAATAAAGACAACAAATATATAATAGGGGGGAATAAGTGGTGTTGGACTTTTTGCTTTTTATTTTTTATTTTTATTCTCATTTTTTTTCTTTGGAGTAATGAAAATTTTCAAAAATTGTGGTGATGAATGCACATCTATATGATGATACTATGAACCATTGATTGTATACTTTGGAAGATTATATGATATGTGAATACATCTCAGTAAAATTACATTGACAAAAAAAGAAATATAGTTTGAGGACAAATAAGCTATGAATTCAATGCAACAGACTGGAAGAAAGGATGACAGAGTAAATCCAAATCCAAAATATACCAAAAGGGAAGAGAAAGTAAGATAAAAATATAAATAAATGAAGTAATATACACCAAAAGTAGAGAAAGTTTACAAAAATAAAGAAAAAGATTATGTCAAAAGATTAATAATCTAAGCAAACCCTAGGGAGATGTCAAAAAAAAAAAAAAGAGACAAGCCTCAAACAAAATATTGCATGAGTAACGGAAATACACTGTAGAATTTTTTAATTATATTAAGAATTCTATATGAATAACTATATACCAATAAACATAAAACCTAAGAAACAATTGGTGTATCTCTAGGAAAGAGAAGTATAAATGGCTAAATTTTGAGGAAACCTGAAAAGGCAAATTGGGAGACACTTCTTTGTCCATGCCTGATTTTTAACACATTTGGTCTCTCCACCCCCTAATTCACTTTCCCCCATGGAGAAACAGACTTATTTGGCGAATTTTTAAGAATCATTGGGGTATACTTCAATCAGATCCTTTGCATCCATTCTCTTTCACAATATCAGCCTACTTGCAGCTGAAAGGTGAATTCTTACCTGCCATGTCATAAGAGGTCTGCTTAATTTAGGGGTGAATTATTAGCAAGTCCATTTGGATAGAGACCAAATTCCTGTTGCTTAAAATAAGAACATTTATTATCTCAGAATTTCTAGGGGTTAAGAATCTGGGTGCAGCTGAGCTGCATCCTCAAGCTTTGGCTCTTTTATTAGACTGCATCATCATATCAGGTCTCAAATGGAAAGGATCCACTTTGTAGTTCATTCACATGGTTGTTGGCATGATTCCATTTTTGTGATTTGTTAAGCTGAGAGCTTGGTTCCTCACAAGCTGTTCCCTGCCATGTGTGCCTCTTCTTTGAGGATCTCAAAACATGGCTTCATCAGAATGCTAAATCAAGAGGGCAAGAGTCACAGTCTTTTGTAATTAATCACTTTGATGTTATCCTTTCAATTTTGCTGGCTTCTATTCATTAGAAGCAAGTCATTAGTTATAGCTCACACTCAACAGGAGGGGATTACAGAAGGGTGTGAATACCTGGAGGCTGGGATCATTGGGAGCCAAGTCAGAAGCTGTCTTCCACATCATATATTGTTACTTATGTGGGGAAACAGGTAATCTAACATAATTTTATTGGAAAGGTAGACTGGTACAGGCATTTTGGAGAAAAATCTGGCAGTATTTAGCAAAATCATGCATATCTCTGACAAAGCAATACTATTCCTAAATTTATATCCCAGAAAAATATGTGCAGAAGCCCATAAAGAGATGTGAATGGAATAGTCCAAGATGGCAGCTTAGCAAGGTTTGGGATTTAGTTTGTCCTCCAGAACAGCTACTAAACTACCAGGAACAGTACACAATAGCTCCTGGGGCCACGTCAGTGATGGACACACAGTGTACCCCAGTCTGGATCAGCTGGACCAGTGGTGAGCCCCCCAGAACCATGAGTTCCTCAAGCCATGGCAGCCTGCAACCCTCTCCCACAGGATGCTTCCCAGAGGGGAAAGGAAAGAGATTTTACCACTACCAGGGGCTGAGCGCAACTAAGCTTCAAGTGTGGAATTAATTCACTAATTCTGACTCCTAAAAATAGGCCCCCAGCTCAGGGGAAGCTGTTCAAAGCAGAGGTTGCTGATTTTTGCCGTGGCACCAAGGGGGAAGGGCTGACGGGAAAAGGAAAAGAAAGAAAGAAAGAAACAAAGGTTTTTGTGGTTGTGTTTCTACAAAGGCTTGAATGCCTTTGGATACAGCGGCAGAGCTTCTCAGGCTGTAACTGCCCCAGGCATAGGCAGAAACAAGCTTGTTTGAGAGCTTGTCTGGAGCCCATGCCTTCCCCAGGGGAGATGTGAGGCCCAATTCAGGTGGAATCTCTCCCTCAAGGAATTCAGACCCCAGGGCTTGGTAATTTGAAGCCATTAAAGCCAGCCTACAACCTCTCCTCTGTGTCGGCCATGCCCCCAGCAGGGAGAGTCTGCCAAAGTTAAAGGTACTGCATCATCTTATGCTGGTGGGACCTGCAGGCAGACAAGCACCACACACTGGGAAGGATAAGAAAAACAGAGTCCAGACACTTCAAAAGAAAGTCTTTCAACCTGCTGGGTCTCACCCTCATGGAAAATTCACACAGGTGACTTTTTCCTCCTGACAAGAGATCAGTTTGGTCTTGGAAAATGTGGCTGGGGTCTGTAATACCTAAGTAGACACTCTTATGGGTGGTGGTGGGGGGAAAGGCACCATACAGACAGGACAAGAAACAAGAAAACAAGAACTGAAAAATTCTCCTCTGTTAAACAAAACCTAAGTTGGTGGTCCAGAAAAAGCTGAACTGAATGTCAAAGAACAGACAGACAACAAATTCATCCAGTAAGAAAATCCTAGGTAAAAGAAGTGAAAACAATCTCCAGAATAAACTAATTAAGGTAATTAAATGCCTAGATGTCAGCAAAAATAACAAATCACACTAGGAAAATTGAAAATATGTCCAAGTCAAAGGAACAAACCAATAGTTCAAATGAGATACAGGAGTTGAAACAATTAATTCAGAATGTATGAATAGACATGGAAAAACTCATCAAAAATCAAATCAGTGAATTGAGGGAGGACACAAAGAAGGCAAGGAGTGAACAAAAAGAAGAAACTGAAAGTCTGAAAAAACAAATCACAGAACTTATGGGAATGAAAGGCACAGGAGAAGAGATGACAAGAAAAAGAAATACAAGGCATCAACGTTGGAAAGGAAGAAGTAAAACTCTCACTGTTCACAGATGATATGATACTATATGTCCAAACACCCTGAAAATTCCACAGCAAAACTACTAGAGCTAATAAATGAGTACAGCAAAGTGGCAGGTTACAAGATCAACAGTCAAAAATCTGTAGTGTTCCTATACATTAGTAATGAACAATCTGAGGGGGAAATCAAGAAAAGAATTCCATTTACAATTGCAACCAAAAGAAGAAAATATTTAGGAGTGAATTTAATTAAAGAGACAAAAGACCTATACAAAGAAAACTACAAGAAATTGTTAAAAGAAATCACAGGAGACCTAAATAGATGGAAGGGCATACCGTGTTCATGGATTGGAAGACTAAATATAGTTAAGATGCCAATTCTACCTAAATTGATTTACAGATTCAATGTAATACCAAGTAAAATCCCAAAAACTTACTTTTCAGAAAAGAAAAACCAATAACCAAATTTATCTGGAAGGGTAGGTTGCACCAAATAGCTAAAAGCATCCTGAAGGGGAAAAAAATGAAGTCAGCGGTCTCACACTACCTGACATTAAGGCATATTATGATGATATTATGAAGCTACAGTGGTCAAAACAGCATGATATTGGCATAAAGATAGATATACTAACCAATGGAATATAATAGAGTGTTCTGATATAGACCCTCTTTTCTATGGACACTTGATCTTTGATAAGGCAGTCAAGCCAACTCACATGGGACAGAACAGTCTCTTCAATAAATGGTGCCAAGAGAACTGGATATCCATATGGAAAAGAATGAAATTGGACCCATATTTCACATCCTATACAAAATTTAACTCAAAATGGATCAAAGACCTAAACATTAGATTTTGTTGGTTTGTCCACACTGATGCCCTGATAAATCCCAGAGTGATTTGAACAGTGAATAGAAAAGTATTTGCAAAGTCCCTTTCATGGAATAGAGGGAAAGGGGGAAAATTCAACTTCCCCAAGTTGAATTCTTGATATTTTCACAAGCTATAGGCTAAGCCCCCAATCTTGGGATTTGTTCATATGAAACCTGACCCCCCCCAAATTGGTCAAGCCTAACAGTCACCCCCAGAGAACCTCTTTTATTGCTCAGATGTGGCCTCTCTCTCCAGCCAACACAACACGCAAACTCACCACCCTCCCCCTTTTGTCTACGTGAGATATGACTCTCGGGGGTGTGGACCTTCCTGTCAACGTGGGACAGAAATCCTAGAATGAGCTGAGACTCAGCATCAAGGGATTTAAAAAACCTTCTCAACCAAATGGGGGAAGAGTGAAATAAGACAAAATAAAGTGTCAATGGTTGAGAGATTCCAGAGTTGAAAGGTTTTCCTGGAGGTTATTCTTATGCATTAAATAGATATCACCTTGTTAGTCAAGATGTAAAGGAGAGGCTGGAGGGAACTGCCTGAAAGTGTGGAGCTGTGTTCCAGTAACCATGTTTCTTGAAGATGATTGTATAATGACATAGCTCTCACAATGTGACTGTGTGATTGTGAAAGCCTTGTGTCTGATACTCCTTTTATCTACCTTATCAACAGATGAGTAAAACATATGGAATAAAAATAAATACTGGGAAGACAATGTTAAGATAAATTTAGATTGAAATGCTAGTGATCAATGAAAGGGAGGGGTAAGGGGTATGGTATGTATGAATTTTTTTCTGTTTTCTTTTTATTTCTTTTTCTGAATAGATGCAAATGTTCCAAGAAATGATCATGATGATGAATATGCAAGTATGTGATGATGTTGTGAATTCCTGATTACATATGTAGAATGGAATGATCAAAAGTTAAGAATGTTTGCATTTGTTTTGTGTTATGTTTTTTTAAAAATTAAAAAATTAATTTAAAAAATGTGTCAATGATTGTACTCACAACAGTATTATTTGTGGCCATGGGGTCTACAGCCAACATTGGTGTCTGTCAAAAGAAATGAATAAGTAAAACTTGGTGCATGTTTTCTATGTAATATGAAGCAGCATTAAAAGCAATTAACTAGAGATACATATAGGACTTGAATGGACCTTAAAAGCTTTGTGCTGAGTTCATGCAGTAAGAAACAGAACAAGATCTATGGCACAATGTTATATATATTCAATTCTTCCATAAATCACAGGGAATGCAGAGGATAGTTTAATCAAATACAATAGCCTTTAATGCCAAATGCTTTAAATAAGGAGATGTTCACTCATGGGAGCTTTTTGTTTACTTGTAGGATTATTTGTATCTTCCCCTAGACATAAATGCAGGCATATTACCTTGAAGTGATGTTAGGTAAGATATCGAAAGTGAAAACTAGCTCATGGTTAAGAGAGGGAGATAACAGAATGAACCACTGAAGGGGAATGGCCTTGGAGAGTATCTTGGAGGAGACATTCCCCTCCCTTCCATGTGCATCACCAGAATTCAACATGGGGATATAAAGAGGGTTGGCAGGTCGTTTTGGAAAGGTCTTCATGGTGTGATTAAAAAAAATATATCCTTTTCTCTGACCAGAGCGTCTTGGTCTCCCCAGCGTCCTCCAGCCATAAGTGTATCAGGAGTGGTGCTTTTTGGTTTATGAGTTGCTTCTTGGACTCCTTCACATCTTTCTCCCCTATGGAAGTGTCAGAAGTAATGTTCTGAGATGTCTAAGGTCCCCATAACCACCACTGGCTGAGGAGTGGTTTGCTAACCAATCAAAGCCAAAGAGTATGACACTTTAGTGCCCTGGGAAGAGGTACATATAGGGATGTCAGGGGACCTGGAATAAACCACTGAGAGGTCACAACATGGCTAGAGAGACGAGGAAATAAAAGGGGCCCAGTACAATAAAGAACCAGACAACACCAATCACCAAAGAAGGTGAAGATTCCTAGTCAAATTAGATCCAAAAGTGGTGGCAAAGTGAAACAACCCCATTAAGCGCCTTCATTTCTTTCCCATTGATTCCCTTCTTGCCCCTCACCATGATTTCTACCTGTCCTTGCCTGGCACAAAACCCTTCCTCAGCCCAAACCCCTTCTCATGAAGACACCAACCCATTTAGTCCTCATCCTCCACCCCAAAACCAATGCCTTTCTGGGCTTACCTGTTCTCTTTCCAGGTGCTGAAGACAACTATGAAGGTAAAAAAGCATATCCCAAAGGGCACTGAGAAAAAATCCTTTGGAAAATCTACCAACCCTATAAGAAAGTCTAACAAAGATAGAGGACCAACATTTTTCACCCATTATCCCAAGCTGAATGAGAAAGTGAATTGAAATGAGCCAGATGAGGACAAAGAGATGCTGGAGAACTCTCCTATGTCAATAAACAACCTGCATAGCCAGTGACTTCAGAACAAGGCCATAGACCCCAATAATCATCTGCTGTGTCTCCAGAGGCCTGTCTGCTAAAAAACGGCCACCCTCATAGAGACAATCTTACATTAATAGGGTGCACTGATTGTTATGTTTAAAATAAAATGAACAGGTTTTGAAAAGAAGATAGATAGGTACCTCTGAGAGTTCTCTGAGAAGGGGGGTGAGGGAGGGAAGGAAGAGAAGAAGCAAGTATGTGAAGGAAGGTGGTGCCTCCTGCAGGTTTGGAGGGCCAGACCAGCGGGTCCACAGTAAGACAGACATTGAGGTTTAAAGACAGGATCTGGACTGAGCACTTAAAACAAACTTCCTCAACACCATGCAACTGGCAAGGAGTAAGAAGGACATGATATTTCTGCTTGTATGTTTTGTGGTGGGAGTGGAAAACAGCTTCAGGGTATAGGTTGCCAGAATCTAGATAAGATGATGTGTGTGGGTGGCAGTACCACTCCAAAAAATAGACAAATCACCCAATGTAGGCAAAAAAGAGAAGCATTGTCTGCAGAGAATTCTAATACAAAAATAAAACTGAGGAAGAGACAATCTTGTTTTATCACCACCACACACCAGAATTTTTGTTATGTATGTGATAACATAGCTCCCTTTCCAAAAATCTTTTGTATTTATCATTTCTGAACTTGTTTTGTTTTCCATAAAATTAATATTTTAAAATAGCATCATTGAAATTTTATAATACAATAAACTACGTGTGTTTAAAGTATACAGTTTGATAGGTTTTATACATATACATTTGTTAAATTATTACCACAATCATGAGAATGAACATGTCCATTACTCCCAAACACTTTCTTCTGCCCCTTGATAATCCCTCCTGGGGAGGTCAAGGACACATGCTGGGCAAACATCTCCAGGCCTTGCCTAACTCCATCCCTGCCCCACTTCCTCTTTCTACTGTGTAATATGTTTCAGTCTGTTTCCATTCCATAAACCTGAAGGACACATTAGGTCTAATGAAAAAATCCAGCCAGACCTTGAATCTGGAAACTGGGGACAAGTAACCCAAATACTATTAAGGCAGGAACTTTCAGTGGCAGGGCTCCCTTCCCCAAAGTGGATAAACACTAAACACTCAAACAGTACAGATATGACTCTCTTCTTCAATACAAAGTGGGGTGTGTGAAGACACCATCTACCAACACTGACCCAAGCAATTGGCATTCCTGGGGGGCCAGACACAATGGGATGTCTTCCATTGATCTTTTGAACCCTCTGGGCTATTTAAGTAAATGAAAGTTTTTGTTGTGCCTGAGCCTGTGTCCCCACAATGCATTACATACCAACTTGTTCTACAAACACCCCCTCCCACCCCTCTCTGTACCTCCATTCCCAGATAATCACTGATCTGTTTTTCATCACTACAGATTAGTCTATATAGATAGATATTGATGTATAAATTTTTCTAATAGACTATAGATTAGTTTGCATTCTCTAGAATTTTATTAAAATAGAATCATACAATATGTAGTCTTTTTTCTGTGTTGCTTCTTTCACTCAGAATAATTTTATTCCTTTGCTACCCCTCCCCCCATCCCTGCCACCTCCACCAAATCTTTTGTGGTCTAAGTTACAATGAAGGCGTGGTTTTTAATATACATGTAAGTTTCAAAATAGCACATTTTAATACTTACCCTTTAATTCATAATCATTGTATTTACAAAGGAATTAACTTGGAGAATTCCATCTCACACAGTTGGCCCCAGATATGGACTGACTTGGTTAATGCTGTTCCTTTCTAAAATAAATTCCTAATGATTTGGAATTGTTTGAGCACACTTCTAGCATCCTCCCAGGCTGCAGTCCCATGGTCATATATAGCAGATGCATCCCAGCATTTAAACAGTACAATCTAAATTAAAAATGAAGGCACCGTGATGATTAAAAAAAAAAAGGAACACCTTTAGTTTCTGTTTTTCAGTCATTTTACGTGGCAACTTGTTTTTGTGTTTGCTATTTTTTTTTTTTGAGGGGGTGCATGGTCCGGGAATCGAACCCTGGTCTCCTGTATGGAAAGTGAGCATTCTGCCACTGAACCACCGGAAAACCCTGGTTACTTGTTTTTATATATGTTTAAATCAGGGAAATAAAGTGTGAAATGGTGAGATATAAATATCTGAGAAGTTCAGATTTTTACTATGAACAAAATATTCTGATGTTGAAAATCTTTAAGACTTAAATGTATTCTTCTATTGTTCATTGCTTACTTTAAAACTGGAGAACAAATCAGGAATATAAGACATCATATCAATTAGATAATGTATCAGCTGCCTAAATTGTACCTTTTGCAGACTTTTTTTTTTCCCCATGGGCAGTCACTAGGAAACGAACCCCGGTCTCTGGCATGGGAGGAAAGAACTCTGCCTGCTGAGCCACCGTGGACCGCCCTTGCAGACTTTTTAGTTTTCTTAAAATTCCCTTATATTTTCTACTGTCATGATTATATAAACACAAATTCTCAATAAAAGACATTTACGTGGGGTTGCATTTCTAGCCATTGTTGTAATTTGTTTCAACTCAATTATTATGGAAAATGTGTTCTGTTGATGAAGGGGTTTTTAAAAATAGTCCTTTCCCAATGTCGAGTACACTAATTATGTCACTGGTAGGAGGCTTTTTTTTCCTTAAAAGCCTTCATAACTTGGTCCTAATATCTGGGGTTTTTTTTAAACTGCTTTTTTTGAGGTACAATTAATATGTAATAAACTGCATATATTTAAAATGTACAATTTGATTAGTTTTGACATATATATACCCCGTGAAATCATCAGCACGTTTAAAATAGAGGACGTTATCCATCACCCCAACTGTTTTCTTTTACCTCTTTGTGTTCTCTTCCTCCCACACCCTCCTCACACTCTTTCCATCCCCAAGCAACCACTGATATTTTTCCCTCAACTGTAGGCTTGTTTACATTTTCTAGAGTTTTATGTAGCTGGATTCAGAGTATGTTCTCATCTTCATCTAGTTTGTCACTATATATAGCTATTTTGAGAGTCATCAATGTTGTTGTGTATATTAATATTCTACTATATTTTACATATTTTGTTCAGAGTTTAACAGCATTAAAGTTATACCCAAAGGTGCTTTTATTGCATTTTTAAAATTTTGAGATCACTGTAGATATGCATGTAGTTGTAAGAAATAATAAATAGCACCCCCTTATATCCTTCACCCAATTTTCCCCAATGGTAACATCGTGCGTAAATATAGTACATTATCACAGTCAGAAAGTTAGCATTGACACAATTCATTGCCCATATTCTGATTTCAACAGTTTTACATCCACAATTTTTGCATGCATCTATGTTTTATATGCTTAGGTCTATGTGATTTTATCATCCATGTAATTTCCTATGACTACCACTGTAGTCAAGAAACAGAAATGATCCCTCATGCTATCCATTTCTAGCCACAACCGTCTTCCTCCTCCCCATCCCAGAAACTACTACTCTCTTCTCCATCTCAGTGACACTGCCATTAAATAAATGTTACGTAAATGGAATCGTTTAATATGTAACCTTTTGAGATAAGCTTTCACTTAGCATAAATAAAAGCCAACCAAGTTGTTGCATGTATTAACTGTGTTTCTTTTTTATTGTGAATAATAACTTTCAAAGTACATTATAAACACAATTATAGAATATATTTCAGAGTTTGGTATGTGTTACAGTTCCACAATTTAGTTTTTATTCTACCTGCTCCAAGACACTGGAGACTAAAAGAAATATCAATATAATAATTTAGCAATCATACTGATTTTTTAAATTCTGTCTTCTCAGTTATACCTCCGCCTTCTCCTTTGACCTTTTTCCCAATCTTTAGGGATATTTGGGCTATGCCCATTCTAACTATTTCACGTTGGAAAGGGCTGTTGATAATATGGGATTTGGGATGGAACTAGTTGATGTTCTGGAGAGGTTGGCCCCTCTGGGTTTCAGGACGTATCTGGCCTGGGAACCCATATGGAAGTTGTAAGTTTTTGGAAAGTAATCAGAGAGCATGGAACATTTGTAGAATCTTATATATTCCCCTAGGTGTTCTTTAGGATTGGCTGGAATGGTTTTGGTTGGGGTTTGGTAAGTTATGATAGGTATGAAGGTCTAACTGAAGTTTGCGTAAGAGTGACCTCCAGGGTAGCCTCTTGACTCTGTTTGTACTCTCTCAGCCACTGATACCTTATTTGTTATATTTATTCTCCCTATTTTGGTCAGGAAGGCATTGTTGATCCCTTGGTAGCCAGGGCTAGACTCATCCCTAGGAGTTATCTCCCATGCCGCCAGGAAGACTTTCACCCCTGGATGTCATGTCCCACACAGGGGGAAGGGTAATCTTTCTCCTTGCAGAATTGGGCTTAGAGAGAGAAAAAGACCACATATGAGCAATAAAAGAGATCTTGCGAAGGTGACTCTTAGGCATAACTACAGGTAGGCTAAGCTCCTCCACTACATATATATGTTTCACAAGAGTGTTTCTTTTTATTGCTGAATATCATTACATGCTACAGATATACAACAGAATGTTTAACCATTCACTTATTGAAGTACAGCTGGATTACTTTTAGGTTTGTGCTGTTACAAATAAAGCTGTTATGAACATTTGGGCATGCTGTTTTTTTGTGAGAACATAAGTTTTCTTTTTTCTGGGATAGATGTCCAAAGAGTACAATTGCTGGGTCAGATGATAATGGCATGTTTAGATTTTTACTAAATTGTCATATGCTCTCCATTGTGGTTGTATCATTTTTCATTCCCACCAGCATCCCATGAGTGATCCAGTTTCTCCACATTCTCCCCAGTATTTGTTATTATTATGGTAGTTATTTAATCATTCTGATGTGTGTACAATGATATCTCATTGTGGTTATAGTTTGCATTTCCCTGTTGGTTAATGATGCTGAACATCTTTTTACGTACTCAGTTGCTATCTGTCCAACCTCTTTGGTAAAATGTCTGTTTATGTTTATAGCCCATTTATAAATGGATTTTTTGACATTTTTTACTGTTAAATATTGAGAGATCTTTATATATTGAAGATTCAAGCCCTTTGCCATATATGTGATTTGGAGCCATTTCCTTGCATTCTTCAGTCTGTCTTTTTATCTTCTTCACAGGGTCTTTCACAGAGCAACAGTGGTTAATTTTGAAGGGGTCCAATTTCTTAATTTCTCCTTTTGTAGGGAATGTTTCGAAGTCAAGTCAAAGAACTCTTGATCTGGCACTAGGTACTGAAGAGTTTCTTTAAAACTTTGTAGTTTTACCTTTTACATTTAAATCTGATTAATTGTGGTTATTTGTGTCTTCTTTTTTTGGTCTTTGTCAGTCTTGTTAGAGGTGCATCAAGTTTATAGATTTTTTTAAGAATCAGCTTCTTCATTCATTGACTTTCTCTGTTGCATACCTGGTTCAATTTCATTGATTTCTATTATCTTTATTTTTTCCTTCCTTCTACTTGCTCTGGACTTATTTTGTTCTTCTTTTTCTATATTCTTTAGGTAAGAACTTAGGTCTTTGACTTGAGAGCATTCCTTCTATTTTTTTCTCTTTTTGTAAAATAAGAAAATAGGAAATTTATTAAGGACACATGTAAGAGGACATTGGACATATTCGCAAATCAGAGGTGAGGAAAAGAGAGGTCTTCTTTTTAATGTAAGCATTTAATACTATAAATTTCCCTCTCTGAACTACTTTAGCTGACTCCCACAAATTTTGATATGTTGTATTTTTATTTTCATCCACTTAAATGTATTTCTCTGGAGACATCTTTAACCCATGCATTATTTAAAAGTGTGTTTTTAAATTTACAATTGTTTAGAGATTTTCTGTGCTTCTTTCTGTTTCTAGTTTGATACCATTATGGTTAAAGAATCTACTCTGTATGATATAGAGTCTTTTAAATGCTTGAGGTTTTTAATGGCACAGCTTATGGTCTATCTTGGTAAATATTCTGTGGGCATTTAAACAACTCTACTGCTGTTGGGTGAAGTGTTCTATGTATGTTGACTAAATCCTGTTGGTCATTTGTGCTGCTTAGTTGTTCTATATCCTTGCTGATTTTCTGTCTAGTTCTGTCAAAAGCTGAGTTTTGGGTTTTGAAGCCCAACTATAACTGTGGACTTTTATTTGTCTCCTTTCACCTCTATCAGCTTTTCTCTCTGTATTTGCAAGCTCTATTATTTGTTTAATACACATAAAGAATGGTTATGACTTCGTTGTGGATTGTTACTTTTATAATTATGTAATTTCGCATTTTGCCTTTAGTAATTTTATTTGCTATGAAGTCCATTTTATCGCATATTGTTACAGTCATCCTGTTTTTTAAAATGAATGTATTCTCAAAGAAAAATTGAGATATTTTAATTAAAATTTTGTTAAAATTTATTTGGGCATTAAAGGATTCACAAATTGGGCAGTGCCAATCTGAAAATGGCAAGGAGCTCCACTGAGAGTGTAGAAAGGAGAAGTTTATATAGGGCAAATATGGAAGTAAGTCAGGAAATGCTCTGATTGGCTGATGTTATATTTCCAATTTACATAGGAAGATCTTACAGAGTGGGCAGTAAATATACCGTGATCAATATGGTATACTGTTCTGTCCTGATAAGCTGTCTCTACAGGACTAAAATGGATTTATAACTTGGTATTGCATCTGTACAATTCAGTAGGATGCATTCCATTGATCCATTTTCTTGGAAAGCGCCTACAGGTCAATTGCTTTAGTCTTCTGAAAGATCCTTTCTTAGCAATATCCAATACAGGTGGCCATTTTATTTTACTTAACAATATTCATGGTATATCTTTTTTGCATTGTTATACTTACATCCTCTGTAACTGTATATGAAGTGAGTTTCTTTTCAACAGCATATTTTTGAATCATGATTTTTAATCCACACTGTCAATCTAAGTTTTTCAGTTGATATATAAAGACCATTTGCATTTAAGGTAATTGGCATGTGTATTAGTTAGAGTTCTCTAAAGAAACAGAATCAGCAGGAGATATCTGTAAATATAAAATTTATGAAACTGTCACACATAACCATGGGGATGTAGAGTCCAAGGTCTGTAGGGGAGGCTGCAAGCTGGCAGTGCCAATGAAGGTCCTCAATGAACTCTCAGGAGAGGCTAGCTGGGCAACCATGGGGATATTAGGGTCCAAGATTTGCAGGACAGGTGGCAAACTCAATGAAGAATGACAATGAACTCTCAGGAGAGGCTGGCCAGCTGAAGCAAGAAGAGTGACTGTCTCTTCTGAATCCTCCTTAAAGACTTCTAGTGATTAGATTAAGCATCACTCATTGCAGAAGACAATCCCCTTAGCTTATTACAAATGCAGTCAGTTACAGATGCAGCCAATGTGGTCATGAAATGACCTCATAGCAAGAGACAGGCCAGCACTTCCCCAGCCAGACAACTAGGCACCACCACCTGGCCAAGTTGACAGATGAACCTGACCATGACAGTCCATTCCTTGTCAACTTACCAGCTATACACATAACCTTAAACCATACTTAATCTCTTTTCCTCACCTAACAGTACTCAACTGTCCCATGTATAACCAGAAATGCATTAAATCTCTCCAGAATGAGGTGCTAATCCTTGGGTAATACTCACTCTTAAGCTTGATATCTTACAACTTAAACACTATAGCATGAACAACAAAGTATTATCATCCTCAATTCTATAACTGATCATGTGGTCGTAATTCATATTTATCATCATTTTCTTCCACTACTCATTCCATGTTCCCTTTACCCTCAGCAAGCACTTCAGCTGGCCATGGTTCTTTACCTGGTGGAGTGACCCAAACCTTCATTCCTGAAGTATCAAAGCCATTGGTAGTCCTGCCTGAATTGGGTTGTTGTGGTTTGCCATTAATTTTAATCACAGGGCATGGCAGTGATTAGAGATGCCCTAGGGGATCTCTTGTATTCCAGGAAAATTCTTCTTTACCTCCATTGTGTAGTTGCAGTCCTATTCCCCCTGATAGACAAGGTCAATCACCCCTGCCAATAATGTAATCCCCTTCTTGGCTTGTTGATCCAGGGGCATAAGTAGCCCAAAGTGACCAGGTGACAGTCATAGATTACAATTGAATGGAATCATTATTGTTTCTCCTTGTGGAAGTACTCTCCCTTCTGGAACTAAAACCTATACACAAGCAGAGCTCAAGGTTGCAGAGACAGGAAGCAAAAAATTTCCTAGTGGATTACAAGGGGTAATAGTGAATAGTCCAATTCCATTTTCACCCCTTGATTCCTGGACCCATGGATTCTAGCTATAGGAGAAATGGCACCATACAACCATACAATGGATGCAGATTCAGAGCATACACAGATTCCTGAAGAACATCACTCAAGCCCTGCAAGGTATTGCCAAGTAGTTGACACCATAATTGAGTTTTCAAAAGGCCATTCCACCATTCTATCAATCCAGTTGCCTCTGGATGATGGGGTACATGGTAAGACCAGTGAATTCCATGAGCATGTGCCCATTCCTGCACTTTATTTGCTGTGAAGTGTGCTCGCTCCTTGATCAGAAGCAATGCTGTGTGGAATACCATAACGATGGAGAAGGCATTCTGTAAGTCCATGAATGGGAGTTTTGGCAGAAGCATTGTGTTTGGGGAAAGCGAACCCAAATCCACAGTATGTGTTTATTCCAGTTAGAACAAATCGCTGCCCCTTCCATGATGGGAGTGGATGAATGCCATCACATGCCACTGTATAGCCGGCTGATCACCTCAGGGAATGGTGTCATATTGGGGGCTGAGTGTGGGTCTCTGTTGCTGGCATATTGCATGCTCAGCAGTGGCTGTAGCCAAGTCAACTTTGGTGAGTGGAAGTCCATATTGATGAGTCCATGCACAACCTCCATCCCTACCACCTTGACCACTTTGTTCATGGGCCCATTGGACAATGACAGGAGTTGCTGGGGAAAGAGGCTGACTTGTATCCACAGAGTAGGTCATCATATCCATTTGATTATTAAAACCTTCTGCTGAAGTCACCCTCTGGTGCAGAATCACATGGGACACAAATATCTTCATATGTTTAGCCCACTCAGGAAGGTCTATCCATATACCTCTTCCCCAGACCATTTTATCACCAATTTTCCAATCGTGCTCTTCCCAATTTCCTGACTATTCAGCCAAACAATTAACAACAGCCCATGAGTCAGTATACAAATGCACCTCTGGCCATTACCCTTACAGGTATACTACTCAAATTTCTGCCCACTGGGAGGATTTTTCCTCACCACTGTCCTTCAGGGACATCCCAGAAAGGAGTAGTAGTGCTTCAGATGTTCACTTTTGTGTGGTACCTGTATATAATGCAGAATCATTTGTAAACTGGGCACGGTTTACAATCAGTTCTCAATCAGTTCTCTGTAAGGAACTCCACAAGAGGCCATAGATTTGGTCTGGGAAAGAGAAGGTATTGTGGCAGGAGTATAGACCATGTGCATTTGGGAAACTTCCACACGTAACTTACTTGCGCCTTCAGGACCTGCTCTGTCCCTATCTCGTATGTACCATTTCTGTTTCATGATAGAGTGCTGCTGCACATGCCCAACTTCATGGCTTGGTGGGTCAGATAACACCCAGCTCTTGATAGGCAACTCAGGTCTCATGGTAACATGGTGATCTGTGATTAAGTGTTCGGTCTCTACTAAGGCCCAGTAGCAGGCCAAAAGCTATTTCTCAAGAGGAGAGTAGTTATTTGCAGCAGATGGTAAGGCTTTGCTCCAAATCCTAAGGGTATGCATTGTGATTCTCCTATAGTGGCCTTGCAAAGTCTCCAGAAAGCATCTTTATTTGCCACTGACACTTCCAGCACCATTGGATCTGCTGAATCATATGGTCCAAATGGCAGAGCAGCTAACACAGCAGCCTGGACCTGTCGCAGAACCTCTTCTTATTCAAGTCATCACTCAAAATTAGCTGCTTTTCTGGTCACTTGATAAATAGGCTGGAGTAGCACACCCAAATGAGGAATATGTTGTTACCGAAATCCAAAGAAACTAGCTAGGCATTGTGCCTCTTTTTTGGTCATAGGAAGGGCCAGATGCAACAACTTATCCTTCACCATAGAAGGGATATCTCAACATGCCTCACACCACTGGAAAGCTAAAAATTTCACTGAGGTGGAAGACCCCTGTATTTTTGTTGGATTTATCTCTTTCCTCTGACACAAAAATGTCTTACCAATAAGTCTAGAGTAGTTTTCTTGCTCACTAGGTCTAAGCAACATGATGTCATCAATATAATGGACCAGTGTGATGTCTCGGGGAAGAGAGAAATGATCAAAGTCCCTGTGGAAAAAGTTTTGGTATAAGGATGGAGAGTTGATATACCCCTGAAGTAGAACAGTGAAAGTATATTGCTGACCTTGCTAGCTGAAAGCAAATGGTTTCTGGTGGTCCTTACAAACAGCTATTGAGAAAAAAGTGTTTGCCAGATCAATAGCTGCATACAAGGTAACAACAGATGTACTGATTTGCTCAAGCAATTATACCACATCCAGAACAGCAGCTGCAATTGGAGTCACCACCTGGTTGAGTTTACAATAATCCACTGTCATCAACAAGACCCATCTGTTTTCTGCACAGGCCAAATAGGAAAGCTGAATGGGGGATATGGTGGGAATCACCACCCCTGTATCCTTCAAGTCCTCAAGAGTGACAGTAATCTCTGCAATCCCTCCAGGAATCCAGTATCGCTTTTGATTTACTATTTTGCTAGGCAGGGTAGTTCTCGTGGCTTCCACTTGACATTTCCTACCATAATAGCCCTCAATCCATGAGTCAAAGAACCAATGTGGGGATTCTGCCACTTGTTCACTATGTCTTTTCCAATCATGCCTGTATGCAATTATGCATTCTGGAACTGGAGAAATAACTACAGAATGGGTCTAAGGACCAACAGAAACCAGTGTGAGATGGACCTGAGCTAAAACTCCATCAATCACCTGACCTCCATAAGTGCCCACTCTGAGTGGACCAGAGTGAAATTTTGGGTTCCCTGGATTTAATGTCACTTCTGAACCAGTGTCTAGTAATTCCCAAAATGTCTGATCATATCCTTTTCCTCAGTGCAGTTACCCTGGTAAAAAGCCGTTGGTCTGCTTGGGGAAGCCTTGCAGGAAGACTGAAAGTATAAATGTGTGGCAGTGTAACAGGGTCCTCCCGCAAAGGGACCTGGTCTCTCCCTCATTCAATGGGCTCTGGTTCTATAAACTGTCTCAAGGCTGGAAATTGAGTAAGGGACTATGTCTCTCTGTTTTTATAATTCAAGTTAAACTTCTGTTTACTTGACTTAGAACACTTTTGCTTATACAGCTCAAACAAGAATGTAGTAGACTGCCCATCTATTATACTTATAGGTACCCCATGATCTACTATTCAACACCACAAATCTCTGTGAGTCAGATTATGTTGACTCCTGCTTTGAGACTGCAGTCCACCTTGACTTTGGCAATTAAGTACTGCCACGTGGCTTCTGCCAACTCAGAATTTGATTATCTCCATTGTGTTTAAGGATCCCAGCTTAGTGACAGCAGTTCCCACAGAAAATATCTAACTTGTAGAGAAGGGCAAATACAGAACTCTTCAGGGATGATGGAACTAGCCTCACAGATTATTTCTCACAGTTCTGATAAAAGTTGTATCCTCTCAATATTCCTGGTGTGTATGATCAGGCTTTCCATGATAAATCCATTCTAACATTCCAATCTCTCTAAACCATTGGATCCACTCATCTGCATTTTGTCAGGGCAGTTCTGGTATTTCACTGTCTGATAATGTTGGCCACCTTTTGATCCATGTTTCAGACAACCATCCAAACTGTTCATGCCTTTTCTAACCCCTTGAGCTATAACATTGAATGCAGAATCTCTGCTTAGTGGGCCCATATCAATAAATCCAGCCTGATCCAGCTTTATATTCCTCTCACCATTATCCCACACCCTTAAAATCCATTGTCACACATATTCCCCTGATTTCTATCTATATAAATTGGAAAACTCATGCAGTTCTTTTGAAGTATAATGTACCTCCTGATGGGTGACAATTTGTACCTCACCTTTTGGGACCTGTTGGGACTTTAGTTTAGTTATATGTCTATATATGGAAGAAGTGAGCAGTGGTAGGGATGGGTAATGAAAAGAATTAGAAGTATCTTCCAAGACAGTTGCTTCAGGGCATTTATTTGTAGCTTCAGCTGGTGAAACAGGATTAATCACTCTAGGGTCAATCTCTGCAGGTTGAAGTTGGGTCGCCAACTCCTCATGGAGGTGGGGCAGCTATGTCCTCAAGCAGACTATTACAGGGTTATCTAAAAAAGACTCACAGGATCTAGGGTTTCAATCTCTCCACTACCATCATTATCAATCCATATGTCGCCAACCCATTTTTCAGGGTCCCATTCCTTTCCCATCAAGGTCCTCACTTTAATGGCAGACACAATGCAAGATTGAGATTTCAGTTTACACTGCAAAGTTGCTACTCTAACAGTGAGACTCTGAGTCTGATCTTCAGAGATCTCAGGTTTGTGAGATTCCACAAAACTCCTTAAAAGTGTCAAAAGCATTTTCCCCCAGAGAATGGCTTCATGTAAGCAAAGCATTAGAAGAATCCAATTGTGATATACTGACTATCTCTTTTGCCAGCTCTCCCTGTGGATTGGCAGTATCATTCTGATTGCAGGAAACAGAGTTCTTAATGCCTTTGAGACCAGCCAGAGTAGAAAATCAATAGTAAAAGCTCATTTTTAGGATTCTGTTTCTTATGAACTACTCCAAGTACCAAACTGTATTAGCTAGGGTTCTCTAGAGAAACAGAATCTGCAGGAGATATCCATTAATATAAAATTTATAAAAATGTATCACGTAACTGTGGGGATGTAGAGTCCAAGGTCTGTAGGGCAGGCCACAAACTGGCAGCTCCAATGAAGTTCCTCAATGAACTCTCAGGAAAAGCTTGCTAGGTGACTGTAAGGATTTAAGTGTCCAGATCTGTAGAGCAGTCTGCAAGTTCTGATGAATGTCCTCAATTAACTCTCAGGAGAGGCTGGTTGGTTGAAGCAGGAAGAGTGACTGTATCTTCTGAATCCTCCTGGAAAGTCATCTGGTGATTAGATTACATGTCACACTCATTGCAGAAGACACTCCCCTTAGCTGATAAAAATGCAACTAGTGGTGAATGTAGCCAACATGATCATGATTTAAGACCATGAAATGTCCTTATAGCAAGAGACAGGCCAGCACTTGCTTGGCCAGATAACCAGGCACCACCACCTGGCCAAGTTGACACATGAACTTAACCATGACTGCATGTTAGGACTTAAGGCTCTCAATTTACTATGTATTTCCTATTTATTTCTTATTCCTTTTGTCTGTTTCTCTTTGGTTGCATTCCTTATGGTTACTTAAATTTCTTTAAGAATTGCATCTTGATTTATTTAAAATGTTTCCTATGTTCACCATGTATGGATTTCGCAGTTGACAGTTCTCCCCTTTCACTTCATAAAAAATTTAGTGTCACATCCTACTGACATCCATGCTTTCAGAAGAGAAATCTGTTGTCTTTTGACTTTCTGTTCCCCTATAAGTTATGAATTGTTTCTCTATGGCTGCTGCTGAGGTTTTTTTCTTCGTCTATAATTTTCAAGTACCAGATATATGTATTAGCACGGATTTCTATATTTTAACCTATTTTGTAGCTCCTTCAGATTCTTGAATTAATAGTTTTATGTCTTTCACTACATTTGAGATTTTTGCTATTTATTTTCTTTGAATAATATTTCAATCCCACTCTTTCCTAATTGCCTTCTGAGACTCTGGTGATATAAATGTTAGATATTTTGTAATTGCCCTACAGATTACTGGGTCTCTGTTCATTGTTTTCATTCTATTTTCTTTCTGTTGCTCAGATTGGATTCATTCAATTAATCTGTCCTCAATTTAATTGATTCTTTTCCTGTCATCTCCACTAGATAATTAAGCCCACCCCAGTGACTTCATCATCTCCGTGGTTATATTTTTTGGTTCTTTCATTTCCATTTTGTTACTTTTTTATTTCTATTCCTTGCTGAGATTTTCTAGTTTTTTCATTTTATCTAGAAATTTAGGAATTGCTTTTTGAAGCATTTTTAAATTTTTCATTGTGATAACAGATACCCAATGCAAAATTTCCCATTTTAAACACTGTCAAGTATACAATTCAGTGGTACTAATTACATTCAAAATATTATGCTTCCATCACTACCATCCATTACCATTATTTTTTCTGATGGCTGATTTAAAATTCCTGTCAGATAATTCCAACATGTAATTCATGTTGATATTGGCATCTGTTGACTTAGTGTATATTTAGCTATCTGATGGGCCTTACTGATATCACCTTGATCAAAGTGGAAGGCTGAATCATACTGCTGCATTACAGACCAGTAGGGTGGAAGCTCAGCTCTCTACTTGGCCCTATAGGTACCCTCTTAGTGAAAATGGGACAACTCCCATTTGGAGTCCCAACACCACCACCTTGCCTTCAAGTAGGGGTATAAAATCTGCTCCATGATGGACACTGCTGTCACTAGTGAGGGACAAGTGGAAGATTGAATCACACAGTTTTGTTGCTGCCTGTAAGAGGTGGAAGCTCACTCCCCTCTGGGCTCAGCTGACAGCAGGGAAGGGGAGGGGAAAAATGAAAAGCAAACTAGCCCCAAATCCTACTACCTCATTCTATTTCATTGATACCAGATGGGTGTGGAGGCTCATTTGGATCATTATATTCTCCTGGTGAATTGACTCTTTTATCATTCTGTAATATTCATCTGTTTCAGTTTGCTAAGATGGAATGAAAAATACCACAAATGGGTTAGCTTTTACAATGGGGACTTATTAATTTAAAGCTTTACAGTTTTAAGGCCATGAAAATGTCCCAATCAAGTCATGAACAGGATGATACCTTCTCTGAAAAAAGCCTGTAGCATCCAGTTTTACTTGATTACATGGGAAGGCACATGGTGATGTCTGATGATCCTTCTCTCCTGGGTTTCATTGTTTTCAGCTTCTGGTTCCAGTGGCCTCTTCTCTGACTTTCTGTGTGTCCTCTCTTAGCTTCTGTAGGGAATTTCACTCCAAACTGTCTTGGTATTTCTGTCTTTGAACTCTCAACTTTATTCTGTCATTTATCCTGATAAAGGACTCCAGGATAGGATTAAGACCCACCTTGATCGGGAGGGGTAGTCACACCTCAATTGAAACAACTTAATCAAAATGTCTCACCCACAATAGGTCTGTACCATGGGATCAGATTAAATGAACACAGCCTTTTCTGGGGTACATAACTGCTTCAAAACAGCACACTCCCTATCAGCAGCCTGCATATGCACAGATAAACACAGTTGTTCGCTCAGCTCAAACTAAGGAGCTTATTGTGAAGGTTAAAATGTGCTGAAAGTCTCTATTCTGGGAGAAACTTCATGCCATCTGCAACACAAAAGGAACCGTTACTAAGCAGTGGTCTTGGTGCAACCAAGATGAAAGGCTGGAACCTGGAGGTCCGTGCCTAGAAAGGGTCCCTCACTGTCCCAGCCACAGGGCCTGGAAGGCATGTAGAAAGACCTGTTGAACCACAACTCTGTTCTTGAGATTCTTGGAATTCAGGTTGCAATCTGATTTGGAAAGTGAAGAGAATAAAGTGTAGGTAACTACTCACCCAGCTGGCAAGGCCTCAAAATGACTCATGCCCTTTGAAGTGGTTATCTCTCCTTTGTCTCCATGGAAATGGGGTAGTTGGTCACTCTATTGGCACAAATGGCCCTGGCTGCCCATTTCTGTTTGTAGGGCTGGATAGGAGCCTTTGGAAGAACAGGGTCTGTTGTGGGTAAGGACCTGACAACCCTCAAGTATTTGGCTAACTTAGTTCCCCACTTAGACCCTTGCAGGAAGAGACCCTCAAGGACTGCTCTGATCCTATGATTTGGAAAACCTCACTTTGAAGAGGAGACAGTGGGAACTAAGGATACATTCCCACACAAAGCCTTTGACTCCCAATTTAGAGCACACAATAAATAACTGAGAAGTAGGAATTCCCTCCCTAAATGGCTATAAGCCACTTCCAGGGCCTGCACAGGTCCTTTTATTCCTTAGACCATAAAATTGGTGTAAGCACTTGTGTTAGCTGTCAACTTTTATGTAGCACAAAATATCCATATTCTTTGCCTAATCCAATCTCATGGGGGAAGACCTACTATTTAGGGTGGAAATCCTTGATTAGACTGGTTTCATGAACATTGACCCATTCAATGTGGGTGTGACTTTTTTTTTTTTTTTTTTTTTTTTTTTTTTTAAAGGAAAGACAGAGAGAAGGAAGGAAGGATAGAAGGAAGGAAGGAAGGAAGAAAGGGAAACATTTTTAAACATTTTCTTGTTTTATTGTATTCTGTTTCTCCGTTTTTTGTTACATGGGCTGGGGCCGGGAATCGAACCGAGGTCCTCCGGCATAGCAGGCAAGCACTTTGCCCGCTGAGCCACCGCGGCCCGCCCAGTGGGTGTGACTTTTGATTAGATTAATTCCATGGAGATGTGAATCATCCAATTGTGAGTGTGGCCTTTTGGTTAGAAGGAGATGTGACTGCCCATTCATGGTGGGTATTGATTAGTTTACGGGAATACTTTAAAAGGGAAGACATTTTAGAGAAAACACAGAGCTTCAGAGCTGTCATACATGCAGACATTTGGAGAAGCTTGGAGTGCCAACAGAAACATTTGGATATTGAGAGAGAAATAGCCTGGGTGCTAAGCAATGACTCATAGAATTAGCTAGAAACAGAAGAGTAGAAATATCCAACCCTAGGAGATGCTAAGCGAAGAGATAAAACCCAGAGTTTTGCCCTGTACCAGCTAAGTGTGGACCTGAAGATGTTTAGAGAAGAAGCCATTGAAATCAGAAGCTGGAAGCAATGGAACTGGGAACAAGGGTCAGCAGATTCCGGCCACATTTCTTTCCACGTGACAAATATTTACCTTTCTTCAGAGTCAAGGTATCTTTCTCTACCTTTGTTTGGACATTTTTATGATCTAAGACATTTTTAAGGTCTTAGAACTGTTAATTTGTAGCAATAAATCACCTTTATAAAAGCCATTCAATTGCTTGTATATTGCATTCTGGCAGTTTTAACAAAGTAAAACTGGTTTTGGTACCAGAGAAGTGGGGTGCTGCAGTTTGCAAATACCAAAGATGTTGGAACAACTTTTCACATGGATAAGGGGAAGATTCTGGAGGACTTGTAAGGAGGTGAATAGAAAAGTCCTGAATTGCTCTGAGGAGACTGTTAGTATAACTATGGACTCTAAAAATAGTTCTGATGAAGACTTAGATAGAAATAATACATGTGTTATTGCAAATTGGAAGGAGATCCTTGTTTTAATGTGGCAGAGAATTTAGCAAAATTGAGTGCTGCTATTGAATGGAAGGCAGAAATTGAAGGTGATTGCCTGGAATACTTAGCTGAGGAAATTTCCAAAATAAATTTTGAAAGTGCAGCCAGGAAACTCCTTATAGCTTATTGTAAAATTCAAGAAGAAAGAGATAAGCTGAGAACTGAAGTCTTGGGTACAAAGAAACCAGAAGTTAATGGTCTGGAAAATTCTTGGCTTCCAGAAAGTAAAACTTCAGAGAATAGTGACCCACATGAGGACTTAAATACAGAACCAATTGGCCATTTCAGAAAAAAACAAGACTGGAGATGGAGTTATCTAGAAAGAATTTGTGAAAAATTCTATTGTCTGATGGATTTGATCCCTCTGTGCCACATGGAAAACCAACAAAGTTTTTGCAAGATTTGAATAAATGGAATAGACCACTAGTCTGGACTAAAAGGGAAAGAAAAAGGAAATATTTAAGGAAATATTACTTCAAAGGCAGAACAAAGAAAGCTCAGGTCTGGAGACAAGAAATCTCAGTTCAGGAGAGCTGATCCACCCATGCATGTGGAAAGGTTGAGTTGCCTCAAAGGCAGAGGGTGGTCCCTCCATTTCAATGTTAAGTAAGAGTTTCAAGGCACCAGAATGCTGAGAGGGTGGATCACATAAACTAGGGATTCAGGGAAGCCTCACTGCCAACCCATGGTTCTGAGAGGTCTAAGCATGTGTCCTGAAGAAGGAAGAGAGCCTGGGTGCCCCAATGCTTGGAGAGGGTGGAGCCTAGATAAAGGTTGTCTCCCTAATGACCCACAGTGCCACAACACTCATCTCAGTGTTTGGAGACAACAGGGCCACTGCACAAGTCCTTGGAAAGAATGGGACCACTGCCTTCTCAAGCCCCAAGGATAAATGCCTCTCAGACTTTGAAATGTAATGGAGTTTGCCTTGCAAGATTTAGAAACTGTTTGGGACATTGGGCCCTTGATTTCCTTCCAATTTCACCCTATGTAAATGGGAACATGTATCCTATGACTACATATTGGAAGAAGACAATATGTTCTGAGTTTCACAGGTCAACAGCCAGAGAATTTTTGCCTTAGGACAGAACATACCTGTAACTAATTTTGATAAGATTTTGTACTGTTTCTGACTTTGTATTGCATTTGTATTGTTACTGAAATAGTTTAAGACTTATGTGATATTGTGATGTAATGAAAGTATTTTGTATATGGAAAAAAATATCTTTTTGTGGACCCGAGGGTAGAATGTGCTAATTTGAAACTGTTATGTACCCTAGAAAAGCCATATTCTTAGCCTAATTCAATTTTATGGTGGGAGACCTATTGTGTAGTATGATAACCTTTGTTTAGATTGTTTCCATGGAAATTGACCCACTCAATTGTGGGAGTGGCTGTCTGTTTAGACGGAGATGTTACTCCACCCATCAAAGCAGGTCTTGATTAGTTTACTGGAGTACTTAAATGGGGAAACATTTTGGAGTTGCTTCAGGGCTGACATGGACACAGAAATTTGGAGATGTTTGGAGTGCCAACAAAGACATTTGGAGATTGTATTAGCTTGCTAATGCTGCTGGAATGCAATATACCAGAAATGGAACAGCTTTAAAAAAAACAGGAATTTAATAAGCTGCAAGTCAGAATTCTAAGGCCAAGAAAATGATCAAATTAAGGCACTAACAAGAGGTTTCCTTCACTCAAGAGGGTCTGATGCCATCTCAAATATCCTTGTCAGCCCAGAAAGTGTGTGGCTGGATTCTGCAGTTCCCTTGCTCCATGGGTCTGTTACTTTCAGCTTCTGTTTCCTGTGGGGGTTCATCATGTGTGGCTTCTGTGGGCCTTTACTTAGGTCCTCTGAGACAGAGCTCTGGATTCTTGTTTGCTTATAGTCTCTTCTGAAAGAACATGGCAACATCTGCTGGGCTCTGCCCATATCTAGGCATGTGCTCTCTCTATTGACATTCCAAGAATCTCCAAACATCCATGTCTCTGTCAGCTGTGAAGCAACTGTTCTGCAAGTGTTTTCATCTGCTTTGAGGTTTCTGAATGGACAGAGCCACATCTCCATCTAATCAAAAGGCCACAACCACAATTGGGCATGACATATCTCTGTGGAGATAATCTAATAAAAAGTTTCCACTCCACAGTGTTGAATCAGGATTAAAAGAAATAGCTTCCCTCACAAGATTGGGTCAGAATTAAAACATGTGTTTTCTGTGGGGCAAAATAATTTCAAACCAGCACAGAGATCAAAACAAAAATAGCCTGTGTGTAAAGCAAAGACTCACAGAAATTGCCAGAACCTGAAGAGAAGAAATTTCCAGCCCTATAAGATGCTAAGCTAAATTATGAAACCCAGAGTTTTGCCATGGAGTAGCTAAGTGTGGACCCAAAGACCAATAGAAAGGAAGAAAACATTCAGAAACATCTTCAGGTCCTTGTGTTAGGTAATGCATTTTTTGACTGTACACCAAAAGCAATAAAACAAAAGAATAAAGAGATAAATGGGACTTCATCAAAATTTAAAAATTTTCTAAATATAAGGATTTTATCACAAAAGGAAAAATATATAGAATGGGAGAAAATATTTAGAAATAAGATATGCAATAAGGGGTTAATATCCAGAATGTATGAAGAAATCCTACAAACCAACAATTTAATTACTCAATTAAAAATGGGTAAAAGACCCAAATAAACATTTCTTTAAATGCATGCAAATGGCCACAAAAACACATAAAAATATGCTCAATATAAGTATACAGTAGAGAAATACAAATCAAAGCCTTAGCAAGATACCATTTCACACCCAATAGAATGGCTACCATTAAAAAAAAAACAGAAAATAACTAGAGTTGACATGGCTGTGGAGAAATAGGAACATTCGTTCAATTTTGGCAGGTATGTAACATGGTATAACTGCAATGGAAACCAGTTTGGCAGTTCCTCAGAGTTGGAAGTATAGAATTAGCATATGACCTGGCAATCCCAATCCTAGGTATATACCCAAAAGAATTGAAAGCAGGTATTTGAACAAACATTTTCACACTGTTGTTCATTGCAGCATTATTCACAATTGCCAAAAGATAGATGCAACTCAAGTGTCTATCAACATACGAATGGATAAACAAAATGTGTTTTATACATACAATAGAATATTACTGAAACTCAAAGAGGAATGAAGTTCTTATACTTCCTAAAACATAGATCAAACAAGAAGACATAATGATGAGTGAAGCTAGCCGGAGACAAATGGACAATTATTTTATGATCTCACCTATTTGAAATAGTTACAATATGCAAATTCATAGAGTCAAAAGCTAGAATACAGATTACCAGGAGAAGGGGTGGGAATAGGAAATGGTGATTTAATGCTTAGTTGGTAGAGTATTTCTGCTTGAGTTGACGGAAAAGTTTTGATAATGGATGGTGGTAATGGTAACTAAACACTGTAAATGTAAATAACTCCACTGAAATATATTTGAATGTGGTTAAGAAGGGAAATTTTAGGATGTATATATGGTAATAGAATAAAATTTCAAAAAAAACCATAAACTGTACAACATAACAGTAAACCCTTATATAAACTATGGACTACAGTTAATACTATAATTGTAATAATATTTTTTCATCAATTATAAGAAAAGTACCACTCCATTGCTTTGCTAATAATAGGGATGACTCTGTGTGTGTGTGAGTATGTTCACAGTATATGGAATTCTGTGCTTCCTGCATGATTTTCTTGTAAATTAACACCTTCTGTAATAAAAATATGAAGAAAAAATTCTTCTGCCTTTTGACTATTACCCCTTATCAGTTCTTGAACCTCATGTCTAAGCAGCCACTAATCCACTTTCCACCTCTATTGGTTTTCCTACTTTAGTCATTTAATATAAATAAAATAGCATTAAATGAGTATTTTTGTGACTGATATCTTTCACTTATGTTTTCATGCATGTTGCAGTATATATCAGTATTTAACATTTTTATGATTAAATAATATCCCATTGTATGGATATAGCACATTATGTTTATGTATTCACTACATGATGGAAATTTCTATTGTTAACATCTTTAGGCTATTATGAATAATTATTCTATAAACATTTATGTCCACTTTTTTACATGGATATGTGTTTTCATTTCCTTGGGTATATACTTAGGAGTGGAAATTGCAGGGTCATATGGTAACTCTGTGTTTAAATATTTGAACATTCAGACTGTTCCAAAGTGGCTGCCCAGTTTTACATTCCCACCACCAGTTTACAAAGATTCCATTTTCTCTAAATCCTTGCCAACACTTCTTATTTCCTGTATTTTATTTTAAATTATAGACATCTGTGTAGCTGTAAAGTAATAATTCATCATGGCTTTGATTTGCATTTCCTGGTGAATGATGATGTTGATGTCTATTCAGAACATTTGCCCTTTTAAAAATTGAGTTGTCTTGTTATTGAGTTGTAAGAGCTCTTTATATATTCTAGATACAAGATATTTATCAATACATGATTTGCAAATATTTTTTCTCATTCTGTTAGTTGTTTTCACTTTCTTCATTGTGACTTTTTGGGTACAAAAGTTTTTAACTTTGTTGAGCGCTGATTTATCTATATTTTCCTTTACTTCTCATGCTTTTGGTGTCACTTTTAAGAGGCCACTGCCAAGTCTGAGATCACAAAAAATTTATCCATATATTTTCTTTTAAGAATTGTATCATTTTAACTCATACTTCGGTCTTTGAGTTAATTTTTTGTATATGGTGTGCAGTAAGGAGCCAACTTTATTCTTTTGCAAGTTGATAACCAGTTTTCCGTGCACCATTTGTTGAACAAAACTATTCTTTCCCGATTTAATGGTCTTGGAACCCTTGTTAAATACCAGTTGATGTACAAGCTGTTGAAAATGGATGGTATACAGGAAAATTTACAGTAATTTGCAAGCTAGGGTCTATAGTCAACAGCAACATGGAAATATGCTTCCACTGAATGTAACAAAGGCATTATGCCAAAAACAAATGTCAGCAGGCAAAAGACATGGGGGAAGGGTATGGATTCTTTGTAGAAAAAAAATGAAATGTCTTCATATGGATTATGGTGGCAAAAGCACGCCTATTTACTTGGATTGTATGAGGTGTGAATAAAACTGCTTAAAAATGAACATGGAGAAACAAGTACTACAGAAAATGTGGGGATAGAAATGTACTATTCACTGTCAGTAGGGAAACTGATAGGTACAGCTTCTTGGAGAGCAGTGTGGTGGTGGTTCCTCAAGAAGCTAGGGGTGGAGTTGCCATATGATCCTGAAATCCCATTGCTCAGTATATACCTGGATGAACTGAGTGTGGGGAGATGAATGGACATTTGTACAGTGGTATTATTTTGGGGGGGAGGGGAAATATGTACACCGGTATTTATGGCAGCAGTGCTCATGATTCACAATGGATGAAGGTGGCCTAAGGGTACAATGACTGAGGAACGGAAGGGTGAATGTTGGTGTATACATACAGTGAACTAATGAGTGGTTGCAAGAAGGAATGAAGTTGTGAGGCATGGGACTAGATGAATTAACCTTTAAGACTGTATGTTGAATGAAATGTCAGAAACAAAATGCAAATATTATCATGACTCAGACATATGGACTAACTATAATATAAAAACTCAGTGAACTGAAGTCAAGAACATGGGTTATCAGGTTGGGGCCTATAGAAAGGGTCCTAGATTCTAAGCTCTTACAGTGGTCACATATTTTCAGGAATTGCAACTGTTATTTCTAAATTCTGAGATACTGAGCTGTTTGTATACAACCTGGTCATTCCTAGAAACTTCAGATATTTATGCAACTCATGAGACTTAGAATTAGAGCTCTGAAGCTAACGAAATCAGCAGTACCCCATACACAGACTGTTTAAAAAGCTGAGAAAGGAATCACACTTCAGCTAGAGTTATGAATGAAGCTGATCTGGATAGGACTAAGGCATATCAGAATACAGGGTAAAGGACAATATCATCCATATTTTAAAACTTCAACTTCTGTGTGAGACCAAAGGGAGACATTTTTAACTTGTATGGTCAGTTTAGTTGAACACCATAAGTAAATGGATTCTTACATAGGGCATGAAGAATTTGCCTCTTGTTATTACCTCTTATAATCCCTATTGGTTATTTATTTTTTATCCATATGTTTTTTACTCATCTGTCCATATCCTGTATAAAAGAAGCATCATACACAAGGTTTTCACCATCACACAGTCACATTTTAAAAGCTATAGACAATCATCTTTAATAATCAAGGCTACTTAAACACAGCTCAACAGCTTCAGCTACTTCCTTCTAGCCAACCCAATAAACTGTAAATTACAAATGGATATCTATATAACACCTAAGAATAATCTCCAGGATAACCTCTCAACACTGAAATCTCTCAGCCACTGAAACTTTATTTTGTCTCATTTCTCTCTACCCCCTTTTGGTCAAGAAGGCTTTCTCAATCCCATGATGCCAGGTCCTGGCATATCCTGGGAGTTTTGTCCCACATTGTCAGGGAGATTTATAACCCTGACAGGTTATAAATTGTTGTTTTGTCCAGGTTAGTGTGATGCTCCTATATATTCCAGAGTAATTTTGGCAGTGAATAAAAAGTATTTGCAAAGTCCCCTTGGGGGACTAGGGAGAAAGGAGAAAAAACAACTTCCCCATTTGGAGAATTTCTCATATTCTCGCAAGCAGTGGGGACAACCAAATCAATTGGTTGAACTCTCGATCTTGGGGTTTGCCTCTATGAAATTTATTCAAGGATAGGCTAAGTCTACTTAAAATTAGGCCTAAGAATCACCCCCAGAGAACCTCTTTTGTTGCTCAGATGTGGACTCTCTCTTTAAACCCACTCAGCACAGGAACTCATTGCTCTCCTCCCTACATGGGACATGACTCCCAGGGTTATAAATCTCCCTGACAATGTGGGACAAAACTCCCAGGATATGCCAGGACCTGGCATCATGGGATTAAGAAAGCCTTCTTGACCAAAAGGGGGTAGAGAGAAATGAGACAAAATAAAGTTTCAGTGGCTGAGAGATTTCAGTGTTGAGAGGTTATCCTGGAGATTATTCTTAGGTGTTATATAGATATCCATTTGTAATTTACAGTTTATTGGATTGGCTAGAAGGAAGTAGCTGAAGCTGTTGAGCTGTGTTCAAGTAGCCTTGATTATTAAAGATGATTGTCTATAGCTTTTAAAATGTGACTGTGTGATGGTGAAAACCTTGTGTATGATGCTTCTTTTATACAGGATATGGACAGATGAGTAAAAAACATATGGATAAAAAATAAATAACCAATAGGGATTATAAGAGGTAAAATAATTGGGTAGATTGAAATGTTAGTAGTCGATGAGAGTGAGGGGTAAGGAGTATGGGACATATGAGTTTTTTCTTTTTATTTCTTTTTCTGGAGTGATGCAATTGTTCTAAAAAATGATCACGGTGATGAATACAAAACTATGTTATGATATTGTGAGCATTCTATTTTACACCATATATGGACTGTATGTGTGTGAAGATTTTTCAATAAAAATATTTTTTTTAAGAAGAAAAACCATTGATGAGGTACTCAAGATTTTATTTCTGGACTCTGATTTTTGCTCTGTTGATCTATATATCTATCCTTATGCCAGTATACTTCCTTGAGTGTCATTGCCTTGTAGAAAGCTTTGAAATTGGGAATGTGAGTCCTCCTTTAATCTTTTTCAAGTTGCTTTGGCTATTATTGGTTCCTTGGGATCCCAAATATATTTTAGGCTCAGCTTTCAGGTTCTCCAATGAATTCAGCTGGGATTCATACAGGGATTGTGTCAAATCTGTACATCAATTTGGGGAGCAATTGTAATCATAACAATATCAAGTCTTTAGAATTATGACAATGGAATGTTTTCCCATGTATTTGGATCTTCTCTAATTATTTTCAATAATATCTTATAGTTGTTCCCATGGAAGTTTTTCACTTCCTTTGTTACATTTATTCCTAAATATACTATTCTCTTTGGTGTTATTGCAAATTGAATTTTTAATTTCATTTTTGGATTGAACACTGCAAGTGTACAGAAATACAATAGATTTTTTATATTTATCCTGATTTCTGCAATCTTGGTGAATTTATTAATTCTAATAGTACTTTAGTAGATTCTTGTCATGGTTTTCCAGAGCTACTATGACAAATACCACACAGTGGGTTAGCTTAAACAATGGGAAATTATTGACTCATGGTTTCAGGAATTCAAAGTCCAAAATCAAAGTGTTGCAAAGCCAGCCTTTCTCCTGAAGTCTGTCGTATTCTGGGCCTGGCTTGCCATCATCCTTGGGGTTCTTTGGCTTGTATCTCTGCCTCCTGTTACAGGGTGATCACTCTCTCTTTGTGTATGCTCTTCCAGTTTCTATGATCTCTGGCTACTTCCTGTGGCTTTCTCTGATTTCTGTCTTCTGGTTTCTGATTTCCACTGCCTGACTGTGTCTGAATTTTCTGTCTTTATAAGGCCTCCAGTAACATCGATTAAGATGCCCCCTGATTCAATTTGGCCACACCTTAGTTAATAATAACATCTACAGAAGATCTTATTTACAAGGAGTTAACACCCACAGAAATGCAGATTAAGATTAACAACATGTCATTTGTTGGGGTACATGATTCAAAATACAACAATTCCTTGGGATTTTCTATATAAAACATCATATCATTTGCCAATAGAGATAACTTTACTTCTTCCATTCCAAGCTAGATGCCTTCTATATCTTTTTATTGCCTACTGTCCTGGCTAGAACCTCTTGTATATTGTTAAATAAAAGTAGTGGGGAGGACATTCATAGGGGGAAAGCACTGAGTATTTCACTATTAAGTATGGTGTTAGCTGTAGGTTTTTTGCAGATGCCTTTTATCAGGTTGAGGAAGTTCCCTTCTATTCATAGTTTGTGGAATGTTTTTATCATGAAAGGGTATGGGATTTTGTCAAATGCTTTTTTATGCATGTATTGAGATGATTATGTGCTTTTCATTTCTATTCTACTGATATAGTGGGTTTCATTAACCCCACCACTATATAG
Organism: Tamandua tetradactyla; assembly: GCF_023851605.1. Classification (NCBI taxonomy): domain Eukaryota; kingdom Metazoa; phylum Chordata; class Mammalia; order Pilosa; family Myrmecophagidae; genus Tamandua; species Tamandua tetradactyla. Next base: position 10,897,359 of record NC_135353.1, read on the forward strand.
TGGTTTTCAGATATTAAACCCACTTTGCAGTCCTCAAACAAAATCCCATTTGGTAATGATTTATAATTCTCTCTTTCTCTCTCTCTCTCTCTTTTTTTTTGGCATAATTGAACCTGGGTCTTCAGCATGGCAGGCAAGAATTTTGCCTAGTGAGCCACCATTGCACTACCCTGTAATTCTCTTTTATATATTGCTGAATTTAGTTTACTAATATATGGTTGAGGATTTTGTGCCCATATTCATAAGATTGCTGCTGCAGTTTTCTATACTTGTAATGTTTTTGTCTGGCTTTAGTGTAGGGTAACATTGGCTGCATAGAATGAATTAGGAAGTATTCCCTGCCCTTTTATATTTTTGAAAAGTTTATGAAGAATTTGTATTTGCAAAGAATTTGTGTTAATTCTTCTTTAAATGTTTGATAGACTTCATCAGTAAAGCCTTCTAAGTCTATATTTTCTTTGTGAGTAGTTTTTTGGTTATTAGCTCAGTTACTTCAATTATTATACTTCTATTCATATGCCTATTTATCATGAGTGAGTTTTAGCAGTTTGTGTCTTTCTAGAAATTTGTTGATTTCATCTAAGTTATCTAACTTACTGGCATACAGTCATTCATACTATCCCTTTATCATCCTTTTCCTCCCTTTGTGGTCAGTATCAATGACCCTTCCTTCATTTTCAATACTTGTAATTTGTGTGTCTCTTTATTCTTTGTCAATCCTGCTAAGGTTTCGCAATTTTGTTGATGTTTTCAAAAACACCCATTTTGGTTTTACCGACTTTCTCATATTTTTAAACTATGTTTCATTAATTTCCATGTGAATACTTATTCCCTTTCTTCTGCTTGCTATATACTTGGTTTGTTTTTCTTTTTCCAGTAAAAAAGAAGGATCAATTATTTATTTGAGTTCTAGTTTCTCTCTCAGTATAGGCATTTACATCTAGACATTTCCTTATTAGCACTGCTTTACCTGCATTCCCTAAATGTTGGTGTGACATGTCTTCTTTTATTTTATTGTAAAAAATGATAATTTTAGTTTTGATTTCTTCTTTACCAATTAGTTGTTTGGAACTGTGTTGTTTCAAAGTCACATATTTGTGTGTTTTCCAAATTTCTTTCCATTATTGATTTTCTCACTTCATTCTCTCACAATCAAAGAAAATATTTTGTATTATTTATATCCTTTTAAATTTATTGCAGTTTGTTTTTGACCTTGTATATGGTCAACCTTGCAGAATGTTCCATGTGCAGTTGAAAAGAATATAAACAGCTGTTTTGGGGTGGAGTGTTTTATAGATGTCTGTCAGGTCTAGTTGTTCTAAAACATCATTTATTTCCTTGTTGATCATCTGCTTAGGTGTTTTGTTCATTATTTAAAACGGGGTATTGAATTCTCCAGCTATTATTTTTAAGTTTAATTTTCCTTTCTATTCAGTCAGTTTTGCTTCATGATTTTTGTGTATACTTATTATATGCATATGTTAGTGTTTTTTTTATATTTTTCTGATGAATCAATCCTTTTATCACTATAAAATGTCCTTTTTCTTCCTGTCAGATTTTTTTGCTTTAAAATCTATTTCCTATTACATTAACATAGCCTCTTATGCATTCTTGTGATTGTTGTTTGCATGATACATATTTTTCCATCTTTGTACTTTTAATTTATTTGTATCTTTGAAGCAAAGTGTGTTTTCTATAGACAGCATATATTTAAATCTTGATCTTGAATTCAGTGTGACAATCTCATCTTTTGTTTGAATTCTTTAATTAAATCACATTTAATTATATCATCGATACTACTGGATTTACTTCTGTCATTTTACATTTTTTTTCTATGTGTCTCATGTCTTTGCAAGTGACAAGCATTTTTCTTTGTGGCATCTTTATTCCTCCTTTACAAATTTATATTGCATTACATGAATATTTTCAAACATTGCATTTAAGTTTCCTTAATTGTTTTCACCACATTTTAAAAATCTATTTCCACAGTGGTTGCTCTTGGACTTTTCATAAACATCTTATTAAAATCAGCTTCAGATTATACTAACTTATACTACATCAATTTCAATGAGATATTGATATGCGCTACTCCTGTATGACTCTATTTCATTTATCCCCTTTTTTCTTATTATTTTATGCATATTATATGTATAAATGTATATATGATAGTTATAATTATTACTTTATATAATTTTATTATAACTTCAAAATAATTTTATGTTCTTTAAGGAAAGCAATAATAAGAAAGAAGAACTGTATATTTATAACATTTATTAGCCTTCTTATTTATCATTTCTGGTTCTGGTCATCTTTTCTTGTGGATCTGAGTTATCATCTGGGGCATTTCTTTAGCCAAATTAAGCTTTGCTTCCACTCAGCTCTTTGTGATATTAATGGAAAATATATTTCATTTCTCTATGTTAAAGCTGAGAAATATATTACATAATGTGGTTTTATAAAATCTCTTGTTAAACGAATCAAGAGAAGGAGGAAAGTTTGCATTCCTACTGTCTTTTATAATGTCATAATACTTCTACTGGTGATTTGTGTGTGTGCATGTGCAAATTCAGATTATCACCTGGGGTTCCTTGCTTTCAGCCTGAAGAAATTCCTTTAGCACTATTCAAAAACAGTACCCCAAACAACTATTTATCTGCTTTTGTTTATCTAGAAATTATTTAATTTTCTGGATATCAGAATCTTGGTTGACAACTCATTGCTTTGAGCAGTTTGAATATGTTCTCCCACTGCCACCTGGTCTCTATTGTATTCTGCTGAGAAGTCTTCTGTTTCTTTTTGGGATTCTCTTGCAAGTGACAAGCATTTTTCTCTTGCTGTTGTCAATATTTTCTCCTTCTCTTTCCCTCTGACATTTTTACTGGGATGTGACTGAGGCTCTGTTGATTTTTCTTCATTCTTTTTCCCTCTCCTTTGCGTCACATAATATCTATCAGTCTGTTTTCATGCTCAGTAATTCTTTTTTTCTTATAAAAAAAATTATTAAGCCCCTCTTGTGAATATTTTTATACTTATTGTACTTTTCAATTACCAAATTTCCATTTTGTTCATTTTTATAATTTCTTTGAATTAATATTCTCTATTAGATGTGACATTGCCATAATTTCCTTTACTTCTTTATTGATGGTTTCCTTTAGTACTTTGGACTTATTTATAATGGCTATTTTGAAGGTTTGGTCTGTTCAATATGATGTCTGGTCACTCTCTTGGGTACCTTCTTTTGCTTGGGGGTTTTTATCTTTAAATGTATGGGCCCATACTTTCCTGTTTCTATGTATACCTCATTTTTTTATTGGAAACTGGAAATTTTAGATAATATATTGTAGCAAGTCTAGGTCTGAGTACTGGATCCCGCAACCCAGGGATTGTTTTTGCTTTTGCTTTTTCATTTCCTTGTTTATTTGCTTAGTGTCTCCCTGGATTGTTTTGATGGAGCCTATTTCCCACTCATGTTGTTTAGCCTGTTATGGATGCCCCTCAGGAACAAAGCCTTGGTTATCCCTCAGGCAACCTAGGATAAAAGTGGTTTGGGAAGGGGTCTCTTGCCTGAGCACAGCCAACTAAGCTCAACTGATTTTAGCCTGATTGCTTTATTGTTTTCAGCAATGTCTTGGGGCATAAAATGGTCCACAGTCTAAAGCAATCAAATTTGGGCTCCTTCAAGGGGATAATTCCTGAGTTAAGTGTCTGTTTGTTTGCTTTTTATTGTTCTGACACTAGGTGACTTCCTTCCAGATATTTATTTCTTAGGATATATCATTCAAACTAGGGAGTCTACCATTTACCTTTTAAGTCCAATGAATCTAGTAATCTCCCACTTACGTTTCACCAGTTTCCTTCCCTGTTCTCCAGAACAACCTTAGTCAGGACTTTCTCTATGCTCTGTGGAAAATGAAGTAGTTCCTTTGGGAAAAGCCAGGCAAAAGTTTATTAAGTTTTCAGTATTCTCAGCTTCTCTCCTCCATTGCTTGTGATGAGAATTTACTAATTAAAATGAAGAAAATACGTATTTATAAAATGGCAAAAATCACATGTAAACATCCAGACTGATTAACATTGCAAGCACCTTTTAAGAGCCTTTGGCTCCTCCAAACCACTACTTCTCCTTCCTCTCAGGTAAAAGCCATACATAGTTTACTAAAACATAAATTAGTTTTACTTCCTTTTATATAAAGAACACATTATAACAGAATTATATAGTATTTATGAGTTTATGGATGGCTTCATTTATGCAGCATAATGCTGATAGGTTCATCCATACCGTGTGCATTCCTCAAGTTCAATTGTTCTCACTGCTGAATAATATTTAATTTTTTTGTATATATTGCCTTTTGTACATTGCATATTTGATGAACATTTCTTTTGTTTCCAGCTTTTAGCTATGGATAGAGTGCTATTATGAATATGCCAATACATGTCTTTTAGTGGACAATTTATTTACATTTCCTTTGGATATATATATATGGGAATGGAATTATTGTATCAACAGGCCATGAGTATGTTTAACTTGAGTAGACGCTAACTGCTAACAATTTTTCTAAGGTAGTTTTAATGATTTAGATTCCCTCCAGCAGTGTATGAAAGTGCCAGTTGCTGTGACTATTGTTCAGGTTGCTAAGGTGTTTGCATTTTGTATCGGAAGAATAAAATTTTCTATTTAAATTTCAATGACATCTAAAAATAAGTATATTCTGTATTATAATAGTGTTCTATTTTGCTAGTTGCTGGAATGCAATGTACCAGAAATGAAATGACCTTTAAAAAGGGGGAATTTAATAAGTTGCTTGTTTACAGTTCTAAGGCCAAGCAAATGTCCCAGTTAAAGCATGTTTACAAAAATGTCCAAATTAAGGCACCAGCAAGAAGTTACCTTCACTCAAGAAAGGCCAAAGAAATTCAGGGTTCCTCTCTCAAATGGAAAGGCAAATGGCAAACATGGTGGCATCTTCTAGCTTCCTCTCCAGGCCTCTTGTTATGTGAAGCTCCCCCAGAGGCATTCTCCTTCATCTCCAAAGGTCTCTGGCTGGTAGACACTGTACTTCTTGTATCTCTGCTGCTCTTGTTATTCTCTGACCCTGCTCTGTTGCTCTCCCACTTTCTGAAGCTATCTCCAAAATGCTTCCTCTTTTAAAGGATCCCAGTAAAGTAAGCAAGACTCACCTGGAAGGGTGAAGTCATATTTCCTTGTACTGAAAAGTTCATACCCACAACTGGGTGAGTCACATCTCCATGGAGATAACCTAATCAAGTCTCTAACCTACATTATTGAATAGGCATTAAAGGAAACAGTTGCTCCCACAAGATTGATTAGGATTAAAACATGGCTTTTCTAGGTACATAAATGCTTTCAAACCAGCACAAATAGGGACCATATCAACTTTTTTAGCACTGATGTTTGTGATTGTGATTAACTAAAATGGCAGTTTTTCTCAAATTTCAGTACACAGAACATATTCTCAGTGATGCACAGATATATTCTTAGTGTCTTCATATTTTCATATTTGAAGATCACTATTTGTTTAAATTTAGTGCATACAATAGTATTATTTTTTTATTGCTACAATTACTAACCCCCTTTTATACATGAGGAAACTGAGACCCTGAGAGGTGAACAGATTTGCTGATGGACACACAGCCTGTTAGTGGTAGTCAGGCCTCAAGCTCTGGCCTGTCTGATTCCAAAACACTAGCTATTAAACTATTGGCATGAGGACAATTCTTATTTATATTATTTTTAAACAGCTTTATTTCGATAAAATTCACATACCATAAAATTCACCCATTTAAAGCATATAATTAAATGTGTTTATTGTTCAACCATCACCTCAAATAATTTTATAATTTTTAATCATTTCAGAAGGAAACATCTGACTCTCTAGCTATCACTTCTCAATCCCCACACTGCATCAAGCCTTAGATCACCACTAATATATTTTCTGTCTCTATGTATATGCCTATTCTGTATATTTCCTGTAAATGGAATCAAACAATATGTAGTTCTTTGTGACTGGCTTCTTAGTATGTTTTCAGGGTTCATGCATGTTATAGCATATATTAATATTTAATTTCTTTATACAGTCAAATAATATTCCATTATATGGATTGACCACATTTTAGTTATTATTCATCAGTTGAGGGGCATTTACTTGCTTGTTTTTCGCATTTGGCTATTATAGATAATGCTTCTATGAACTTGCATATAAAAGGACTTTAGTGGATATAGTTTTCATTTCACATGGCTATATAATTAAGAGTTGAGCTCTAGGGATATAAGGTAGCAGTATGTTTAGCACTTGGAGGAACCACAAGACCTTTTCAAAGATGCTGGACCCGTTTACTTTCTCAGCAGAACTGTATAACTGTTCTTTTTTTACACAAACTTGCTAACACTTGTTATTGTCTTTCATTTTTATTATTGCCGCCTTCGTGTATGTGAAGTGGTATCTCATCATGACTTTGATTTGCTTTTGCTTGATGACTTGTGATGTTGAGCATCTACTCATGATTTTATTGGCTATTTGTAGAGCTTCTTCAGAGAAGTATCTTTCAGATCATTTCCCCATGTTTTAATTGAGTTGATATTTTATAATTTAGTTGCAAGAAGTTTTTTTAATATTCTCTATAAAAGTCCTTTATCAGGTATATGATATGCAAAAGTTTGCTCCCATTCTGTGTGCTGTCATTACTTTCTTTATTGTGTCCTTTGAATCACACAAGTTTAAAATTTTGATCAAGTCCTATTTATCAATTTATTCTTTTGTTACTTGTGCCTTTGGTGTTATATCTATAAAAAATGGGCTAATCCAAGGTCATGAAGATTTACACCTAATTTTTCTTCTAAAATTTTTAGTTTTAGTTCTTAAATGTAGGTCTTTGATTTTGAGTTAATTTGAGTATATGATGTGAAGTAGGGGTCAAAATTCATCTTTTTCCTTGTGAGTATACAGTTTAAATACAATATTATTGTTGAAATAACTATACTTTCCTCTGATGAATCATCTTGGCATCCCTGTAAAAAATCAATTGTCTATAAATGTATGAATTTCAATGCTTTTTCTGTTGATCTATCCGTATGCCATTAAAGCACTGTTTTGATTACTGATGAAGGTAGTTAATTGAGACTGGAAAATACAAAGATGAGGGTATCTAAAAGGATATTGGGAAAAGAGGTGGGATAGGATTATTGCCTGGTAGTAGCTAAGAAGCAAATGGTGTTAAAGATGAAAAAGATAAATTTCTTGAAGGGAAGTGGGATGATTCATATTTCACAGAAACTGCAATATCTCCACATTACTTTGGAGGGATGGTAGGTAAGACATACAAAATAATAAGTTATGGTGAAGTGTAAGAGAGAACATAGTAAACCATGGAATGGGAATGTCTATGAAGAAAGGTTTGGAGGAAAACCCTCTTCCTGCAATGTGCGCACATGATGAGAAGGGGTGACAGGTCACATTGAGATAACTCCTTAGTGGGATATCAAGGAACGATCCACTTCTTCTAAACAGAACATCTTGGTCTTCTAAGCATCTCTACCCCCCCACCCCCCCAGGCATGTCAGGAGTAGTGCTTTTTAACATTTAAGAAAGCCATAGCCCCTACTGGGACTGAACAGTTTTCCAAATTAAATATGGAAAATGCAGTGTTGTTGCTCCTTTCAGCTTACAGTGGAATGTGACAGGAAGGAGAAAAGTTGAGAACTGAGCTCTTGGGTACAAAGAAACCAGAAACTGATGGTCTTGAAAATTCTGGGATTCCAGAAAGGGAGACTCCAGAGAAATAGTGCCCCACATAAGGATTCAACCAAACATAGAACAAGTCAACCATTTCAGGGCAAGCCAGGATTGGAAATGGAGTTATCCAGAAAGGAATTATGGAAGGTCTTGTTAACCGATGGGTGTGATCTGTGAATACTGCACTGAACACCCACAAGTTTCTTGAGAGACCTGTATGAACATAACCACTGCCAGTCTGGACTAAAATGGACAAATTGAAGGAAAAATTACTTCCAAAGGCAGAACCATGGAAGTGAAGGTCTGAAGCTAACACATCTTGGGCCAGAAGAGTAGAACCACCCATCTACATGGAAAGGGTGAATTTGCCTTGGAGGCAGAGAACAGGCAGAAAAGTGTTGCTGCCTTGGGCCTCAATGAATGTGGAGCATATTCCTTGGGATTGGGGAAAGACTGTCTCCCACCCCATTGTTCTCTGGGGTTTGAAGGTGTGCTCCAGAGATGGCAGAGATCACAGGTCCTGCCTCAATGCTTGGAGAGGGTGGAGCTGTCAAAAAAGTGGTTTCTTCAAAGTTCCCACAACTTGCCACATTCACCCCAGCATTTGGAGAGAGCAGGGCTGCTTCATAGAGAGTTGGGACTGCTACTTTTTAAAGCCATAAGGATAAGCGATTCTCAGTCTTTGAAATCTAATGGAGTTTGCCTTGCTGATTTTAGGAACTGTTAGGTCCAGTGAACCCTGTGTTCCTTCCAATTTCCCCCTATGGAAATTGGAACATTTATCCTATGATTGCCCAACCTTTGTATATTGGCAGCAGATAACTTGTTCTGAGTATTACAAGTCCAGAGCAAGAGGGGAATTTTGCCATAGGAGAAACCATGCTTGTAACTGATTTTGATATTTTGTTCTGTTTCTGGCTTTGTATTGCATTTGTATTGCTACTGAAATAGTTTAAGACTTTTGTGATATTTGGTGGAATAAATATATTTTGCATTTGAAAAGAACCTGTCTTTTTTGGGCTCCAGAGAGTGGAATGTGCTGGTTTGAAACTATTATGTACCCCATAAAAGCTACATTCTTTTATCTAATACAATCTTGTGGAGGCAGAGCTATTGTTTAGGGTGGGACTTTTTGATTAAGTTGTTTCTTTGGAGATGTGACTGCATGGGACCTTTTGTTTAGGTGGTTTCCATGGAGCTGCATCTCTGCCCATTCAAGGTGGGTCCTAATCCACTTACTGGAGTTCTTTAAGAGGGAATCATTTTGGTAAAATCTCAGTACCAACACAGAGACAGTTGGAGAAGCAGAAAGAAAATGCCTCCATATGAGCTGTTTGAAATCAGAAGCCAAAGGACCACCTGATGCCAGCCATGTGCCTTCCAAGTTGACAGAGGTGTTCCAGATGCCATTGCCTTTCTTAAATCAAGGTATCTTTCTCTGGATGCCTGAGTTTGGAAATTTTTATGACCTTAGAACTTTAAATTTCTAACTTATAAGTCCCCTTTATAAAAAACAACCTATTTCTGGTATATGGCATTCTAGCAGCTTTAGCAAAGTAAAACAGCATATATAGAGTGTTTAAGAGCCCTGATGCAGACTACTGGCAGACTACAATGTGGCTAAGGTTACCAGCAAAGCAGAGAAAGCTGACAGTATTATGGAACAACCAACTCCATGCACAAAAGAAAAAACTCCAAGAAGACAAGGAAGGAAGGTGAAAAAAGAAGAATCCACATCAATCTAGATCCAAAAGCAGTGAGAAAGTAAGACCAGCTCACAGAAACTCTTCCTCTTGTTACCTACTAATTCCCCCTCCCTTAAGGCTCTACTTTATCCTTTTCTGACACAATCCCCCTTCTTAGCCTGTCCTTTTTCACATGAAGTCCCCATTCACATCCAGTCCTCATTCTCTTTCACCAGCCAGATACCTTTCTATGATCATCGGGTTTCCCTCCTAGGTAAAGAAAATACAGAGGGAAATTAAAAAAATAAAACTGTCTCCTGTAAGTTCAAGGAAAAAGACATTTCATGTTAGCACAAATTTAAAAGGAAAGTGAAGTGACTGAGAAAGCCAAGGAGCTTTGCCCACAAGCTATGACTGAGTAGAAGCCAGAAATAAAAGCACTCAGGCCAGGTCTACAACATTCTCAAATGTAACCACTTCAATGTACAACATCCTCAATGGAGTGGAGATGGTGATGATGAAAATAAAATCATGGTTTGAAAGTCCCCTTCACCCAGATGTATGTGTTTCTCTGCAAGATCTCTGATCATAGGGAGGGAAGGGAATGAAAGGAAGAAGCATGTGTGTGACAAGAGAGAAAGGTGGGGTCCTTGAGGGCTGGGAGCCAGACTGGTAGGTTCAGAGTTAGCCAGACATTGGGGATAAGGATTGGGTCAGAAATGTTCACTGACCCCATATTTCCAGACTAATAATTTAATGCATGGGCCATGGGAAAATGGGCTTCACTTCTGTGCGTGTGTGTGGTGGATGGTGTCATCAGTGTTTAGATTTCCAGAATCCGGATGGGGAGACGTGATATATAGGAGGTGTTAGGGTCACCCCTACCCACCCAAAATAAGTCAGACAAATAATTAAGTTCCAGGCAAGCTATCTCATAGTGGTATTTGTTTCCCTCAACATACACACTCTATACGGTAAGCATCTAAAGGCCATCTGAAGGATCAAAAACTTACCTACTAAAAGTTACCAAGAAAGCTCTTAGATATCACCATTATTTTAGGCTACATTTTTGCTATGAAAACTTGGGGTGAAGAATGAAATGAGCACAAATGTTTGAGGAGGCAGCTTCAAATTACGTACTCTCCACAGAAGCATTGAATAAACAATGAGAAATCTCAGACCTTTGTCAGAACTCTCAAAAGCAGTCAAAGGTTTACAGCAAGCAAGTGAACATAAAATCAAGAAAAAAGCATCTGAAATGCAATAGAAATATTTAGTTTTGTTTTTACCTGCCCTTCCCCAGCCCTTTCCACAACTAGCAGCAGAAGTGCCGATGGTAGCCCACATCCCAGTATGGGAAACTGATCCCTAGTTCCTGAGGGAACAGAGCAGATTTTATTCAAAAATATTATGCTTGCCCCTTCTAAATTGTCTGGGGGCTACCTGAAGAACAAGGTTCTAGTCTAGTCACCTGAACCAGAACTCACTCAGGGCACTAAAGTTGTGAGCATTGCTAAGAAATGTTGTAAGTCAGTTGAAAACCATAGCTTATTTCTCATGGGAAACCATGGAGGCCAGATGGCAGTAGGATGAAATATTCAAAATAATGAAAGAAAAAAATAAAGAATACTGGTAAAGGTAGGTACATAGGTAAATTTAAAGGCAATATAAGTGTATTTTTTGCTTGTAGCTCCTGTTTTTTTATATTTTATTTAAAATACAACTGTATAATGTTAAAATTTTAAAATCAAATTCATGGATATTGTGCTGGTTTGGAAATTATGCATCCTAGAGAACCCTTTGATTAGATTGTTTCCATGGAGATGCAATCCACTCAATTGTGCATTTGACTTTTTGCCTAGATGGAATTGTGACTCTACCCATTTAAGATGTGTTTTGATTATTTTACTGGAGTCCTTTAAAAGGGGAAACATTTTGGGGAAAGTTCAGAGCCAACATAGTCACAGACATTTGGAGATGCTTGGAGAGCCAAAAGAGACACAGACATTTGGAAAAGCTTGGAGTGCTGACAGAGAGAGCAGATGCCTAGACATGCTGTTTGGAGAGGCAGGGTGCAACAGATGTTGCCATGTGCTGTCCCATGAGATGCTAAGCAAGCTAGAACCCAGCATTGTAGACTGGAGGAGCTACATGAAGTCCCACAGACATTTAGGAAACTGCTGGCATCAGAAGCTGGAAGCAATGGAACCAGGAACAAGGACCAGCAGATACCAGCCACATGCCTTCCCATGTGACAGATATCAGTCTTTCTTGATTCAGAGTATGTTTATCTGGATGCCTTAGTTTGGACATTTTTACAGCTTTAGAACTGTAAACTTGCAACTTAATAAACTACCCCTTTAAAAACAGTTCCATTTCTGGTATATTGCATTCTAGCAGCATTTAGCAAATTAAAGCAGGTTCTCAGCATATAATGATATAATTTGTTCCTATAACAGTCTGAACAATATAGGAACAAAGTTTATAGACACTATTGAAATTAAGATGGTGTTAATCGAAATTATATTTTTATAACTTAATACATTATAAATGTTATTTATATAAGGTATAAAAATTAATATAAAAATTCCCAGAGCATATACTAAGAAAATAATTAAAATGTATCATAAAAGAAATGACATAATAAAACCATGCACTATAAAATATCTGTTTATCACAAAGAAGGCAGTAATGGAAGAATTGAGGGATAAGAAATACATGAGACACATAGAAAATAAATAGCAAAATGGGAGACATAAATCCTTCCTCATCAGTAAACACATTAATGTAAATACATTAGACACCACAATTAAAAGGCAGAAATTGGTGGAATGGATGAAAAAATATTATCCAACTATAACTTGTGTCATGGTCAGGTTCATGTGTCAGCTTGGCCAAGTTGTGGTACCTGTTTGTCTGGTTGGGGAAGCGCTGGCCTGTCTATTGCAATAAGGACATTTCAGAGAATTAGACCATGATCACATCAGCTGCATCCACAGCTGATTCCATTTGTAATCAGTCAAAGGGGAGTGTTTTCTGCAATGAGTGATGCTTAATGTAATCATGGGAAGCCTTTTAAGGAGGATTGAGAAGAGACAGGCTCTTCCTGTTTCAGCTGTTGAGCCTCTCCTGTGGAGTTCATCCAGACCCTGCACTGGAATCATCGGCTTCACAGCCTGCCCTGTGGATTTTGGACTCTCCATTCCTGTGGTCACGTGAGACACTTTTATAAATTTTATGTTTGCGAGTGTTCCCTGTTGATTCTGTTTCTCTAGAGAACCCTAATACAACTTTGTACAAGAGACAAACTTTATTCAAAGATGCTCATTGTTTTAAACTAAAAGGATGTCTCTGGAAGTGGACAAGCTGATCCTAAAATTCACATCAAATCACAATGGACAGAGAATAATATGAACACTTTCGAAAGAGAACAAAGTTGGACAATATGCACATCTCGATTTTAAAGCAACTACAAAGATACAGTAATCAAGATTACATGGCACTGGCATAAAGATAAACATATACACCAATGGAATTGAATTGAGAGTACATATATAAAGCCATACATCTATAATCAATTGTTTTTTGAAAAGGGTGCCAATATCACTCAATGGGGAAAGAACAGTTTTTTGTATGAATGATGTTTGGACAATTGGATATCCACATGCAAAGGAAGTGATTTGGTTCTCTATTCATACCATATACAATTATTAAATCAAAGCAGATAAAATTCCTGAATATGAGAATCACCAAACCACTTAGAAGAAGACACAGGTGTAAATCCTTGTGACCTTGTACTAGTCAATAGTTTCTTAGAAATGACACCAAAAATATAATCAAAGGAAAAAAAATAAACAAATTGAGCTTCATCATAATTAAAAATATTGTTTCATCAAACAACACAAAAAGGAAAGTGAAGACAACATACAGTTTTGGAGGAAATATATTAAAATCACATATCCAATGAGACTCTAGTACTCTGAACATAAAGAGAATTTTAAAACTCAAATACAAGTAAGCCAATTAAAAATGGGCCAATAATTTGAATAGGCATTTCTTAAAAAATATTTACAAATGACCAGTCTGCACATGCAAAGATGCTCCATATCTATCTTAGTTTCTAGGCTGCTAGGCCAACCATGCAATAAGTTTGCATTACAGCATGAATTTATTGGCTTACAGTTTCAGAGACTAGAAGCCTTGTTCCCTCACTGGACAGCAATCTTCAGGGTTCTTGGCTTTCTTATCACATGGTAATGTCCTCTCCTTTCTCTTCTGGGTTCTGTTGGCTTCTAGCTTTTATTCCTCTACATGGCTTTCTATTCATAAAGCTTTCAGTAATAGGATTAAGACCCAGCCTTATTCAGCTGGGCCACACTGTAATTAAAAATAACATCTTCAAAAGGTATGAGTTCATAACCACAGAAATGCAGAATAAGATTGAGCTTTTTTTTTCTTAACTTTCTGGCATACTTAATTCCATCTACTATAGTACACTCTCTGGACTCCAAAATGACATGTAGATCACAACATCCTCAAGGCCTTAAATCATTTCAGTAACAATGCTAAATACAATGTATCACAAAAATCAGTTTGGGATGAGATCTTTCCTGAAGCAATATTACTGTCCATCTTTGGACCTGTAAAACCTAGAAAAAAGTGATCTGCTTCCATATACAATGGAAGAACAGGCATAGGATAGACACTCACATTCCAGTACAGAGATCTGGGTAGGAAAACAACGGTCATGGGTACCAAGTAAGTCTGAAATCCAGCACGACAAACTCCATTAAATCTCAAGGCCAGACAGTCATCTCTAGATTGATGCTTTTTCCTGTGGAACTGCTGGAGTGGCAGCCACACCCTTTCCAAGCACTCCCACAGTTGTTATACCCTACCTAAATGCTTGGTCCAAGGCCTCACCTTCTCTGAGCACTGTACTGGCCTCACTCTGCCAGAAAACACTGGTATAGGTCCCATCCTCTCTAAGTATTGGCATGGTGGCTGAACTCTCCATGAAAATTGAGGAGGAAGCTCTGCTCTCTCCAAGCGCTGGGCCATATGGCCTGGCCCCTCTAAGCACAGGGGTGGATTCACACTTTCCACACAGGAATTTGCTCCATTCTCTTAGCCCAAGGAGATCTGTTTGGTCCTGTCCTCTGCTTCCAAAGTTCTGCCCTTGAAGCCATTCTTCCATCAGCTCACCCCTACTCTGTCTCTTTCAGTTTAGGATGGCAGTGTGTTTTGGTTTGCAAAAGCTGCCGGAATGCAATATACCTGAAACGGGTTGGCTTTTACAATGAGGATTTATTAGCGTACAAATTTACAGTTCTAAGGCCATGAAAATGTTCAAATTAAGGCATCAGCTGGACAATACCTTCTCTGAATAAAGACTGCCAGCATCTGGACCACCTCTGTCACATGAAAAGGTTCATGGCTTACATTTGTTGGTTCCTCTATCCCAGGTATTGGTGTTTTCAGCTTCCTGCTTCTGTGACTTCCTCTCTGACCTCCTCCAGGGATTTTTTTCCCAAACTCTCTAAATTTCTCTGGGTGTTCTCTCTGAGCTCTTTGGGACTTTACCAAGTCACTTATCCTCTCACAAAGGACTCCAGTAAAAAGATGAAGACCCACCTTGAACAATGGGTCATATCTCAAATGAAATAACCTAACCAAATTACCCCACCTACAACAGGTTGGCACTCACAAGAATGGATTAAAAGAACATGGTCTTTTCTTGGATACCTAACAGCTTCAAATTAGCGTACTCCACACTCTGAACCTCCAAAACACATATTTTTTCCACACGCAAAACACATTCTGCGTGGGCCACTGTGGCTCAACAGGCGGAGTTCTCACTTGCCATGCTGGAGACCTGGGTTTGATTGCCAGTGCCTGCCCATGTAAAACACACACACACACACACACACACACACATTCATTCCATTCCAATATCACAAAAGCCTTAAAGCACTTCAGCAACAATATTTAAGTAGAAATTCTCATCAAAATCACAGGTGTGGTGGTCTATCCTTAGGCAAAATTCTCCGTTGGATGTGCACCTCTGTAGAACAAATTATCTGTTTAAAATATACAAAGAATATCCATTCTCATTTAATAGGGAGAAATTGAAAGGAAAACAAGGGTCACTGGATCTAAAGTGATCCTAAGACCTGCAGGGCATACTTAATTGGATTTCCAGGTCTGAAAGTCACCTACAAAATGATGTTTTATCCTCAGGGCTTGAAAGAGTACCAGTCCCAACCTTTACAAGGGCACAGCTCAGTGGCCCTGTTCTCTCTAAACACTGGGGTTAGGGCTACAACTTCTCCAAGTACTGGGAAGAATAACCATGCTCTCATCCCCTTCCTTGTCAAGCATCTGGGTGGTAGCCAGACTCTCTGACTTCTCTGAGGTATAGGCCTCATCCTCTTAGAACAACAGGGTGACAGCTAGGCATTCCACAATCCCCAGGAATGTGCTAGACCCTCTCTGAGCCCTGGGGCAGCAGCACTTTTCCTGAACAATGGGGTAGCAAAGTTCGCCTCACTCCCTCAAGGATCTGACAGTCCTGACGTGGTAACACTCTTCCTGAACAATGGAGCAGAAGGTCTGCCCTCTGCAAAATCCAGGGCAAACTCACCCTTTCCATGTTGCTGTGTGGGTCTGCTCTCCTTCCCCGAGGTGTCTTGATTTCCGACTTTAACTTCCATGGTTCTGTCTTTGAAATCATTTTTCCTTCAGTTCATCCCTTTTCATCCAGGCTAGCAATGATTCCATTCATAAAGATCTCCCAAAAAACACACCCATTTTCCATGCAGCACATAGGGTTTCCAACCATCAGACAATTGGACTTTCCACAGATCCTTTCTGGATAGCTTCAGTTCCAATCCTAACTTGTACTGAAATGGCTGAATGGTTCCATGTTTGGTTAAATCCTCACAAGGGGCAATATTCTGTGCGGACTGATTTTCCAAAAGCTTCGAATTTTCCAAACTATCAATCTCTGGATTATTTTTACCCAAATGTTTGTTTCTCAGTTTATTCTTTTTTTTTCTTTTCCTCTCATATTTCACCATAAGCTGCAAGAAGAAGCCAGGCCTCACTTTCCACATTTATTTTGGAAATCTCTTCAGCTATATATCCAAGCTCATTATTTTCAAATTCTGCCTTCTATCTGACATCAGGAATCAATTTTTCCAAATTCTCTGACAGTTTAAAACAGGGGTTATGTTTCATCTAGTTGGCAATGATACATTAATCATTTGTGCCTATGGCATCATTGGACATAAATTTAGCATCCACATGTCTACCAACAGTCCATTCAAAGCAATCTAGGCCTTTTCTGTCAAGCTCCTCACAGTCTTCCAGAATCTTCCCTTGTTATGGTTAGGTTCATGTATAAACTTGATCAGGTGAGGGTGCCATTGCCTGGTCAAGCAAGAACTGGCCTAACAGATACTGCAAAGACATTTCATGGCTGGTTAATAAACCAGAATCCTAGTTTATTAAATCATCAGCGCATTGATTGCATCCATCACTGATTATCTGCAGTCAACCAGCATGATTAGTGATGATAGTCTAATCAG
Source organism: Tamandua tetradactyla (assembly GCF_023851605.1). Classification (NCBI taxonomy): domain Eukaryota; kingdom Metazoa; phylum Chordata; class Mammalia; order Pilosa; family Myrmecophagidae; genus Tamandua; species Tamandua tetradactyla. The sequence goes on from NC_135353.1 coordinate 10,914,384, forward strand.
TTAAAGGAGAAGTAAAGAAAGGAGAATCTCTCTCTCCACTTCAGCCAGCTAGCTTCTCTTAGGGGATTCATTGAAGAATTTCATTGCAGCTGGCAGCTTGTAGCCTGGCCCACAGAATTTAGAACCATGCATCCCCACAGTTTCAAGAGACAATTTTATAATATCTCATATTTAAAGATATCTCCTGTTGGTCCTGTTTCCCTGGGTAACCCTAAGTAATACATCTCCTTATCCATTTTTAAAGCCAATCCAGCATTTTTGGTATTGGCAAATTAGAGCCCCCTACTCTTCTGACCAAAATTGGTTTCAGTTTGGTAAAGTTGCCAGAATGCAGTGTACCAGAAATGGGTTGGCATTTTTGAAATTATTATTATTATTTTTTTGCATGGGCAGTCATCAAGAATTGAACCCAGGTCTCCAGCATGGTAGACGAGAACTCTGCCTGCTGAACCACGTGGTGCACCCATGGGTTGGCTTTTAAATTGAGGATTGATTTATTTACAATTTCCACTACTAAGGCCGTGAAAATGTCCCAATTAAGGCATCAACAGAATAACAGGTCCTCTGAAGGAAGGCTGCTGGCATCCAGGGTTCCTCTGTCACACAGAAAGGCATCTGCTGGTCCTTTGCTCTCATGTTTCATTGTTTTCAACTTCCATGTGTCCTTGCTTGCTTCTGTGGGTCCTCTCTTAGCAACTCCAGGGCTTTTCTCTCTCAGCTCCCTCCAGGGGCTTTTTTGCAAGCTCTCTCTAAACTTGTATGGGTGTTTCTCTCTAAGCTGAGCTTTTTCTTTGTCATTTATCCTCTCATAAAGTACTCCAGTAAAGGATTAAGATCCACTTTGAATGGGGTTGGGTCATATCTTAATTGAAACAACCTAATCAAAAGGTCCCATCTACAACAGGTCTACACCCACAGGAATGAATTAAAAGAACATGGCCTTTTCTGACGTACATAACTGTTTCAAGCTAATACACCATCTTTATCTTTGGTAATACTCTTTGTCTAAACTCGGCTCTGTCATAAATTAATGTATCCAGTGTGAGTTTTTTTATATAGAGTGTTCATGGCAAGCTTGTTTCTTTTATTTTTAACTATATAAATACATAAGGGGAGTTTCTTCCATTCAACTTATTCTATGCCCCATCTGACAATCTCTGTCTTGTAATTGGATATGTAAACCATTTATGTTTAAAGTAATAACTTATGTACTTGGATATACATCTACCACTTTGCTCATCATTTTCTGTTCATATCATGTTACTTGTTCCCTTTTTCTTCTTTTGTTGTATGCTTTTGTAGTAAATGAATGTTTTTAGTAATTTCATTTTACCTGCACTATTAGCTCACTATTTATATCTCTTTTCTTTGTCATTTTCTTGTTTTTTAATTTTTTTAAACACAACACCATATAAACATGAACTTTCTTACCATATGATCATTCCATTCTTGGTATATAGTCAATAACTCACAATATCATCACATAGTTGTATATTCATCATCATGATCACCTCTCAGAACATTTGCATCAATCCAGAAAAAGAAATAAAAAGAAAAAAGAAAAAAAATTGTACCCCATCCCCCTCTCCTTCACTGATCACCAGCATTTCAGTCTACTACATTTATTTTAAAATTTGTTCCCCCTATCATTTATTTATTTTAATCCATATGTTTTAGTAATCTGTCAATAAGGTAGATAAAAGGAGCACCAGACACAAGGTTTTCACAATCACACAGTCACATTGCAAAAGCTATATCATTATACAATCATCTTCAAGAAACATGGCTACTGGAACACAGCTCTACATTTTCAGGCAGTTCCCTCCAGCCTCTCCAGTACACCTTAACTAAAAAGTGATATCTATATAATGCATAAGAATAACCTCCAGGATAACTTCTTCACTCTGTTTGGAATTTCTCAGTCGTTGACACTTTATTTTGTCTCATTTCTCTCTTCCCCCTTTTGATTGAGAAGGTTTTTTCAATTCCTTGATGTTGAGTCCCAGTTCATTCTAGGATTTCTATCCCACATTGCCAGGAAGGTCCACACCCCCGGGAGTCATTGTCCCACATAGTGAAGGGAAGGGCGGAAAGTTTGCTTGTCATGTTGGCTGAGAGAGAGAGGCCACATCTGAGCAACAAAAGAGGTTCTCTGGGGATGACTCTTAGGCCTAATTTTGAGTAAGCTTAGCCTATCCTTGGTGGGGTTAAATTTCATATGAACAAACCCTAAGATTGAGGGCTCAGCCTATTGCTTTGGTTGTCCCTGCTGCTTGTGAGAATATCAGGAATTCTCCCCTTGGGGTAGCTGAACTTTCCCCCTTTCTCACCATTCCCCTAAGGGGACTTTGCAAATACTTTTTTATTCACCTTTCAAATCACTCTGGGATTTATTGGGCATCACTCTGGACAAACCTACAGAATCTCATGCCTTACTCAAGGTTCCATGTACTTATGGTGTTCAATTAAACTGTTCACATAAGTTATATTAGGATATGCTCTAGTGAAAATATAAATTTTGTACCAAATATGCATTTTTTGCTTTAGTCTCACACATAAGTTAAAGTTTTAAAATATGAATTGACATCCATTTTCAACACCTGCAGTATTGACATTCTTTTGTTCTTTCTCGTCATTTTCTTAAGATTTACAATATACATCTTAACTGTAGTACAGTATATATTCAAAAGTTATTTTATTTCATGTATAGTGTAAAAAGCATACAACAGTATAGATCCAATTTCTACCTTCCCATCCTTTGTGCATTATGGTATTTGTTTTATTTTATATATCTTCACTACATTATTTATTTTATTTTATAGATGTTACAAGCCCTCAATACACTGTTGCTACTTTAGAAAGCCAATTATTTTAGCAGGACTAAAATTAATTTAAAAAGTCAACAATAGTTTATATAGTCAACCTTCATTTTTGTCTTTTCTGAAGCTCATTTCTTTGTGTAAATCTTTATTTGTACCTGGTATCATTTTCCTTCTGCATTAAGAACTTCATCATTCCTTGTGGTGCATCTCTACTGGCAGAGAAACTTCTCAGCTTTGTCTAAAAAAATCTTTAACTTTACCTTCATTATTGAACATTATGTTCACTAGACATAGAATTCTGCATTGAAATTTTAATTATTTTATTACCTCAAAGATGTCACAACATTATGTTCATTTGCATTCTCCAATTCTTTTCTTGTCTGTCATGGCCACTTACAAAGTTGTCAAAAGAATTTTTCATCTGATACTCTACTGATTTTCCTCTAGAATTTCCTTTTGACTCTTGTAGTCGCCATCTCTTTACTGAAATTATCTGTATGCTTATGTATGCTCTCCATGTTTCCTGCTAGATTTTTTAATGTTTTGATAATAGTAATTTTTAAATCCTTGTCCAGTTCTTCCAACATCTGATTTAGATTCTCATTATTGAATTATCTCTTGGGAATGATTTTTTTCTTGCTTTTCTGTTTCTTTCACAACTTTTTAAATTGAATAACAGACATCTTGTAAAACAGGGGAGACCAAGGTAACAAGATTTACATCTAGAAATAGATACGCCGCATGGGGAATTCAATCAATCTGATCAGGAGTTGGGCTACAATTTGTCATTATGCTGTTATTACGTTTGTCTCTAATGCTTCACTGGATTTAAAATCCTCTATCTACCGGTATCTAACTGTCTTTCTAAACTTGATAGCCTGTATCGAGATTGAGTTTTGGAGTTTCTGGAGAGTTTGTTCCCAGTGGTTGTACTCCACTCTCAGCTTTCAATTGTGCTTCACACAAGGAGTCTCTCTGGAATGTTTTCACCAGTCACCTAAGTGGCTGATTTCCATTGCATGTTATTCAGTGCTTGATAGGTTGGTGATCTGGGAGGGAGAATTCTCTAGTATTCTGATCCAACCTCATCTTTAGTATGCTCTGTGATCCTGATTTTAAGGGGGCAGTTTCTAAGTATCTTTTTTTCCTATTTCCCATGACAGCCAAACTCTATCTTGTATTTGTGACAGGTCTTGTGTGGGAGAGATATACTGTTCCATGTTCTAACAGAAGACTTCTAACAAGATTGTTAATACTAGGCCCTAAACTATTCCCTGTCCCTCCCTTAGAGATAGTTTATTTTTTTCTTCTATTATCTCTCTAGTAACAATGGATATTTATCTGTGCCCTGTGGGTCACAGCACTTATTTTCCCTTTATCAGAGACTTGAGAGAAAGTCCAAGTAGCAGAGCAGGATTCCATAAATTTCCTACAGTACTATTTGGCACCATGCTTCTACAATAGAGAGGGGCTCTGTCTGGTCTTTTGGCTTGCTTCCAATCTTTCTCCTGAGGGTCCATTGGGGGGGTCCATGGAAAAGAGCCTGCAAGTGGATGATAAGTTCCCTTATGTTTGTGACTCCAAGGGATTCTTTTCTGTCACATTAACCCACACTTGGCCTTTATCAATTTGTTCAAAATTTTGCTGGTTGCTTCTTACACACTTGCATGGAAGCCTTATATTCTTCCAGCTCTCAGTCATGGGTTAGACATTCCATGTTTCCCTTGGATTGAGGAAGGTTGCCCATCCTTGAATTTAAAGCTGCTTTTTGCCTTGTGATTCCTGCTCTCTGTTAGGTTCAAGAAAATTTATAAATTTGTAGCTTATCCAGATATTGCTCTTCATTAGGGTATGTGTGAAACTCATTTAATTTTCCAAGTCCTATGAAATGTGTAATCCAGAAACTCTTAAATTTAACCACTATCTTACTGTTTCCAGGGCAGGTATTATTAGTACATTCCATATACAGGGAAGAATTTTCAGAGGAGAACTCAGAGAAAAAAGATAAATTTCTAAAAGTCAAATACTTAATAATCACACAGACTGGATTTGAACATAGGTCTTCCTGGCTCTTAAGTCCCTCCCTTTTTAAGTAGGCCATAATGCTCCCCACATATTTGTATCACCTATAAATGCACATTTTAATTTTGGGGAGGAAATCATGCCTAGTGATCTCATAAGTAGGCAAAGTTACAGGCTTAGAGGTCTTAATGCAGTTGTAATTGAGGATGACACTTGTCACCAGTTTCTAAAGCCACTGCATTGGCTCATGGGATCTGTTTGATAAAGTTCTAGTCATCACTGATGATTCTACTTGCACATAGATGTATCTGGAAAATGCCACCAAAGGCAAAAGACCAAGGTATGCAGAGGGCAGGAGTATTTAATGAACTTAGTAAGGCAAACTTGCTAAAAGTAATTGAAAACCTAGAAACACCATTACCTCATTTCTGCTATTAGGTTATCTTCACTATAGAACCATTATAGGCATAACACAGAAAAAAATCACCTGGTCTGCCTGTATAAAAATGGCTTCAAGCACTCAGCGAGCATGCATTCATCACTTACCATGTGGCGAGCACTATTCAGGGTGCTGGAAACAACTACACCACAGAAATGACCTCCAAATAATTTACTAACTGAAATGAAACAGAGTTCCCATGACTACCTGAATTTCACCTAAAACCATGGATTTCTGTAAAGCTACTAAATTAGCCAACTCCCAGTCTTGTTATACTTTCTGAGTCTGTAGACCAACACTGATGGAAACCATGTTCCTTTGTGTTTTGGTTTGCTAAAGCTGTGGAATGCAGTATAAAAAAAATGGAAGGACTTTTAAAAAGGGAATTTATTAACTTACCAGTTTAAAGTTCTAAGGCCATGAAAATGTCCAAAACTAAGCATGCAGGGAAAGATACCTTGACTCAAGAGAGGCCAATGAGCCCAAGACACTTCTGTCAGCTGAGAAGGCAGACACCTGTCATCTGCAAGCCTTTTGGCTTCTGGTTTAAAACAGCTTCCATGTGGGCATTTTCTTTCAGCATCTCCAAATATTTTGACCTCATGTTGGCCCTGAGTTTTCTTCAAAATGTCTTCTTTTAAAGGACTCTAGCAAACTAATCAAGGCCCATTTGAATGGGTGGAGTCACATCATCATTTAATCAAGAGGCCATACCCACAACTGGGTGTATCACATCCCCATGAAAGCAATCCAATCAAAGTCTTCCACCCTAAACTGTAGGTCTGACCCCATAAGATTGGATCAGGATTAAAACATGTCTTTTCTGAGGTACATAAAATAGTTTCAAACCAGCACATTCCACCCTCTGGACACCCAAAAGATATGTTTGCTCCATATACAAAATACATTCATTTCATCAAAATATCACAAAAGCCTCGAACCATTTCAATAGCAATACAAATATAATATAAAGAAAAACCAGAAAAAAACCTCATCAATTTTAGCTACAGGAATGATCTGTCTTAAGGCACAAAAACCTTTCTTCTGGCCCTGGACCCATGAAACTCAGAACAAGTTATCTGCTGCCAATATACCAAGGAGGGACAGTCATAAGATCCATGTTTCCATTTCCATAGGAAGAAAGTGTAAGGAACAAAGGGGTCAAAGGTCCCAAACAGTTTTGAAAGGCTGCAGGACAAACTATTGGATTTCAAAGGCTGACAGTCATTTATCCCTGGGGTTTTAAACAGCAGCAGCCCCACCTTTTCGCAGGACCTACACAGTGGCACTGCTCTCTGCAAATGCTGGGGTGTGTGTTGCAACATAGGGGCATATTGGGGTAAGAATGTTTGTCTCAGCTCCTCCCTCTCCAAGCATTGCATCAGCAACCAGGATCTCTGCCACCTCCAGCGTACATGCTTAACTTCTCCAGAACAATGGGCAATTGCCAGGTTCCCCTCAATTCCCAGTTTATGTGCTCCACCCTCTCTGAAGCATGAAGCTGAAACTCTTACTGAACATTGGTCTGGGAGGTCTGCACTCTGCTTCTTGGGCAAACTCACTCTTCCCACATGGATGGGTGGGTTCACTCTCCTGGTCAGAGATTTATTGGCTTCAGACCTTAGTTTCCATGGATCGGCCTTTGAAGTGAATTTTCCTTTAATCTGTCCCTTTTAGTCCAGACTGACAGTGGTTCCATTAATGCAGATCTTGCAATAAATCTGTTGGATTTCCATGCAGCATACAAGGATCAAAACCATCAGCCAATAGGACTTTCCACAAATCTTTTCTAGATAACTCCACCTCTAATCTTGGCTTCTTTCTGAAATGACTGACTGGTTTCACATTTGGTTAAATCCTCATATGGCACACTAGCCTCTGGGATCTTATTTTCTAGAAGTGCCAAATATTGCAGACCATTAATTTCTGGTTTCTTTAAGCCCAAGTGTTCAGTCTCAACTTGTCTCTTTCCTATTGCATTTTACTACAAGCTGTAAGAAGGGGCCTGGCTGCATTTTCTACATTTAGCTTGGAAAGTTCTTCTGCTATATATACAAGTTTATCACTTTTAAATTCTCTTCCATCCAACATCAGTAGTCAATTTTACTGAACTCCATACCCCTCTAAAACAAGGGACACTGTTATGGCCAGGTTCACATGCCAACTTGGCCAAGTGTTGGTATCTGCTTCTCTGGTTGGGCAAGTGCTGGCCTGTCTGTTGTGATGAGGACATTTTATTGCATTAAATCATGATCATGTCAGCTGCATCCACAGCTGATTCCATTTGTAATCAGCCAAGGGGAGTGTCTTCTGCAATGAGTGATGCTTAATCTAATCACGGGAAACCTTTTAGAAAGATTCAGAAGAGACAGACTCTCTTCTTGCTTTGACCAGCAACCCTCTCTGGTGAAGTTCATCCAGGCCCTCCATAGGAATCATGGGCTTCCCAGCCTGCCTGTGGATTTTGGACTCTATGCTGTCATGGTTATATGAGGCACTTTAGTAAATTTTATAATTGCAAGTGTTTCCTGTTGATTCTGGTTCTCTAGAGAACCCTAACTGATACATCTTGGTACCAGGAGTGGTTCTTAAGAAACAGAATCTTAAAAATGGGTTTTTGTGAATGGTTTTCTGCTCTGACTGGACTCAAAAGCATAATCAGAATGACACTTCCAATTTATGGAGTGAGTTGGCAAAAGAGATAGTCAAAATGCCAACATCTGATTCTCCTAATGCTTCACTTATACTAAGCCAGATTCTGGAAGATGTTTTTGACACCTTTATGGAGTTTTGTGGAAATAAGAGGTATAGAGATATTGGCTGGTTGTTGTTAGATACATTGGATATATTAAGGAGTGAGAAGGATGGGCTTAAGGCTTCAAACAAGAAGCTTAAGCGCCATCTGACAGATGTAGAAGTTTTTATGAGTATCCTGAAGGAAAATCTTATTTCCTGTAGCCATAAACTAGAGATCTCTGAAAATCAGACTCAGAATCTTATTGTTAGAGTAGCAACTTTACAATGTAAACTGAAATCTCAATGTTGCATGGCATCTGTGATTAAGGTGAGGGCATTGATTGGAAAGGAGTGGGACCCTGAAAAATGGGATGGTGACATATGGATTGATAATGATGTCAGGGGTGAGGTTGAAACCTTAGGTCATGCTGAGTCTTCTCTAAATAACCCTGTAATACCTTCCCCTGAGGATATAGCCACCCCAGCTCCAGCCTGCCTTGAGGAGTTGGCCACCCAACCTCCTCCTGAAGGGATTAGCCCTAGAGTGATTAATCCTGTTTCACCAGATGAAACTGCAAATGAAGGCCCTGAAACAAATGGCTTGGAAAATATTTCTAATTTTTTTCATGACCCATCCCCACCATGCCTCATTTCTTTCAGACCTATAACTAGACTAAAGTCCCAACAGGCCCTGAAAGGTGAGGTAAAAAGTATCACACATGAGGAGGTATGTTATACTCCAAAAGGACTGTGTGAGTTTTCCAATTTATATAGACAGAAATAAGGGGGATATGTGTGGCACTAGATTGTAAGGGTTTCGGATAATGGTGGGAGGAATATAAGGCTGGATCAGGCTGAATTTATTGATATGGGCCCACTAAGCAGCGATTCTCCATTCAATGTTATAGCTCGAGGGGTTAGAAAAGGTATTAACAGTTTGTTTGGATGGTTGGTTGAAACATGGATCAAAATGTGGCCAACATTACCTGAGGCTGAAATGCCAGAACAGCCCTGGTATAATGTAGATGAGGGGATCCAGAGGCTTAGAGAGATTGGAACGTTAGAGTGGATTTATCATGCAAAGCCTGCTCTTACACCCCAGGAATGTCTGGAGGATGCATCTTTTACCAGAACAGTGAGAAATAAATTTGTGAGACTAGCGCCATCATCCCTGAAGAGTTCTGTGGTTGCACATCTCTGTAGGTCAGATATTACAGCAGTAACTGCTGCCACTGAGCTCGAATTGTTAAACACAATGGAAATGATGGGATCCTGAGTTTGCAGAAGTCAGGTGGAAGCATTTAATCACCAAAGACAGGGTAGATGTGGTTATTATAATAGACAGCAAACTCAAAGCAAGAGTCAAAATTATATGACTCACAGAGATTTTTGGCATTGGCTATTAAATGATGGGGTACCTAGAAGTACAATAGAAGGGCAGTCCACTAAATTCTTGTTTGAGCTGTATAAACAAAAGAGTTCTAGGTCAAGTGAACAGAAGTCTAACGTTAATTGCAAAAACACACAGTCACGGCCCCTTAATCAATTTCCAGACTTGAGACACTTTACAGACCCAGACCCCTTTGAATGAAGGGGAGGCCAGGTCCCTTTGTGGGAGGACCCTGTTACACTGCCACAAATCTGTACTGTTAATCTTCCTCCAAGCCTTACCCAAGGAGACCAACAGCCTTTTACCGGGTAACTGGGCATTGGGGAAAAGGAAATGATCAGATATTTCAGGGATTATTAGACACTGGTTCAGAAGTGCCATTAATTCCAGGGGACACAAAACATCACTCTGATCCACCAGTCAGTGTGTGGGATTATGGAGGTGAGGTGATCAATGGAGTTTTAGCTCAGGTCCGTTTCACAGTGGGTACAGCAAGCCCCCAGGCCCATTCTGTAGTTATTTCTCCAGTTCCAGAAGGTATCATTGGAATAGACATACTGAGCAACTGGCAGAATCCCCACATTGGCTCTCTAACTCACGCAGTGAGCACTATTATGGTGGGAACGGCCAAGTGTAAGCCACTGGAACTGCCCCTACCTAGCAAAATAGTAAATCAGAAGCAATACTGGATTCCTGGAGGGACTGCAGAGATTAATGCCACTCTTAAGGACTTGAAGGATGCAGGGGTGATCATTACCACCACATGCCCGTTCAACTCTCCTATTTGGCCTGTGCAGAAAACAGATGGGTCTTGGAGGATGGCAGTGGAATACCACAAGCTCAACCAGCTGGTAACTCCAATTGCAGCTGCTGATCTGGATGTGGCATCATTGCTTGAGCAAATCAATACATCCCCTGGTACCTGGTATGCAGCTATTGATCTGGCAAATGCTTTTTTATCAATAGCTGTTAGTAAGGATCACCAAAAATGGTTTGCTTTCAGCTGGCAAGGTCAGCAATATACTTTCACTGTCATACCTCAGGAGTATATCAACTCTCCAGCTATTCTAGTTTGTTAGCTGCTGGAATGCAATATACCAAAATTAGAATGGCTTTTGAAAAGAGGAATTGAAAAAAAAAGGGGGGGAATTAAATAAGTTGCTAGTTTACAGTTCTAAGCCCAAGGTAATGTCAAATTAAAGCAAGTTCAATTTCTGATTGGATAGAAATGTCCAATCAAAGGCATCCAGGGAAAGATACCTTGGTTGAAAAGGCTGATGATATTCGGGGTTTCTCTCTCATCTGGAAAGGCACCTGGCAAACGCAGTCACAGTTTCACTCTCAGCTGTAAGGGCAATTGGCAAGAGAAAGGCATCATCTGCTACTTTCTCTCCTGGCTTCTTGTTTCATGAAGCTCCCCAGGAGGCGTTTTCCTTCTTCATCTCCAAAGGCTTGTGGGCTCTCTGCTTCTCATGGCTGTCATCCTTTTCTGATCTTTCTGAATCTCCTTCTTTCTCCAAATGTCTTTTCTTTTATACAACTTCAGAAACAAATCAAGACCCACCCAAATGGGTGGAGACATGTCATCACCTAATCCAGCTTAACAACCACTCTCGATTACATCACATCTCCAGGGGGATGATCTAATTACAGTTTCAAACATACAATGATGAATAGGGATTAGAAGAAATGGCTGCCTTTACAAAATGGGATTAGGATTAAAACATGGCTTTTCTAGGGTCCATACACCATTTCACACCAGCACACAAGCTGTATGTCATAATCTCATCTGTAGGGATCTTGGTTGTTTCTCCCTCCCACAAGATATCGCACTGTTCCATTATATTGATGATATCACGTTGATTGGACCTAGTGAGCAAGAAGTAGCAACTACTCTAGACTGACTGGTAATACACTTCTGTGTCAGAGGATGGGAGAAAAATCCAACAAAAATATAGGAGCCTCACACCTCAGTGAAATTTCTAGGTGTCCAGTGGTGTGGGGATGTTGAGATATCCCTTCTAAGGTGAAGGATAAGTTGCTGCATCTGACCCCTCTTATGACCAAAAAAGAGGCACAAAGCCTAGTTGTTCTCTTTGAATTTTGGCACAACATATTCCTCATTTAGGTGTGCTACTCTGGGCCATTTATTGAGTGACCAGAAAAGTCACTAATTTTGAGTGGGGACCTGAACAAGAGGAGGTCCTGTGACAGGTCCAGACTGCTCTATATGCTGCTCTGCCACTTAGGCCATATGATCCAGCAGATCTAATTGTGCTGGAAGTGTCAGTGGCAAATAGAGGTGCTGTTTGTAGTCTTTGGCAGGCCCCTATAGGAGAATCACAACACAGACCCTTAGGATTTTGGAGTGAAGCCTTACCATCTGCTGAAGATAACTACTCTCCCTTTGAGAAACAGCTTTTGGCCTGCTACTGGGCCTTAGTAGAGACTGAATGCTTAACCATGGGCCACCAAGTTACCATGAGACCTGAGTTGCCTATCATGAGCTGGGTGTTGTCTAACCCACCAGGCCATAGAGTTGGGCATGTGCAGCAGCACTCTATTGTAAAATGGAAATGGTATATACGAGATAGGGCCAGAACAGGTCCTGAAGGCAAAGTAAGTTACATGAAGAAGTGGCCAAATGCCCATGTTCTCCACTCCTTCCACAGTACCTTCTACTTCCCAGACCAGAGTTATGGCCTCTTGGGGAGTTCCTTACAGTGAAGTAACTGAGGAAGAGGAAACACGGTCTGGTTTACAGATGGTTCAGCATTATATGCAGGTACCACCCGAAAATGGACAGCTGAAGCACTGCAACCCATTTCTAGGGTGTCCTTGAAGGATAGTAGTGAGGGGAAATCCTCCCAGTGGGCAGAAATTCAAGCAGTGCACCTAGTTGTCCATTTTACCATGAAAGAGAGCTGGCCAGAAGTGCATTTGTATACTGACTCATGGGCTGTTGCTAATGGTTTGGCTGGATGGTCAGGGACTTGGAAAGACCATAATTGGAAAATTAGTGACAAAGAAGTCTGGGGAAGAAGTATGTGGATAGACCTTTCTGAGTGGGCTAAAAACATGAACGTATTTGTGTCCCACGTGAATGGACACCAGCGGGTGACTTCAGCAGAGGAAGGTTTTAATAATCAAGTGGATAAAATGACCCGTTCTGTGGATATCAGTCAGCCTCTTTCCCCAGCAACTCCTGTCATTGCCCAATGGGCTCATGAACAAAAATGGTCATGGTGGTAGGGGTGGAGATTATGCATGGGCTCAGCAACATGGACTTCCACTCACCAAGGTTGACTTGGCTACAGCCACTGTTGAGCGCCCAGTCTGCCAGCAGCAGAGACCCACACTCATCCCCCAATATGACACCATTCCCCGAGGTGACCAGCCAACTACATGGTGGCAGGTTGATTAAATTGGGCCACTCCCTTCATGGAAGGGGCAGCGATTTATTCTAACTGGAATAGATTCATACTTTGGATATGGGTTTGCTTTCCCTGCACACAGTGCTTCTGCCAAAACTACCATCCATGGGCTTACAGAATGCCTTATCCATTGTCATGGTATTCCACACAGCATTGCTTCTGATCAAGGAGCACACTTCACAGAAAATGAAGTGTGGGAATGGGCACATGCTCATGGAATTCTCTGGTCTAACCATGTTTCCCATCATCCAGAAGCAGCTGGATTGATAAAATGGTGGAATGGCCTTTTGAAAACTCAATTATAGTGCCCCCTAGATGGCAATACCTTGAGGGGCTGGGGTAATGTTCTCCAGGGAGCTGTATATGCTTTGAATCAGAATCCGCTGTACGGTACTGCTTCTTCCATAGCCAGAATCCATAGGTCCAGAAACCAAGGGATGGAAATAGAAATGGTACCACTCACTATTTCCCCTAGTGATCCACTAGGAAAATTTTTGCTTCCTGTCTCTGCAACCTTGAGCTGTGCTGGTCTACAGGTTTTAGTTTCAAACGGGGGAGTGCTTCCATCAGGAGAAAGAACAATGATTCCATTGAACTGGAATCTAAGACTGCCACCTGGTCACCTTGGGCTACTCATGTACTGGATCAACAAGCCAAGAAGGGGATTACATTATTGTCTGGGGTGATTGACCCTGACTATCAGGGTGAAATAGGACTGCAACTACACAATGGAGAAAGAAGAGTTTTCTTGGAATATAGGAGATCCCCTAGGGCATCTTTTAGTACTACCATGCCCTGTGTTTAAAATCAATGGAAAACTGCAATAGCCCAATCCAGTCAGGACTACCAATGGCTCTGAAACTTCAGGAGTAAAGGTTTAGGTCACAACCAGGCAAAGAACCATGGCCAGCTGAAGTGCTTGCTGAGGTTAAAGGGAACATGGAATGGGTAGTGGAAGACGGTAGTGGTAAAGATGAACTATGACCATGTGATCAGTTATAGAAAGGAGGACTATAATGCTGTTCGTTCATGTTATACTATTTAAGTTGTAAGATATCAAGTTTAAGAATGAATATTACCCAACGACTTGTACCCTATTCTGGAGAGTTACTGTGTTTCCAGTTATATGCAAGAAAGTTGAGTATTGTTAGGTGAAAGAAAAAAATGTGTGTTTTATTTGTTTTTATTTAGAAATTAAGTATGTTTTAAGGTGATATGTATAGCTGCCAAGTTGACAAGGGGTGGACTGTTATGGTCAGGTTCATGTGTCAACTTGGCCAATGGTGGTACCTGTTTCTCTGGTTGGGCAAGTGCTGGCCTGTCTGTTGCGATGAGGATATTTCATAGAATTAAATTATGATCATATCAGCTGCATCCACAGCTGATTCCATTTGTAATCAGCCAAGGGGAGTGTCTTCTGCAATGAGTCATGCTAAATCTAACCACTGGAAGCCTTTTTAGGAGGATTCAGAAGTGACAGGCCTTCTTCTTGCTTCAGCTGGTGAGCCTCTACTGTGGAGTTCGTCCAGATCCTCCATCGGAATCGTGGGCTTCATAGCCTGCCCTACAGATTTTAAAGTCTGCATTTCCAAGGTTTTGTGAGATACTTTTATAAATTTTATATTTGTGAGTGTTTCCTGTTGATTCTGTCTCTCTAGTAAACCCTAACTGATACAGAGACCTTCCTTCTAGTTTGCAATAATGCACACATTATTTCTGTCTAAGGCCTTATAGGAAGCATCTTTAAAGTCCATATTTCTACCAACAGTCTCCTCAAAGCATTCTAGGCCTTCTCTATCAAACTCCCCACTATTTTTCCAGAATATTCCCCTTACCCATTTAAAAAGCCACCCCAACATGTTTGGTATTTGCAAACTGCAGCAGCACTGCACTTCTTCATTACCAAAATCTATTTTGGTTTGTTAAAGCTTCCAGAAGGCAATACACCAGACATGGAACAGATTTTAAAAAGGCGAGTTTATTAAGTTCAAGTTTACACTTCTAAGACCATAAAAATGTCCAAAACCAAGGTATCCAGGGTGAGATGCCTTAACTCAAGAAAGAATGATGGATCCAAAACTCCTCTGTCAGCTAGGAAGGCACATGGAGATGTCTGCTGGTCCTTTGGATTCTGGTTTCAGTTTCTCTGCAGGCATTTTCTTTCTACATCTCCAAATGTCTGGGTTCCGTGCTGTCTCTGAACTTTCTCCAAAATGATCCTTTTTTAAGCACTCCAGGAAAATAATCAAGGTCCACCTTGAAAGGGTGGAGTCATATTATCTAATCAAGAAGCCATGTCCACAATTGGGTGCATCGCTTCTCCTTGGAAACAGTTCAATCAAGGTTTCCCACCCTAACAATCCACAAGATTGGATTAGAATTAAAACATAACTTTTCTGGGGAACATAATTTTTTCAAATTGGTACACTTTGCTTTCCTTAAAACAGCTGAGCCAAGCTGGCATTCTCAGATGCAATCTTTCCTCAGAATTAAGGAAGGATACAGAAGTATATACAAATAGTCAGGAAGCAAAAACTAGCCAAGATTGCAAAGCCCAAGTTTCTGGTCCAAATATTATCACATATGTAAGAGCTGAAACAACTTTTCAGATATCTGAGTTTGTTTCTAATCTCCCACCAATTTGTCATTTTATTTATCATTCACTGAGAGTCAATCAGCTCTTCAAATTGTTGTTTTCTCAGATTTTCAAGGAAACTATGTTTCAACTACATGATTTAGAATCTTCTCATTCAAATTTGGTCTCCAGACTTAAAACTAACTTTTTTCCGAGATAACAGGCAAGACTGTTTTTGAGGAAGTTAAATAATCACTCACCAATCATTTCCCAACCCTCACCTCCTACCTTTTCCCTCTCTTGTCTGCATGTAGGTGTCTCTTATGTTTCCATGCATGTTTCTTTGTATGCAAGTGTTTGGTACGTTTATATTTGTGCTTGTTTACATGTGGTGTTCTGTATGTTTCAATTTTGCAAGAGACAGTTAAATCTTAACAAGGCCCAGCTTCTTGCAGGGCACAGAGACTGCTCATTGGGTCCTCACCCCCTAAATTGTATGGAAAGTCAGCACTCAGTGCAGGTTTCCCTCATCTACAACACTAAGAGAGGCAGGTAAAGAGCTCCAATGACTGACCCTCACTAGAACAGTTGGCCTTCCCATGGAATGGATAAAGGTGGGATCTTTGCTCCTGTTCTTGTGGACATTTTTTTCTGTGCAAGCAATAAAGCAATTATTTGCTGGGATCCTGTATTGTGTCTGAGCCTGTGTTCCCATGATGCACTGTATAGCAACTTGTCTACAACTCTATTCTTCAAAACTTAATAATGCCCATTATTATAAACAATTTTATCTCCTTTTTATTTCTGCTAGCATATCTTGTGTTTCCTCTCTTTGATTTACAGATATTCCAAAATTGCCCATTTTACTTTTTTCATGTCAATATTTGGGTTAGTTTTTACTATGTTTCCAATACCATAATTTATATTGCTAAATGTAATATTTCCTTTGATTTGCAATTCAAGAAATTAAAAATACTACATCTCCAGGTCCTTTGTTCTCACCCATTCTTCTTTAATGATGAAACTTCTCTGGACTACTGATTTTCTTATATGTATATCTTTGTCAACATTCCATAAATAATACTTCTTAAGTACTTACTATGCACCAAACACTTTTCAAAGTATTTTACATACATTTATTTAATCCACACAGTACCCTATTTAGGGAGTACAATGTAATTCACATTTTACTAACAAGGAATCTGAAGCATAAAGGCACTATATTTTCATATTTACATAAGATCACACATTAGGTGACAGATACAAGATTGGATCTGAAGGAATCTGTCTGTAGAGCCTATGATTATAATAAAAAATAATCTATAATATTTCCTGTATTCTCCTTTGTCCCAGGGAATATTCTGCCTAATTCTGTTGACCTGGCACCCATCAAGACAAATAGCAATATACAGTTCCCTTAAATTTGCACAGACTCATTGCTTTTTTGCATAATTCAATCAAAATTCAAAAATTATATTGGTGAGGAATTAAGTTTAAAATGTAACTGCTTGTAAATTAAGAGTATTTCTTTCAACTTGGTTGTTCATGCTAATTTTCATGTTGGGACTTGAATTCTACTATATATCGGCATACATAATTTGGAAATTCCATCTATTTTTTCCACAGAAAGATGATTTCCTTTCAAGCATGATTATAAGTAACTATTTTTTTTGGAAATATTAATTTGAATGCAAAATAGTAAAATTTTGACTTTTAAATTTAAAACCCTCTATTCAAAAATCATCCGCAATTGGAAAAGAAGAAGAAAATATCCCTATTTGCAGATGATGTGATACTATAAAGAAAATCCAGATGAATCTACAAGAAAGGTATTAGAACTAATAAATGCATTCAGCAAACTGGCAGGGTACAAGGTCAATGCCAAAAAAGAGCAGCATTTCTATGCACCAGCAATGAACAATTTGAAAAGGAAATCAAGAATACAATTCTACTTACAATATCAATTAAGAGAGTAAAACATCTTGAAATAAATTTAACCAAGGATGTAAAGGATTTATACAAAAAAAACTACATGTTATTGCTTGAATAAATTAAACAAAACTTAAGTGGAAGATATTCTGTGTCCATTGATTAGAAGAGTTAATATCTTTATGATGTCAATAATACCCAAAGTGATTTACAGATTCAATATAATCCCAATCAAAATATCCACAGATTACTTTGCAGAAATGAAAAACCAATCATAAAATTCAATTGAAAAGGCAAGGGATGCTGAAAATCTAAAACTGTCTTGAAAAAGGACAAGGTTGGAAGACCCACATTACCCAATTCCAAAATTTATTAGAAAGCTACACTAATGAAAACGATGTGGTACTAGCTCAAGGAAAAACACAGACCAATGGAATCAAATAGAGAGCTCAGTAATGAATTCACAAATCTATGGCCAAATGATTTTTTTTTCATTTTTTTCGTTAATCTTGGCCAAATGATTTTTGACAAGGGTGCCAAGTCCATTCAATGGGTAGAGAATAATCTCTTGAATCAAAAAGAAAATGGTCCTGAGAAAACTGGATATCCACAAGAACGCACTTTCACCTCAAACCATATACAAAAATAAACTCAAAATGGATCAAAACATAAATAGAAGAGCTAAAACTATAAAACTTTCAGAAAACATTGACAAATATCTTCAAAACCTTGTATTAGAAAATGGATTCCTAGACTTTATACCTAAAGGACAAACAACAAAAGAAACAGTAAATAAACTGGACATCATCAAAATTAAAAATCGTTGTGCAAAAACAATTGTCAAGAAAATCAAAAGACAACCTACAGTATGGTAGAAAATAATTGGAATCCATGTATCTGATAAGGATTTATTATTCAAAATATATAAAAAACTCCCACAATTCAACAAATAAAAGGACAAAAAAAAAGAAGAGGAAAAAACAATAAAAAGATAGGCAAAGGACTGGAATAGACATTTCTCTAAAGAAGTTATACAAATGACCAATAAGAACATTAAAAGATGATCAACATCATCACTCTTTGGGTAAATGAGAATCAAAATCACAATGATAAATGCCTTCACACCTACCAGAATGGCTATAATCAAATAAAGAGAAAATATCAAATGTTGATGAGGATGTGGGGAAATAGGAACCCCCATGCATATTTGTTGGCAATGTAAAATGTAGTTACTGCGGTAAACAGTTCAACAGTTCCTAAGAAAGACAAACCAAGAATTACATATGACCCAGCACTCTCACTTCTAGGTATATACACCCAAAAGAATTGAGAGCAGGGACTCAAGCAGTTATTTGTATAGAAATGTTCACAACATATTCACAATACCTAAAAGGTGGAAGCAGTTCAAATTTCTGTCAACAGGTGAATGGATATTGAAAACTTGGTGCATCCTTAATGATGGAATATTATTCAGCTGTTAAAAGGAATGACGTTTTGATACATGCTACAACATGGATGAGACTTGAAGATTTCTTGTTGAATGAAATAAGTCAGACACAAAGGACTCATATTGTGTGGTTCCATTTATATTAAATAAATAGAACATGCGAATTTATAGAGAAAAAGCTAGCAGATGTCGCCATGTTTACCATGTGCCTTTCCAGTTGAGAGAGAAACCCTGAATTTCATTGGCCTTTCTTGAGTGAAGGTAACCTCCTGTTGTTGCCTTAATTTGGACATTTTTATAGACTTGCACACCCTTAGAACCATAAATTTGCAACTTAATAAATTCCCCTTTTTAAAAGCCATTCTGTTTATGGTATATCACATTCCAGTAGCTAGCAAACTAGAACACACCCATAACACATACTCTTTGGCTTTATGTGGTTGTGCACAATTTCTAGCCAAACTTGTGTCAAATAGTAGGCTCTCATAAATATTTTGAATGAATAAACAACTCAATTTCCAAAACATACTGTCATGATCAAGAGTGAAATATATTTTTAGACTGAATAGACATTCTGCCACTTGAAATTAACTTCCAATCAAATCTCCATCTCAGATAATTACAAAACTAATGATACAGATTTGTACAAGTATTAGATCCTTCAAATAAAAACAACTTTCTAAAGAAGCTAAATGAAGATTTTTGTGACCAATGGTATTTGAAACGTTTTTATGTTAAAAGTGAAAATGAACCTACATTGAATATATAAAATAATAAATTGATTCAAATGGGACTTGGTAAATACTCTGCAAACATTAGGACTTATCTTCATGTGCATGTGCCAAGATATGCTGAGGTTCAAGACTTGCATACTTTATTTCTCTCACATAGACATTAATTCTTTTAAGGACCTTATATTTATGCACTACAGGATGGATAATGGGGATCTTTAGTGTCTTTTTATGATATTATGACTAAGTGAACTTGTTCTACCATTACTGCTATCCAAACATTAAACCTTACCCACTATCAAAAGAAATAATAACCTAAAAAACAGTATTTACAAGGTTATTTACAATGTTTTACTTTAACCTCTAAATGGGGAGACCTGGAGGTTGACTCTCCAACCACATGAAATGTGCTGTGAGTTTTCTTTCCCTCTATAACTTACTTTTGTGGTTTTCTTGGAAATCCATCTGGTGCCAGGTAGAAATATATCTGCTACCCTTCCTGTCTTTATTATCATTTCACATTTGCTCTATTACAAGCTAATACTGAAAGGAGAATGAAAATGTGCATACTTAAAATAAGTCCAACACCTTATTTCTTTTTTTAATATCAGAGAGTGGACTAAACTAAAACATCAGTTAATGCTAAGTCAATAACATTTGCAATAAAATGTTCTATTTCTCGCTATACTAATCATCCTTAATGCATTTGGTACATCAACTATCACTACTAAAAAAAATTTAATTTTGAGTGTGACAGTCTTTAACTAACAGTCTGGGACTATGTCTGAGTTCAGTGCAATGGATGGCCTCTCACAGCCCTACATTGTGAGTGGTATATTTGGTTGTTGACAAGCCACTGAAAATTACTGTTATCCAAATCTTTCTGTTGTTTTCTTTTTTTTTTTTTTTTTTTTTTTTTTGCTTTCTATGTAGATAGTCATGCCTTATATCGAAACAGTTTTGAATTGATAAGGGTTTCCTATTCCTTTTTTAGTATTGCATTTGAATCTCTACACTCTATTTTCTGAATGAATATTATTCCAAGCTTTTCTAAGCGTTCCTTTAGTACCTTGCTCCATAACCACTCTGCATGCCAAGAAATTTCCCTATTTTTCATCACATTTATTATTCACATTCCAAAAGGCACTAGGGAGAAAGTTCGGCACTCTGTGTTAATCCACAACTCTAGAGGTTATTGTCTTTGAACTCTCACACATGGCATGTAGTACACAGGCCTCACCTTTGACACCCTATCAAAAGAATAATATGTATACGAGGCTTTAGAAAATCAATATTCTTCAAATATGATAGTAATAATTTATTCATATGAGAATTATTAATGGATATTAAAACTAGTGGGTGAAAATTTGTATATTAAAACTAGTGAGTTGAAAGTTTGATGACCAAGATATTTATATAGACCTAGGGTGGTAGTCAGGCTTCTCTAGGGATACAGAACCAACAGGAGAGATCTGTAAATAGTAAGAGATTTTATAAAAGTGTCTCACATAGCTCCAAGGATGCTGAAGTCCCAATTTCATGGGGCAGGGTGCAAACTGGCAATGCTGTTGAAGAGTTTCAATGAATTCCCCAGGAGAGACTGGCTTGCTAAAGTAAAGATGAATGTTCTCCTTTCTGACTGTTGAAGTTGTCCCCCCTCCCTTAAAAGCCTTCAACTGATTGGATTAAGCATCTTTCTTTATGGAAGACACTCCCCTTAGTTGATCATACATATAATCAGCCATAGATGCAATCAACTGACTAATGATTTAAGTCCAAGAAATGTCCTCACAGTAACAGGTAGGCCAGTGCTTGCCTGACCAGTCAACTGAGCACCATCACCTGGTCAAGTTGACATATGAACCTACCCATCAGACTTAGTTTATCTATGCACAAATTACATGATAGAAACAGAAACAAAAGAGAAGCATCACATTAGAAGATCTTAGCAAACACCAATTTGATCCTGTGAGTAAAGTGAATTATCACTGAGAAAGGAGGAAACTGACATCATTTAGAGCAGAGCTATAGTTCCTTTCCCTTTAATGTATAATGGTTTGCAATAATTTGAACGAATAGATCACCATAGATATCACTCTATGTGAATTCCAAGTCTAAGTGATGAAAGTCTTATGATTTTCCAAGTCTAGGTCATGAAAGTCTCTTGGTTACTTATTCTCTGGATATTCCTCTTGGGATGCTCCCTTTTGGCACCCAACTGCCAAACTGTGAGAAGCCTAAGTCAAATAGAGAGCCAACATGCAGTTACTTTGGGATAGTACCATGGAACAGTACTCAGCTACATCCAGCCTTGAAGACATCAAATTCAAGCTGCCAAACATAAGAATGAAGAAGCCTTAAGATTATTGCAGGGCCAGCCATTTATTTGAGTCAAACCGTGTAATTAATTTCTTCTAAACTAAGGTCCTAGACATTGTGGAGAATAGACAAGCCATTCCTGCCATGCCTTGTCTAAATTATTTTCAAGCAACATCCTGGGATATAATAAAATATACTGTGTTTTATACAGCATACAATAACCAGAACAAAATCCTTAGAAATCAATATCTAAAGGAGAAAAAAACTATACATCTTGAGAAGGAAAAGAATACTAAATAAACCATTAACTAAAACTTAATGTAAGTGATGAGATACTTTTGGCTTAACAATAGTGGGAAGTAACCCTCAAAATTGAGGAGTGCATCTAAAACATAATTTGGAGGGTATATTTATAGTTTTGAATACACTGATTAGGATATGTGGAGGAAATAAAATAATCAGTCAACTAAGATTGATAAAAGCAGCAGAGTAAATCAGAAAAGAATAAAAAGAGGTAAAAAAAAAAGGCAAAATTATGGGCAAAATAAATGAAATAGAAAATACAATATGAGAGAAAAAACGAAAGCTTCTTCTTTGTAAACATGTATAAGAAAACTATTTCTATGCTAGGACTCATCAACACAACCAAAGAGAAAGCATAGAAGTAGTAAACAAAATGGAGATCACAAAGAAATCTTATGTGATTAATATTGGGGCCATCCTGACAATTCAGGATAGTCTCCCTATGTTAAGGTTGCTGAATAGTGACCTTAATAAAACCTGCAAAGTCCACTTTGGCATGTAATGTAACATATTCAGGGAAGTAAAAAGAGAGGGAGAAAACATAGGAACCAAACTTATGCCTATCACACCCCCCATATTCATATGGACAACTGGATTCTTTAAATGTTTCTATACTGAAACTTGCAAGTTTGTTATAAAAAACTTTGGATCTTTTCTCATGAGAGTTAAATGCTGGTGTTGTCAATAATATAAGTGCACTGAATGAAGCTGAATGTGAGTATGATGGAGGGAGAAGGGCTGGGTTACATATGAAACCAAAAGGAAAGATAGAAGATAAAGTCTGAGATGGTATAACTTAGGAATGCAATGATGGTGATTAAATGTCCAAATAAAAACACATTTTTGATTGAGGGAGAACAAATGAATGTCATTATTGCAAGGTGTTAAAAATGGACGCTATAAGGGAAAAAGTACAATCAATGCAAGCTAGGGTTTATAGTCAAAAGTAACATTGTAATGTCTTTCCACTGAATGTAAGGAAGGCATTAGGCCAAAACAAAATATCAACAGGCAGGGGGCATGAAGGAGGTGTATGGATTCTCATGGAAAGAACAGGAAATGTCTTCATATAGACTATGGTGGTGAAGCCATGTTTATTTATTTAGGTTGGATTGTATGATGTACGAATAAAGCTGTTTGAAAATGCACAGAGAGAAACAAGTGATGGAGAAAATGCAGAGAAAGAGATGTACCTATTGTCAGTAGGGAAACGGGAAGTGCAGCCCCTTGGAGGGCAGTGTGGTTTCTCCATAGGAGTCTAGGGGCGGAGATGACATATGACCCTGAAGCCCCTTTGCTCAATATATACGGCGTAATTAAGTGTGGGGTCACAACTGGACACTTGCACACTGGTGTTTATGGCAGCAGCGTTTGTGATTCACAATGGATAGAGGTGTCCTAAAGGTACAATGACTAAGGAATGGAAGGGGGAACTGTGGTGTATACATAAAGCAGATTACTGAGTGGCTGCAAGAAGGAATGAAGTTGAGGCATGCAACTAGGTGAATGAACCTTAAGGAATCTATGTTGAATGAAATGTCAGAAACAAAAAGACAAATATTATCTCACCTCACTCATAAGACTAACTATAATATAAAAACTTGGTGAACTGAAGTTGGGTTATCAGGTTGGGGCCTACTGTAAAGGGTCCTAAATTGTAAGCTTTTATAGCAGTCACATATACTCAGGAGGTGTAACTGTTATTTCTCAATTCTGAGATACTGAGCCGTTTGTATATAACCTGGTAATTCCCAGAAATTTTGGATATTTATGTCACACTTGAGACTTAGAAATAGAGCTTTGAAGCTATAAAAGTCAGCAGTACCCCATGCAGGAACTGTTTAAAAAGTTGAAAAAGGAATTAGACTTTAACTAGAGATATAATTGAAGCTTATATGGATAGGACTGTGGTAGATCATAATACAGGATTAAGAATGATAGGTCCATATTTTAAACTTCAACTTATGTGTGAGACCAAAGGGAGAGATGTTTATTTGGTGAAAAATTTATATTTTGGGTAGTACATTATCTAATTTAACTTGTATGGTCAGTTTAGTTGGAATATTGAATAAAGTGTGAGATCTTATTGGTTTGTTCCAGTTAGTATGATGCCCAGATATATCCCAGAGTAATATGGGCAGTGAATAAAGAAGTATTTGCAATGTCCCCTTGATGGACTGGGGAGAAAGGAGGAAATATTCAACTTCACCATTTGGAGAATTCTTGATTTTCTCACAAACAGTAGGGAAAACCAAATCACAGACTGAGCCCTCTATCTTGGAGTTCATCTGTATGAAACTTATTCCTGCAAATGATAGGCTAAGCCTACTTAAAATTAGGCCTAAGAATCACCCTCAGAGAACCTCTGTTGTTGTTCAGATGTGGCATCTCTATCTAAGGCAACTTGGCGGGTGAACTCAGTGTCATCCCTCCTGTAAGGTACATGATTTCAGGGGTGTGAATCACCCTGGCAATGTGGGACAGAACTCCGAGGATTTGCTGGGACCTGGTCTCATGGGATTGAGAAAGCCTTCTTGACCCAATGGTGTAAGGGAGAAATGAGACAAAATAAAGTTTAAGCAGCTGAGAGATTTCAAACAGAGTAGGTTATCTGGGAGGGTATTCCTATGCAATATATAGATATCTGTTTTTGGTTTATGGTATATTGGAGTGTCTAGAGGGAAGTACCTGAAAATGTTGAGCTGTTTTCCAGTAGCCTTGATCCTTGAAGTAAATCACATTGTAAAAGCTATACTGATATACAGTTTACTTTACAGCATCAATATAGCTTTTACAATGTGGTTATGTGAAAACCTTGTGTCTGATGCTCCTTTTATCCAGGACATGGACAGATGAGTAAAACAAAATATGAGTAAAAGTAAATAAATAATAGGGGGGATAAGGTACAAACCAGCAATTCAAATGTGATACTGGGGTTGAAAAAAGTAACTCAGGATACGTGAACAGACATGGAAAATCTCATAAAAAATCAAATCAATGAATTGAGGGCAGAGATGCACAAGGCATTGGGCAAACAACAAAAAGAAATTGAAAGCTTGAAGAAAACAAATCACAGAACTTATGGGAATGAAAGGCACATAGAAGAGTTGAAAAAAAAAACAATGAAAACCTACAACAATAGATTTGAAGAGGCAAAAGAAAGGAAGAGTGAACGATACCTCTGAACATCTGAAATCTGACACCCAAAAGAAAATATAGGGGAAAGAATGGAAAAATATGAACAGGCACACAGGGAATTAAATGACAACATGAAGCATATAAATATAAATATTGTGGGTGTCCCAGAAGGAGAAGACAAGGGAAAAGAAGAAGAAACACTAATGGAGGGAATAATCACTGAAAATTTCCCATCTCTTATGGAAGACATAAAAATTACAGCTCCAAGAAATGCAGCATAACCCAAACAGAACATATACAAATAGACATACTCCAAGACACTTACTAATCAGATTGTCAGATGTCAAAGAGAATTTCGAAAGCAGCAAGAGAAAATCAATCCATCACACACAAGGGAAGCCCAATAAAACTATGTGTGGATTTCTCTGCAGAAATTATGGAGGTGAGAAGGAAATGATATGATATTTTAAGACTCTAAAAGAGAAAAACTGCAAACCAAGAACTCTATCCAGAAAAATTACCCTTCAAAAATGAGGGGGAGGGGCAGGCCATGGTGGCTCAGCAGGCAGAGTTATCACCTGCCATGCTGGAGACGTGGTTTCAGTTCCTGGTGACAACCCATGTGAAAACAAAAAAAATGTGCAGGAGATTAAAATATTTTCAGACAAACAATCACTGATAGAATTTGTGACCAAGAGACTGGCTCTGTAAGAAATACTAAAGGGAGTACTACAGGTAGATAGGAAAAGGCAGGTGAGTGCAATCTGGATGACAGCATAGAAATGAAGACTATCAGTAAAGGTAAAAAGAGAAAAAAATTAGTTATGACATATGAAATCCAAAAGACAAAATGGTAAAAGAAAGTACTGCCTTTACAGTAATAACACTAAATATTAATGGTGTTAATTATTTTTTAAATTATTTTTTATTTCCCAATCAAAAAACATAAACTGACAGAATGGACTAAACTGGATTAAACTACAGGACCCATCCATACAATGTCTACAGGAGACTCATTTTAGAACCAAGAATAAAAATAGGTTGAAAGTGAAAGTTTGGGAAAAGATTTTACATGCAAGCAACAATCAAAAAAAAGCAGGAGTAGCTGTGCTAATATCTGACAAATAAGACTTCAAATGTAAAAAATTAAATAAATAAAAGAAACACAGAAGAGCACTATGTATTACTAAAGGAACAATTCTACAAGAAGGCATAACTATGGGTAGACACTTAGTTCAAGGTAACTTGCCTTCTGTGCTGGTTTGAAAGGATGTATGTACCCTAGAAAAGCCATGTTTTAATCCTAATTCCATTTTTAAATCCAGCCTTTTCTTCTAATCCCTATTCAGTACTATATGTCTGAATCTGTAATTGGATCATCTCCTGGAGATATGACTCAATCAAGAATCGTTGTTTGACCATTTGGGTGGGTCTTGATTAGTTTACTGGAATCCTATAAAAGATAACAACAGAGCGAGCCAGGAGATTCAGAAAGGGAGCAGAGAGCCCCACGAAGTAGAGAGTACACCAGCCAGTGCTTTGGAGATGAAGAAGGAAAACACCTCCTGGGTAGCTTCATGAAACAGGAAGCCAGGAGAGAAAACTAGCAGATGACACCATATTCACCATGTACCCTTTCAGCTGAGAGAGAAACCCTGACTGTGTTTACCATGTGCCTTCTCACTTGAGAGAGAAACCCTGAAGTTCATCGGCCTTCTTGAATCAAGGTATCTTTCCCTGGATGGATGCCTTAGATTGGACATTTCTACAAACTTGTTTTAATTGGGACATTTTCTCAGCCTTAGAACTGTGAACTAGCAACTTATTAAATTCTCCTTTTTAAAAACCATCCCATTTCTGATATATTTCATTCTGGCAGCTAGCAAACTAGTTTCTAAGACCAGTTTAGAAAGATACACACACACATACACACACACCTGATTGATCTGGACAATTATCTAAATTGGACAGGAACAACTTATTTTATACATATAAAGATTATTTTGTTCTTTCATGTTAAAAGTTTGTAACTCCAATAAACTGTAGCATCTTTCAATCCTTCACAGCACATAGCCCAGGTTTCTTTTTTTCCCTCCATTTAATTTCCATACAGTAAAAATGCCTTAACCTTTCTATACCCAAATTTTATCATCTATTATATGTGGAAAGATGCCTTCCTCATAGGTTTGTTGTGAGGATTAAATTAGAAATAAGTGAGTAAATAATTCAAGTATGTGACTAGCACATGGTAAATAGTTAAGATTTGGCTATATAAAGGTATACAAATTTTTTTCCCCAGTGAATACAGATGGATTTTTTTTATTGGGTTGGAGAAATACCGTTAAAAACAAAGTCTTCTCATAACCCAGAAAACCTCTTTACAAAAGTAGAAGAGAAAGAAAAAAACAGTTTTATTATAGAAAAAGCATTAAACCAGAATATGATGCATCACAGATAATTGGCAAAGAGATTGCTCAAACAGAAAGAGAGCTCACCCTGTTTATGTGGCCAAGGGGATATAACCCATTATATATAAATTCTCAAGATATTTCAGGAGTATGGTTTCAATCTGGAGCCAGGAACCCCTTGGAAATTATGCAAACCTCATCCTAGGGACCTGGAAAATAGGGATCATGTGTTCTTTTATTACGTTTTAAGGAAATGCTTCTTTCTTTGAGCAGAATTTTTGAGTGGTGAAATTTACAAGAGCCTTATTTAACCTTTAAAGTCAAGATTTATATAAATTTCAAAGGGGACAGGGAAAAAAACATAAAAGTTTTCTAATGTAAATGAAAAGAGATGGGAAGGAGGTGGAAGTTCCTTCCATAATGGTTAACCAGGAGAGTTAGGCCCTTCTTATTATTTTAAATTACAATAGCTCCATTAGAGAAATAACACACCTGAATGTTTTTCACTTTGCCATCCTACAGCCTCAAAGGTTGGGACAAGATTAAAGGAATGAGATGATGTCAGAGTTAATAGTCTTTGAGACTCTTCTAAATATTTAAATGAGTTGAGAAGGTGGGATAACAGGAACCCATTTATTTCTAAATGACAACTTTTTTTTTTCAAAATTAAGAGAGAAATTTTCTACTGTGTGATATAAATACCCAAAATAATATGTAGAGTAACAAAGACAATTGTCAGAATACATTTTGACCACCTATTCTCCTCAGTGAGTTTTGGCCAAGAATATATGTATTATTTAAACCTTTTAAAGGAGCACCCCCTGCCTCTCATAAATGTACTAAAATATTTATCAGTAATTTCTGAAGGACACATAATTCTGTATTGCTAATCTGGTTTTAAAATGCTGATTAGCTCATTATCTGACTGTGAACCTACAGAATAGATTCCACCAAAATTCGATGGGCACTTAACACTAAAAAATGAAGGAGGCAACTCCATATAGCCAAATATTAACAGTTTCTTAAAGAATGTACAGACTTGGAAGCTGGTCCTGGCTGGATGCAAGATGTTCAGAGTGTGCTCTGTGCTGCCTAGCTGCGGGTTACAGGGATTTATATAGGGAAGAACAAGAAAAGCCCAGAGCCAAATTGGGATTTGCAAGATCTTAAATCTGTCTCTTTGAAGTCATAGTTATATAGCAGGAGTGATTCTAGTACAGATAGCTATCATGCTTAGAATGTGCATGTGCTCTTTATGATGTACTATGGGTGGAGGAGGGATGGTGTTTGCCTTAACTAGAAATTTAGGTTTCTTTGGTTTATGACCTCACACTCATTAATCCACACTTTAATTTATCTTTAAATCTAAAAAGGGTGCTAAAAACTTATACATCAACTAGATAGAATCCTCACTTTTATGCTTTATAAATTACCTACAAAAAATGTACTTTGAAATTGCTTCTTAAAAAATAATATGCTAACTGCAGTGGCCTAATAACCAGAATATTTTCATCTCTGTGAATTTCTACTGCTTTATGAAAGTTTGACCTATCCCTGTGTGTACCTAATAATAAATCTAGCTTATTATCATTGTTTCAACACTGCCATTAAGAAATCTCACCTTTTAGATTAACCAGAATCCTTCAGGGAGTTTTATTGTCTCTCCTTCTGTGTTTTTTCTCCTTTGATACGACAGAAGATAAGATAAAAGCATGGGAAAATGTGAGATTCCCATACAAAACAATACTTAAGCTTTTTTCTCATTTCCATTTTTCTCTGAGATGTAGTTACAGTTTATATTTCTGGAAAGTCTTTTTCATTACATGATGCATAAACATGAAGAATGTGTCATGATATCTATGCTGTTTGTGGTTGGCTTGCTCTTTATGCTTATATTTTCTTGCCCTTGGCAAGAAATAAAAAGTGATTTTGCAGCTTTCTTTGCTGTCTTTTTATGAGTATAAGAAAGTACTTACTCTTAATATTTTTCATAGATCTTTTAGTAATGCAGTTGTCAAATAAAACCTTCCTTCTCTGGGCTGTTGATTTTATAGTTATAACAAGAAAGGTGGGCAATTCCAATCACTACTTTGCTTTAGGATTAAAGCAAAAATGAGAGAGGTCTTTGCATGTCTTCAAAAGTGCATTATGCATCAAGTAAAGTACTGATTGATGCAAGCCTCCATCAATTCCTGGTGTTTCTCTGTCCACCAAAGTTTCTGTTGGAGCTCCTTAAGTAGTTAGCAAATATCCAGGCACAGGGGTTGCCGTCTGGTATTGCCCACAGTCCAGGTAGCCCAAAGCAAATGCCAAGAGTTTTATTTTTTCTTGATTTGTATTTCACCTGGTCTTATTCATTGTACTAGGTATCAGCTGATGCAGATACATAGGGGAAGCTAGTTGAAACATATAGATTCCAAATGGCAAAGTGGGAGCTATGTGAAAGCATTTATGTATTTGCATTTGTTTCCTGAAGTTTAATGAACACAAAAGGCAGCAAGGATTGGCATAAAGCATGCTCTAGTATGGGCTGCCAGGAAGTTCTTACTGCTCCAACTGTTTTATTAGTAACGAGTGGCAGGACCACCAGGGAGACAATGCCCATCTTCCCAACAAGTTGGAATATAATTATCAGAGTACCTTCTGTTGTTGTATATTTCCTTTTTACACTCTTGTATTCTGTTTGGGTTCCTCTTCTAGGTTTATGTGATTGGAATTAACTTAGGAGTTACATCATTCATCTTCCTCTTTTTTAGACTTACAGTCATTATGATAGATGGTTAGGTTCAGATGTTAATTTGGTCAGGTTGCTGTCATACAAAGGCAGTGAATTCTTTTGTCCAGTGTGCTCAATGACGAATTCCTCAGACACCAGGGTTTCAAAGAGAGAAAGAGTTTATTACTAGGTGTGTAGTAGGAGAGCAGATGGCCTAGCTGCCCAAAATTTGTCTCCTCAAACTGCAGTAATTCTGATAGTTTTATTAGAGAAAAAGATGGGCAGAGTTTAGGGTAATGAGCACAGTAGCCTCAGATGATGTAATTAATTAGAGGGGATCTGATTATTGAGCATGTGCAGACTGATCACATGCTTAGTCAGAGAATGTGTGTAAGAAAATAGGGAAATAAGGTATAGGTGACTTGTAGGTTAAATCTAAGCTACTGCACATGTCAGGTGGGCCCATTGTGGTTATATCCAGTCTCAGTTATCAAGATAACTTTGGACTTGGGCTAGGTTGTTTCAGGGCTGACCCAAAACCTTTCATTAATAAACATTAGGGGCTGTCTTTAGTGATTACAAGACTCTAAAGTTGAAAAACTGGATAACTGGGTACAAATGAAAGTTATTCAAAAAGTTTTTGCAGTCACAGGGGCAGAAGATAAAGGCTATGCCATCATTGCCAGAGATCAAGGCAGCTGGATTATAATTTAGAGATTTCATGTATTTTCCTCTGTCTACTCCAATATATCAGGAAGCAAAAAGGAACATCTATGTAATGATTCAGTAATCAAAATCATCCCTTAAATCCTCATTTCCCAGTTACAATATGATGGTACTCAGTTGTCTGGTTAAGCAAGCCCTGACCTATCTATTGTTGTGAAGAAATTTTGTGGACTTAAATCATCAGTTTGTTGATTGCATCAAATGGCTGATTACATTTACAATCAACTGAGGAGACCATCTTGAAGAATGAGAAATACATCATCCAATCAGATGAAGCCTTTAAAAGGAGAAGAGATGACTTCAGCAGTTTGAAGAAAGAATTTCCATCTCTACTTCAACTGGTCAGCTTCTCCTGGGGAATTCATTGAAGACCTTCATGGGAGTTGCCAACATGCAACCCTCCCTGTAAAATCTGTACTCATGAATCTGCACAGTTGTGTGAGAAATTTTTATAAAATATCATGCTATTTGCAGACATTTCCTATTGGTTTTGTTTCCTCAGAGAACCATGACTAATAGTCATCCACTTTTCTGTGAATTTTGCCACTTGGTGGCCACCATTCACATTGTACTAGGGGAGGTACAATAGAGAAAGATGATGGGTAGTTTCTGAGGCACGAATAGCCGAGAATATTAGAGTCTTGTTACAGATAATATAATTATCCATGTATTCCAGTGGAATTAGAAATGATGTCCAAAACTGAGGTTCTGTGGAAGATGACCCAGAAAGTTGGTCCTTTAGCTGCATGGATGAGGTGGACATCTAGTGGTTACATTCTTGGTGACTCAAAGGCTTGTTCTGTATTTCAAGTGGAAATTCTGAGGGGACATTTGGTTTCCAACATTTAATTAAAATTTTACTCAGATACATCTGTAGTAAGAGAGACTAGACTGGGTAAACTCAGAGAAGGAGGGCAAGGAAGAGATCTAGTACAATTATATTCCTTCGGGTTCAAATAATACAATGTTACATGAGTGACCCAAACAAATCTACATTATAAAAAGTGATGCCAGAACAAGATTTCTTCTGAACTCAAGAGAGGAAGGGTCAAATCTCTTATTATTTTGTGAAGCAGTCATTTAAGCATAGGGCAACAGTTCCATTTCCTATATTGTACTGACTATTTAGGTTCAGACAAATTTTAAAAATCTCTTCTTTTAAGGGCTACAACTTAGTCTGCTCAGAAATGTGTCATAGGAGAGAAAACAGATATATATTTTTTTCAACAAGTTTTGAAAAATATCTGTTCTGCATTTGGAAACAGATTTGATTAGCAAATGAAAAGTTTGGCCATTCTAGATCATTGACATCATAGGAACTACCATAGTTAGAGACCTGTGAGTGGCCAGAAAGTGCAAAGTTCCAGGGGAATTTATCCCAGAACATGAAAACTATCAAAATGAGAGCCCAATATATTTGAGAGGAGAAAGATACTGGTGTTTGGGGGACAAAGGAACTCAGTGAAACTTCATCATCATGTCCTCATCCCAAGAGATCGTATTTCATTGTGTTTGTAGCATATCTGATAATTTATAACTATTTGCCTTCTTGTCTATTACTTGCAAACGACCAGCTAGAAGGTAAGCACTTTGAAAGGAGCAACAAACTCTGTCTTGCTTCTTTGCAGCAAGTTTTTAACTTATAATAGGTTTTTGGTTCTTTCTGAGGTAAGAGCAGCCATTACTGTCTCCATTATATAAATAGGGAAACCAAGAACCAGAAAGAGGTTAAGTGACTTGCCAAGAGAATTAATGAGTTTATAGTCTCACAGATAGATTTAACAAGAATATAGTAAAATGCAAAAAGATAACATAGAAGTGAGATTTAAAAGTAGAGAAAAACAAAGGTAGCAATAAGAAAATGAAGCCAAGAGTGAGGTTAAAAATGCTAACCATACAACTGCAATGGGTTATGTAAGAATCAAACTAAGTTTAGCTTTCACAAGGGTGATGCAGACAGGGGAAGAGGAGGGCCTCTGATGCAAGCTTAGAACTGGTGCCAAATCTTTAAAGGCCAGGATCATTAAAAATATAAAACATAATCAAAGAAGGAACCTTTGGCGGGAAGTTCAAATTAGTTAGTTTTTCTGGATAGGCTGTAACCTCTGGAGTATCCAAGCATCAGAGAAACAGGGGAGGGTCTGTGGGTCAGGCATAGGTATAATGTTTTGCCCTTCTATTGTTTGGTGTGCCAGCCACCATTTTGTGTTTGGCTAGGTGCCTGTTCTTGCAAGATCGTGAATAAATTCTTTTTTCCTCCACAATTGGATGAGCATTTGTTCCCTTTAAGGTACAGCATTCTTTCTAATAACTTTGGGGACTTGTCCTGGACCCAAGACTTTGGATGGGGACCCCCTGGGAGGATGATGAGAATGCCATGCCCTGCTAATTAAGCAGTCTCAAACTCTGCCATGGGGTGTCCACCTCCAACAGCCAGAGAGACCCCAGACCAGATGCTTGAATCCACCGATTGTGAATTAAAAAATGAAGGGTTGCCTCACAGTGACCAGGTAACTCTGTGCATGGACCAAGGTAAGAAAATGGTTGTTAAGTATTGCCTTGGTGGTAGGGAAGGATCCTTATAAGCCTGAGGTGGAGTGTGTGTGTCTGAGACATGCAAAGCAAGTGCCAAGTCCCAAACCACTTCTGCAAGGAAAAGGGAGCAGGAGATGGATGAAGTGCAATAGTGTTGAGGAAAAGGGACCTAGGCAAGGTTTAGGATGGGGAATAGAGGTAGCTGGCTGGCTGGGGAGAAAAGGGAGGTGGTTTGGTAAAGGCTCCCAGGGACATTCCCCTCGACAGTCCATTAGGGAAAATGTTAAAATATTGGGCCAATAATGATCGAACAAAGGTGAAAGACAAAAAGGAAATGGTTAAATATTGTTGCTAGATTTGGACCAAAGAACACATTGTGCCACCTGATGTGTTCTGGCGAAAATACAGGGCAGATGAGGATCGACTTTGTGCAAACCTTGTGCTTTATGTTACAGAAGCCCTTCTCTAAAGATGAGTCATATTATGCCATCTGTTGGCTAAAGGGAAGGGGAACTCTCCTTTATTCCGTAAAGGTAACCCAGAGACAGAGTCTAAATCTTTAGAAGCTAAAGCTTGGGATCCTTTATTGAACTTTCCCCCACCCTCTGCTCCTCCACCAAGCTAGAAACTGTTGGACCCTGGAGGCCCAATGAAACTAACCCGAGTCCCCCTGGGGAGTGGGAGGGGTAGTCAGGGCCAACTTTTCCACCCCTGACAAAGCCACTAACCATTGAGGAAGGAGTTGGAACAGTTAAGAAAGATAAATGGGAATTTCCATTTCCAGGGTCTCCTGAGGGAAAAAGGTTGAGGGAACATAGACCTGTTGTATCTCTATACTTTTTGAGAGAAGTATCTATTGGACCAGGGGAAATTGGTTACATAAATGCCCCCTTGAACAGTATAGAGGTGAGGAACTTTAAGAAAGAAATGAAATCATTAATGGATGATCTAGCAGGGCTAGCTGAACAACTGGATCAATTTTTAGGGTCCAGTTCACATACCTGGTTTGACCTTATGTCCATGTTGAATATCCTTTTCATGTAGGAAGAAAGGGGAATGGTGAGGAGGACAGCTGTGGGAGAATGGGAGAGGCAGCACCCATCTGGATGAGGGGTGATGGCAGCACAGCAGAAATTCCCTAATGTAGATCCCAATTGGGATAATGATAATCAGAAAGACAGGGTACAAGTGAGGGATCTTAGAGACCTCATTATAAAAGGAATAAAATTGGTGGTACCCAAATTTCAGATGAATTGGGTGGAACCCAATCTCAAATAAGGCCTTTGAGGTGGCCCGAGAAAAAGATGAGACTCCTACTGCTTACCTACAAAAGTTGAGAGACCAGATGAGGGAATTCTCAGGAATGGACCCTGATAGCCTTGTGGCCCAAGGAATATTAAAGTTCAGCTATGTGAAGGGGTCTTAGCCTGACATCCAGAAAATATATGAGTGGATACATAAACCACTGGAAGAGTTCTTGAGAGAGTCTCAGAAAGTACTTGTGAGAAGGGAAGAGGAAAGACAGAGCAGAAAGCTAAAGTAACAATAAGCACAATTGACCACATGGTCAAGAAGAGATTAGAGATAAAGCAGGGAGGAGACAGGCAGAGGCAAGATAGAAAATGAGTCCAAGCCAGAGGAAATAAAGGAGAGGGGAGGACATGAAACTAAGAAGGATGTTATCATTGTGGGAAATCTGGTCATATAAAAGGGAGTGCCCGAGTTTATAAAAAGAAGATTCAGTGATACCCCTGAAGAACTTTGAAGATTAGGGAGATCAGAGGCTTTTTGTTTCAAAGAACCAACCAGGAGCTCTTTGGTAAATCTGCAGGTGGGTTATGAAGAAGAAATTACATTTTGTTAGACACTGGGGCAGCTCGATCTTCTGTGAACCACATCCCAAAGGGAATCAAATTCTCTGGTAGCTTCTTCACAGTCTCAGGAGTGAAAGGGGAAGGATTTAAAGTCTCCGTTTTCAAACCTCCTAGTATCTATTGGGAAGGGCACCAAATTATAAGTTCCCTATTATACATTCCAGAAGCTGAGAATAATTTATTGGGAAGAGACCTAATAGTGCCCAAGGAACTGGACCTGGAGGTAAGGGATGGCCAAACAGAAGTTGTCTTAGCCTTCCTTACTGAGGAAGATGAGAAAGACATCCAAGAAAATGTATGGATGAAGGAGGGAAGTAGGATTGGGAGGTTGCAAGTTCCCCCTATAAAAATTAAAATGAAAAAGAAAGGGAGGTGTTTTGTCAAAGACAGTACCCCATCCCATTGAAGGAGAGACAGGGACTTCAGCCCATCATTGAAGGTCTCCTTCAAGAGGAGCTCTTGGAGACCTGTATGTCCCCTTTCAATACTCCCATTCTTCCCATCCAGGAAGCAGATGGCAGTTGGAAGATGGTACAGGACCTGAGAGCCATCAATCAAATTGTTCAAGCTAGGCATCTCATGGTCCCAAACCCTTATACTCTCCTTAGTAGAATTCCCTACCATCAGAAGTGGTTCAGTTTAGTAGATCTGAAGGATGCCTTTTGGGCCTGCCCTCTTGACCCAGAGTGTAGGGACTAATTCACCTTGAATGGGAAAATCCCTTCACTGGAAGAAGGCAAAAATATAGGTGGGCAGTCTTGCACCAGGGTTTCACAGAGGCTCCCAATCTCTTTGGGCAGGAATTAGAAGAAGTGTTGGAAAGGTTTTTCATCCCATCTGAAATTATCATTTTACAGCATGTAGATGATCTGATAATATCAGGTAAAGAAAAACAGGGGGTTGCCCAGGCTACAAAGGACCTGTTGAACTTCCTAGCAGACCAAAGACTAAGGGTATCCAAAAAAAAACTTCAATTTGTGGAAAGGGAAGGTAAATAGTTAGGCCATCACATAAATGAAGGAAAAAGGAGAATAAATCCACAAAGAATTCAGGCCATCGTTTGATTGTTGCTTCCCTAGATGAAGAGGAAGCTAAGGAAGTTTTTAGGATTAGTAGGGTACAGTAGGTTATGGATAAATTCTTATGATTCTCAAACTAAAGGGTTATACCAAAAACTGTTAGAGGAAAAGCCTGACAAATTTGAATGGAGGGAGGGGGAAGTAGGAGCCTTAGAAGGGCTGAAACGGGCACTGGGACAGGCTCCTGTTCTAGCTCTCCCCTCCCTTGAGAAGCTTTTACATCTATTTGTTACAGTAAATAAAAGAACAGCATTAGGGGTACTAACCCAAATATGGGGAGACCAAAGGAGACCCAAAGCCTTCCTTTCTAAACTTTTGGACCCTGTCTCCAGATGATGGCCTGGGTGCATTTGGGCTGTTCTGGCAATCAGTCTTCTAATCGAAGAAAGTAGGAAACTAATCTTTGGAGAGCCATTAGTGGTCAGCACCCCTCAACAGTTCAGGACTATTTTATCCCAAAATGCAAGGAGGTGGCTAACTGATTCCCACATCCTGAAGTATGAGGCAATCTTAATGGAGAAGGATGACTTGGTTTTGACCAAACACAATAGCTTTAATCAGACCTACTTTCTTTGGAAATGATCTGACCAGATGAAAGCCCTTGAACATGACTTTTTGGACATAATTGAATATCAAACTGAAGTTTAGCCTGACCTGGGGGATATCCTCTTACATTCAGGGGAAAAATTGTTTGTAGATGGGTCTTCTAGAGTTCTGGAGGGAAAGAGACACAGTGGTTATGCAATTGTGGATGGACTAACTTATGATGTAAGGGAAGCTAGTCGATTGCATAATGATTGGTCAGCTCAAACTTGTGGGTTGTATGCATTAACCAAGCCCTCAAATTATTTGAACAAAAAGATGATACAGCCTCCACTGACTCTAAATATACCTTTGGGGTAGTCTACACCTTTGGAAAGATCTGGGAAGAAAGGGGACTAATTAATAGCAAGAGGAAGGAATTGGTCCATGAAAAAGTAATAGAACAAGTATTAATTAATCTACTTTTACCAAGGGAATATCAGTGGTGCAAGTAAATGGACACAAGAAAGGTCATACTTTGAAGCAAAGGATAACAGGTTGGCACATGAAAAGGCTAAGGAAGCTTCTTTTTGCCACCTCCCATTGAAGTCAATGGTCTTAATACCCTCCATTCCCAGAGAATATGAGATCCTTGTATTCTCTGGGAAGGAAATAAAGGAACTGGAATAATTGGGAGCAAATCCAGACAGTCAGAGAGATGGGTCCTCCTGGATGGCAGGCAGATGTTGAATAAACAGGTAATTAGGGAAATATTAGCAGTCTTACAGCAGGGAAGTCACAGGGGAGTACAGGCCATGTGTGACCTGGTTCTTAAGCATTTTGGGTGTGTGTGTCTCTACACCATAACTAAAAAAACATGTGTACGGTGCATAATTTACCAAAAGATCAATAAAAAGGTTCTAAGGAAACAGATGCAAGGGGGAAGGGGACCAGGCCTCAAGCCATTTCAGAGCATTCAAGTTGATTACACTGAGATGCCTCTCATGGGATGGCTAAAATGTATTCTGGTTCTTGTAGACCATCTAACAGGGTGGGTAGAGGCATATCCTCTAGTTTCAGCTACATCATCAGGAACTTCCAAAATTATCCTTGAACAAATTGTTCCACACTATGGGTTGGTGGAGAATATTGATTCTGAAAATGGTAGCCACTTTACCTTCCATGTACTGTGAGTTGTTATGCAAAGCTTAGGCATTGCATGGGATTTTCATACACCCTGGCATCTACCATCCTTGGGAAGAGTGGAAAGAATGAATCAAACCTTAAGGAAACATTTTTTAATAAAAGGATCCATAGGGATCCTTTCATAAAAGTGAGAAAGATTGGCATGAGTAGTGTATTAGTTAAGGTTCTCTAGAGAAACAGAATCAACAGGGAACACTCGCAAATATAAAATTTTCTCACATGACGGTGGGAACGCAGAGTCCAAAATCTGCAGGGCAGGCTGTGAAGCCGATGATTCTGATGGAGGTTCTGGACATATTCCACAGAAGAGGCTCATCACCCAAAGGAGGAAGAGAGCCTGTCTCTTCTGAATCCTCCTTAAAAGGCTTCCAGTGATTAGATTAAGCATCATTCATTGCAGAAGACACTCCCCCTGGCTGATTACAAATGGAATCAGCTATGGATGTAGCTGACATGATCATGATTTAATTCTATGAAATGTCCTCATTGCAACAGACAGGCCAGCGCTTGCCAACCAGACAAACAGGTACCACCACCTGGCCAAGTTGACACAGGAACCTGACCATGACAAATAGGTATGAATCAAATTGTCCAGTGTAAGTGCTGGAGAAGGGCCAAAATTTGCCTCTAACATTATAATCACAGAAGAGGGTTGGGAAGGAATCTAACAAAGGCACTATTGATATTTTGGGCAGGACAATCCTTTGTTGTTCAAGACTATCCAGAGCACTGTAGGATTTTCAGAATTCCTGGCCACTCTCCTCTAAATGAATTTCACACTTTCTGCACCCCAGTATTTCTGATAACCACAATTTCTCCACACATTTCCAAATCCTCCAAGTTTAGGAGTACTGAGCTATAGGATTAAAAGTGTCTACCATCTCCTCTTTAGAAGCAAGTGACCAATTACTTTACTTTAGATCATATTCTCAGTGCTGACTAATTTTTTCTTATTATAATGATACTTAAATGTGTTCAAACATAAAACTAGGTACAAACTTGTTCTTATAGCTCTGAAAGTACTATAAGGTAAAATAAAATTTCAAATTAAATACAAACAAAATCATAATACTGATAAAAATGCAAATTTAAAAAATGAATCTAATGTAATAATGTTCTGCAAAAACAAAAGCACCACCCAAAATATGAATATGGCACCAGGTCTACATCATTGGTGTCTATGACAGGGCAAAAGGAATGAAATTCATGACCCTCCCCCTTTGCTTCAATGGTCAAAAGTCATGACCCTTCTCCCCTCCCCCTTGTCAAAACTCATGGCTCCCCTTGCCAAACATTCCTTGAGGCAAAAAAATAAGGAGCAAACAAGTCACAACAGTCAGAGTGAAGAAGAAAGCAAAAAGGCACCTTCCTGTCCCAGTGTCACTTACCCTTTAAACCACAGCTCCCACAATAAAGAGCTGAAGCCATTTTTCCTTTCCTTTCTCTTGCAGGTTTCACTGGCTCCCAATGCCTGCTCTTTCCTTGCCTTCTGTCTGCTTTGTTTCACTTCAGTAAACCTGCTAAACTTAAACTCACTGTCTAGCATGGATTCCTTAATGTCTCCATGCCTAACATAATGATGCCAAAATCTGGTAACAGAGATTAGATTGAGGTTTAAGTTTCCAGCCCCTTGGGGCTATGGGAACTTCCCAGTCACTCTGTTCTCTGAGCCAATACAGTCGTTCAGGTTTCCACAAGCTTAATGGCTTGTCTGCAGGCTCAAACCATTTCAACATGATGCCAGCTTGTCTACAACAAATTCGGCCCTAGCTCAAGCTTCCCCCACTCCTCTTTTCACTTCACATCACCATGCAGGAAAACATTTTTTTCAGCCTCCTGCAAAAAGTATTCCTTTACCTTTTCTATCTCCTTCCTTTGCAAGAAACCCCTTCCATACCTTGGCACACTGTGAGGTTGAGCATTGAATGGAAACTGGTTACGTCCTTTCTCTTCCCACTACAGCTTGAGCACCCTTCTTTCTACTTTGCCACTCCCTTCTCCTGACACGGGTTCTCATCTATAACATAAGGCTGAGGGATTTCTGGGGATTATCAATATACTTTTGTGGGATACCTCTGTGGGTTCCATAGCTTTTAGCTCAGGCATTCATAGAGGGCATTTCAATTTGGGCCTCAGGGGCCCAATGCTTACATGCCTGTAAATCTAAGTGCTTAGTTGGAATCTCCCATGAGCTACACCTTTCCCCTCAGTCCTGATTGGCTTTGGGGATGCCAAGCCCCTCAGTGACTTACTCTTTCTCTCTCTGTCATGCAGATATGGAGACACCTGTTTCTAATTCTCAGAGATCCAGCATGTGCCCCTGAGCTATGGTGCTAAAGAGTATTCCCACTGAGTAGTCTCATTCTTTCTTATTTCCTCATTTTTTCCATCCATATAATGGGGTCATCACAATCTATTCCTCCTAAAGACATGCCCTTGGGCTGTCTATTACACCACCTCAAAGACCTGAACCTACAGGGCAATATCAAATCTAAAAAACTCTTCTTTTACTCCACAGTGGTTTGGCCCCAGTACCCTCTGAACAACCAAAATTGGTGGCCAGAAAATGGTACTTTTAATATCAAAATTCTTAGAGACCTAAATAACTTTTTGCGATGATCTACAAAGTGGGATGAGGTTTCATACGTCCAAGCTTTCTGGACTCTTCAGGCTAAGACCTCACTCTGTTCCTCACTATGTACCAAATTCTCCTTCTCAATGAAAATCTCAATCAAAATCCAACCCTCTGCTCCCCTGTCACCCCTTCCTCCTCTCTCGAACACCTCCCACTCGCTCTGCTACACTCAGCAGCCCCCCAGCCCCCTTCCCACTCCTCCACATCCTTCTCATACCTGGTCACGAGGACTAGCCCTCTCCCCCACTTCCTCAAATACTTTACCTGGTCATGAGAACTAGCCCTCTCCCCCACTTCCTCAAATACTTTGCCCCTCCCTCCCTCTCTTCCCTCTAATTCCAAAACCCCCACTTTCTCATCTCTACTACATCCCCCCCCACCAGTACTTCTCTCCTTAAAGAAATAGCAGGACATGAAGGCATTGCAAGGGTTCATGTTGCTTTTTCTCTCTCCAATATTTCACAAATCAAACAGCCTTTAGGTTCCTTTTCTACAAACCCAACTGCTCTGGAAGGATGCCCTCTCTTAAACACACACTTCATTACACAATCTGTTCCAGACATTCATAAACAACTCCAACAACTGGAGCAAGAACCACAAACACCACAAGATGAACTTTTTCCAGTTGCTTTCTGTGTTTTCAACAATAGATAGGATGAAAGGGAAACTAAAAATAAGCTCAGGAAAAACTCAGGAGCATGAAGATGCTCATTATTTATTATTGGTCAATGCCTTACGAGGATCCATCCACACCTAGCAAGATGAAACAAAACTGGGAGCTAAGCCACCCCTGGGTCCATGTTTTTGCTGTGGTCTGGAGGGACACTGAGCAAAAGTTTGCCCTAATCCCAAGCCACCACCTAAGCCTTGCCCTCTTTGTCATAAAACAAAACACTGGAAAGCTGACTGTCCTTCAGCCTTGCCACTGTGGGAAGAGACAGCCATCTTTAACACACAGCCACTCCTTGGAATTTGAAGTCTCAGACCCCTTGGCCTAGCCATTGAAAACTGACAGGGCCCAGGCTCTTCAGCCCCAACTCTTTCCACCTCCATTACCGAGTCTAGGGTTCCAGCCTCATGGCAAGTAAGCCAATCTTCTCTTTGGTTAGCACAAGAACCACATTTTTTGAGTTTTGGAGGCCTCTAACTCCTTTCCTCATATCTATCATTGAAACTAATGGAGAAAGCACCCACCCACTACAAACCTCATCTATAGCCTGCATGCTTCAAAACATTTCCTTTTTCCACTCATTCTTAATAGTGCCTACATACCCAGTCCCCCCCTTAGAATGAAACATTATAGCCAAACTAAACATGGTGCTCATACTTCCCTTACTTTCAGAGCCAAGACTCATGCTATCTGCAGTCTTGCTACTTACCCTCAACCACAATCTTCACCCAACCCCAACCTTAGATATTCCCTCTGTGTTATAAGTTTTTGACATTTTTCCTTTTCTTTCTCTAGCAGGTTTCACTGGCTCCTACCTGCCTGCTCTTTCCTTGCTTTCTGTCTGCTTTGTTTCCCTTCAATAAACCTGTTAAACTTTAACTCGCTGT
The DNA here is from genome assembly GCF_023851605.1 of Tamandua tetradactyla. Classification (NCBI taxonomy): domain Eukaryota; kingdom Metazoa; phylum Chordata; class Mammalia; order Pilosa; family Myrmecophagidae; genus Tamandua; species Tamandua tetradactyla. The sequence continues at coordinate 10,956,927 of NC_135353.1, forward strand.
CCTGCATGGATTCCTTAATGACTCCTTGCCTAACAGTCTATATACCTGTAACATCAGGTGCTGTGTGATGACTCAATTCTTCCCACCACTTTTCTTATTTCCAAACCATTGGAAACTTTCAATGTGTACACATGCCATGATAAAATTAGGCCTTCACTTAGTGCAAATGCATCACTTTGTTATAAAGTGCATACTTAACCTTTCCTCAATAGTTCAAGGACAAATAGAATACTTGGTGCCAAACACAATCACAATACTAAACATAGGCAGTGACATTATGTTGTAATATTCAATTAAAAGGGTTAGTGAGACAATTCAGAGGTCTGAAAATTCCCTAAAATTTTTTTGCAGGTTTACTCTCTTCATTAATGGAACTTTTTAATGATTGCTGAATTCTTTGTCATTTCCCCCATGCATATGCAGCCTAAATATAAATTATATCTTTGTAGTAATATATACCAGGTTTCCCATTTAGAGAATGATGGATGCCAAAAAAAAAAAATGAGCTCTTTAATGATAGTGCCACATTCTACCCTACGTATTGCATTCCATTGTAGTCGTTGTCACCAAACTCATGGATACCTGATAGTGATAGGCATTCATTTCCTCTCTGCATATACACATTAGAATTTTGCAGACAAAAATGCACCCAAAATTGGGTTTATGCAAAGTGCCATCCCCTCTTTGCTGACAGCCTGACTTGGTTCCCTACCTCTTTCTTATCTAAAGTATTGTGATTTTCAGGAACATTATGACTCTAGAAAAAAAGTTTAAGGACTCAAAGGATTCAGCATATTTTATATCTGATCTTCTGAGATTAAATTGTGTGCTTTTTTGTCATAGAATAGCAAGCAATTGCTAAATAATTCTAGATTTTTTAAATGTACATTGATGCTACATATAAAAAAGCTCATTGCATAATTAAGTTATGCAATGTTAAGAAAAATAATTAAGACCTATATTATAGGAATTTCTAGACTTTTAATGTAGTATTCCCCAATTTTTTTTACCATAACACTGTATAGATATTTCTCTCATTATATTTTTCATCACATATTTCAAATACCATAGTTCTAAAGCAATTCCACTATAGTTAGTAAAAGTTCATATAGCATAACAAAGAAATAAATTATTTCACAGAGAGATTTTTGGCTCCCATCACTTAAAAGCTGTATATGGTGAGTAGCTTAACCTCTTTAAGGCTTATTTTCTACATCTTAAAATATAGATAATAATGTGGATTATCTAATAGTGTTGTTAGGCCAAGTTAAATATAGTATGTACAAAGAGCTAACAATCAATGTTAGCTACTACTATTTCTCATAGGCAATTTTATTGCCTGTTTTTTTTCTTAACTGCACACTAACTCATCTGTATAATTGTGAAAGTTCACCAAAAACCATTATAAAATATGCCAGTGAAAATGTTCATTCATTCATTCAACAAAGAATTATTGAAACCCTTCTATACATTAGTCACCACATTAAGTTATGGAGATGGACAGATGGGTGTGACACAGAGTACCTTATCCTTGAGATACCCACAGCTTTGTATGGAAGAAAGGCACGAAAACAATTCAGAATGCAGTATAAGAATACAAAATTTCAGAAGATGTAATGTGCACATTCCATACAGTGGGATCTGCAATAAGAGATCTGAGTGGAAGGAGAGACAGACGTGGCTTCTTGGAGGAGGCACTGTATAACCTCAAATTCGAAGCACTATTTATAAGGAGGTGAGAGGTTGGGCAAGTGGGAAAAGGAGGGAATTTCAGGCTCAAGATATACCATATAAGCATGAAACAGCAGCGTGTCTCTTAGAAATTTCTGTATAGTATTTCTTTAAAAAGCATAAGGAGAACAATGCCAAATGGGATTGTAGAGAGCACCATACTTATATTATTAATACATGCAATAGGGTTAAAATGTTGTCTTGTGTTTTAGTTTCCTAGGCAGCTTGAAGCAGGTACTATGAATGGGTTGGCTTAAACAACTAACTTACAGTTTGAGGCCAAGAAAATATCCAAATCGAAACATCGTCTGGCTAGCATGATCCTTGGTTCCTCTGCCAAATGACAAGGCACATGGCAGCATTTGCTGGTCTCTCCTTCATCTTCTGGGTTTCATTGCTTTCAGCTTCTTGCTTCCATGGTTTCTCTCTCTCTCTTTCTCTCTCTCTCTCTCTCTCTCTCTCTCTCTCTCTCTCTCTCTCTCTCTCTCTCTGTTTGAATTTATTCCATTCATAAAGGACTCCAGTAATAAGATTAAGATCCATCCTGAATATGGTAGGACACAACTTAACTGAAGTAACCTCATCAAAAGTCATGCTTACAATGGGTTCATATCAACGAGAATGGATTCAGTTTAAGAACATATTTTTCTGGAGTACATCCAGCCTCAATCTACCAACCCTTGCTTTACATTTCATTTTTTTACATTTACATTCTCAGTTGGTGAGTTTGTTAATATTTATGCCAACTTTGAAGCTGTAACAATGAAAGCTAACTTTTATTGAATACATACTATGTGCCAGGCATTTAATTCTTGAAACAACTCTGAAATTGATATTAGTACACCAATTTACAGAAAAGACAACCAAGCCAGGAAGTTGTTAATTGGCTTGCCCAAGGTCATGCAGCAGTTAGTTAATGAAAGACTCAAGAAAGACTGTAGGTTGTATGTTGTCACCACCCTGCCATTTCCTTTCTATCTTCCTCCTCTCTCTCCTTATTATTGTTCTTTATTCTTCCTATTCCCCCTTGGAAAAAGTGGCATGCTTACTCTTCACTCTCAATTTCTCCTGTCTTTCCATCATAATACTTTCTCAACTTGTAATTTTTTTTCTGGTCTCTTATTTTTATTCTCATTACATCACACCTACCAGGAAGTTCCATGCCTCTCTACTTCACTGCTGAATCCCAAGACCCAGCATTACATCTGGCATTCAATAAATATGTCATGTGAATTTCATTTTAAAAAGAAAGCAATGGGGGAGCAGAGAAATGAGCTTCTTGCCCAAGATTTGATAATTCAAGAGTGTTAAAAGAGTTTGAATCCCTTTTCTCTAGACAGAAAGTGTGTTTTCTACTATAACATATATATGCACCCTAGACTTTTGGGGAAAAGTATGTGTCTGTTTGTTTTACGTAAAATGTTGGTTGCTTATGGGATCTTACTGTTCTCTGATAGCCAACACTGTCCAATATTGATACCAACATCACACATGACCGCATTTATCCATCCTGATATTATTTTGTTATGAAACAAGCACAATCTCCATTCACTTAGCTATATAATTTTCTGTTTAACAATATATATTCACTTTAAACCAAGGGGTCACAAACTAGCAGCTCTTGCGCCAAATCCAAACTGCAGATATATTTTGCTTGGCCAACATAGTATTCTTCTAAAGGACTGAATTTCAATGTCCTTAAATTTGGCGTGCACTCACCAGTCTGCTAGAGATTAACCTATTCCCAACTGACTTATGTCTGACCCTTTGACCCATTTTCTCTTCGAAATAGTTAACAGAAATGCTGACATAGAAGCAAGATTAAATGGCTCACCTCATAGGTAGAAATGCAAGTTGTAGAGCTGTTTGGGTAACCAATCCAGCATCACATTTTAAAATAAAAAGACCCGTGTCCCTTGACCCAGGAATCCTTAATAATTTGGTCATTTTTAAACTAGACTCCCTGTAAGTTGATTCACGACTAAGTGGCCTGCTTCCAGATTCAGTAAATGTTAGGTATTATTTTTATTTTCATTTGAATTTTTAATTGCTAGTTTTAGTAAATGTTATGGTATACTGCCTAGATACCCCTTCAGGACCAAAGCACTTATTTCCCCAGTAGCCAGGAGTGTTGACTACTTATGATGCACAGATGGATCCCCCTCTGAGCACTGACCTTCCTTTAAATGAGCTCCCTTGCTCAAGGTTATGACACCTCCCAGAGGCACTGTGTATCCAATGACTGGTCAGTTCAGGGCTACATAAGGTTCAACCCCACAGCTTCAGTTCTGGACAACTGTGAAAGGCATCTCAGCTCTGGAATTTTATAGGGGATCAGATGCAAAATCTGTTGCAAAAGCATCACAGTTTGCCTTCTCCCATTATTAATTCTTGCTTCCTTCCCTGTCTCACAGGTGTTGTTTCCAAGTTCCTTCCCAATAAACTTTCTGAATGCCAACATTCTTCTCAGAGTCCTTCTCCAGAGGCCAAGCAAATATAACAATGTTATTGAATAACATTTCAAAAAATAAAATCACATCTTTAGTAGACGTTTTGCTAATTCAATGAAAAAGCATAAAGCAAAGATGTTAATCACACTATTCCATAAAAATACAAGTTACAGTACCTATGGAGACATAAAGTTATGAATAACCCACCACTTCCTTAATGGGGAAATGACAAAATCATTTAGCACACACCAACACCATGCACTATTTGGAGGACTTTAAAAAACAATGAACTAACATTCTGTGTTCACGAATTGAAAGACTAAGCATTGTTAAGACACCAATCCTACCCAAAGTGATTTATAGATTCAGTGCAATCCCAACCAAAATTGCAACAACCTTCTTTGCAGAAATGAAAAAGCCAATCAATCACTGAATTTATATGGAAGTGTTAAGGGCCCCAAATAGCCAAAGCCATCTTGATAAAGAAGAATGAAATTGGATAGCTAACACTTCCTAATAATAAAACTTATTACAAAGCCACAGTAATCAAAACAGCATGGTTCTGGTGCAAGGATAGATATATAAACCAATGGACTTGAACTGAAAGATCAGAAATCAACCCTCACATTTATGGCCAACTGATTTTTGCCAAGGGTAAAGACCAGTCAAATGGGAAAGAATAGTCTCTTCTACAAATGGTGCTGGGAAAACTGGACCTCCATTTGTAAAAATAAGGAGAGCCTCTACCTCATACTTTATAAAAAATCAATTCAATATAGATCAAAATGGATATAAGAGATAGAGATATCAAACTCCTAGAAGAAAATGCTGGAGATTGTATTAGTAAGTGTTCTCTAGAGAAACAGAGTCAACAAGAAACATTCACCAATATAAAATTTATAAAAGTATCTCATGCAACATGGGAACGCAGAGTCCAAAATTCACAGGGTAGGCTGTGAAGCCAACAATTCCAGTGAAGGGTCTGTATGAACTCCACAGGACAGGCTTACCAGCCAAAGCAGGAAGAGAGACTGTCTCTTATGAATCCTCCTTAAAAGGCTTCCAGTGATTAGATTAAGCATCATTCATTGCAGAAGACACTGCCCCTGTCTGATTACAAATGGAATCAGCTATGAATGCAACTGACATGATCATGATTTAATTCTATGAAATGTCCTCATTGCAACAGACAGGCCAGCACTTGCCCAACAAGAGAAACAGGTACCACCACTTGGCCAAGGTGACACATGAACCTGACCATGACAGAACTCATCTTTAGGACACTGTGTTGGGCAATGGTTTCTTAGACTTTACACCCAAAGCACAAACTACGAAAGAAAAAATAGATAAATGAGACTTCATCAGAATTTAAAACTTTTGTGGAAAGGACTCATGAAAGCAAAACAACAATCTACAAAATAGGAGAAACTATTTAGAAAACACATACCTGATAAAGGTTTAATATCCAGAATATATTTTAAAAATCTTTCAAATTAACAAAAAAAGACAAACAATTAAAAACGGTTAAAAATCTTAAAAAAACATCTTTTCAGAGAAGATATACAAATGGTCAAAGCACATGAAAATATGCTCAAGATCATTATTCATCATGAAAAAGCAAATCAAAACCACAATGAAAAAATATTAAAAATAAAAAATAAAAAATAGAAAGAGTGGTGCAACAGTGGCTCAGTGGTAGAATTCTCATCTGCCATGCTAGAAACCCAGGTTCGATTCCTGGTGTCTGCCCATGCAAAAAAAATAAACCACAATGCGATACCATTTCACACCCATTAAATGGCTATTATTAAAAAAAATTAAAAATTAAAAATTATGGAGACGATGTGAAGAAATAAGAACACTTTCATTGCTGGTGATTAAGTAAAATGGTGCAACCACTATGCCAGACAGTTTGGCGGTTCCTCAGAAAGTTAAGTATAGAACTACTAGCAATCCCACTTCTAGATATATACTCAAAAGAATTTAAAGCAAGAACTCAAACAGATATTTGCACATTAATGTTCATAGCAGCATTAGTCATAATTGCCCAAGGATGGAAGCAATGCAAGTGTCCATAAACTGATGAATTGATAAATAAAATGTGGTATATGCATAAAATGAAATATTATTCAGTGGTAAACAGGAATGAAGTTCTGATACATGCAGCAACATGGATGAAGATTGAAGACATCAGGTTGAGTGAAATAAGCCAGACACAAAAGAACCAATATTGTATAATCTCACTTATATGAAACAATTCAAATAAGAAAATTCATAGAGTCAGAAACTAGACTACAGGTTACCAGAGGCTGGGGTTGGGATAAGAATTGGAAAGTTAAGGCTTTAAATGTACAAGGTCCATATTTGGAACAATGGAAATATTTTGGTAATGCATGGTAGTAATAGTAGCACAATATTGTAAATGTAACTAAAAGCACTGAAATATATATATATATATATATATATATATATATATATATGAATGCGGCTAAAAAGGGAAATGTTAGGTTGTATATATGGTAATAGAATAAAAATTTTAAAAAATCCATGGAACTGGACTACACAAATAGTGAACCCAAAGTTAAATCATGGAGTAGAGTTAAAATTGTATTCCATTGTTTCCAGATACCTTGGGCAAGCTGCCAGAATGTGACATGCCAGAACTGCAATGGCTTTTACAAAGGAGAATTTAATAAGTTAAAAATGTGCAATTCTAAGCCTATAAAATGTCCAACTAAGGCATCCAGGGAAACATACCTTAATTCAAGAAATGCCAATGCATCTGAAACACCTCTGTCAGCTGGAAAGGCACACTGGTCCCTTGCTGATTCCTTGCTTCCAGGCTCCGTTGTTTTCAGCTTCCATTCCTGTGGGGGTTTCTCTTTTGCTTCTCTGGGGCTGGCCTTGATCTTTTTGTTTCCCCTGGCTCTCGACAGGTTCTGGCTTGCTTAACATCTCATGACAATGTCTGCTGGGCTCCAGGCATCTCCAAACATCTCTGTTCTCCAAATGTTGGCATCTGTGTCAGCTCTGCTCTGAAGTTTATGTTGGCTTTGTCATTCCTGAGGTTTGTGTCATTTCTGACTCCTAATTGCTTCCTCTTTTAAAGGATTCCAGTAAAATAATCAACCCCTCCTGGAATGGGTAAAGTCAGATCTCCATCTAATCAAAGGTCACGCACACAACTGGGTGTGTTGCATCTCTGTAGAGACAATCTAATCAAGTTTCTAAACTACAGTACTGAATCAGGATGAAAAGAAATGGCTGCCTCCACACGAATGAATCAGGATTGAAACAGCTTTTCTGGGGTACATAATATTTTCATACCAGCACAGGTATGAACTTATTTTCCTCTCCAGAAATATTAAGGATCACCTATTTATCTGTTCTATAATTCTTTAGTAATATTCCTTGGTGTGGATCTTTGTTTAATTTTAATTTAGTGTACATTTAATAAACTTTTTCCATTGGAAAATTATGCCCTCTGGTTCTAAGGAAATGTCTTTCATTATTTTTTTTTGAAAATGTAGTTTATTCTCTTTTTTTAAAAAAAAACAAATTGACAGTATAAAAAAAGAGACTTTAGAAAGTTGATGGGAAATTCTGGACTGAATAAGATGAAGAAGTTAATGGTAGGCCATTTTTTCTGATGAAAAGCACTAAAAATCCAGATAAATTTCAAAAACAATATATTTAAGCATGGAATAAATATGTCAGATGAAGCAGTATTATGGTGAGTACAATTATATATAGAGAGAAACCTTCAAAAATAAACTCAGATAACTCAGATTTGTGTCTAGCCCTTGGGGCATTTGCCAATCTCGGAATCAAATTATAGGCTTGGCCAGATAGAGAGCTATCATTATCAGGATACAAAGAAACAATGAGAAACTTTGGTTAGCAGTGTGGGAATGAACAGACATAATTGGAGATTTGGGGGTATACTGGTTTTCTTTCTGTGGCTTTAACAAATCACTAAAAACTTAGTTGCTTAAAACAACCCAGATTTATTTTCTTATAGATCTGGAGAACAGAAGTCTGAAACCAGTCTCAAAGGATTAAAATCACGGTTCAGCAGGGCTCCTTCTGCAGTCTTCAAGGGAGAGAGTTTTTTTCCTTGAATCTTCCAGCTTCCAGAGATTGCCCACATTCCTTAACTTGTGGCAGCCGTCACTCTAATTTCTGTTTCCCTCATCATGTTGCTTTCTACTCTTATCTACTGCCTCCTTCTTATAAGTACCCTTGATTTATAGGGCCTGCTTGGATAATCCAAAATAACCTCCCTATCTCAAGATCCTTAATCACATCTGAAAATACCCCTTGGCCGTATAAGGTGAAATATTTTCAGGTTCCAGAACTTATGATGTAGATACCTTCAAGGGTCCATCATCGAACCTGCCAGGGAGGGCCTCAAATACACAGCTGGTTTCCCTCTCAAAGAGGCAAAGGTAACTTAAATTTAATGCAAAATATAAATAACTATATTTGGAATAGTTTTTAAAAATCACCTATAAATGAACAGGCAAACCACAGAAAAGAAGAAGACATTTGCAATAAAAGAAAATGGCAAAGGACTAATATCCAGAATATGTAAATTGCTCATATAAATCAGTACAGAAAAGACAACAAAATTAAGTGGAGAATAGACTTGACCAGGAACTTCTGGAGAACATCCCACTGGCCAATAAATTATGAGAAGGTAATTAATGATTAGTCATCAAGTGCATGCAGATTGATGCTAGTGTGCACTACCACCATGCATTCACCAGAAGAGTTTAATGGAAAGATACAATGCCAAACATTGATGATGAATGTGCAATAACTGAAACTCCCATACTCTGCTAGTAGAACTATCAATTGGTCCAACTAATTTAGAAACTGTTTTCCAATTCACTAAATCTAAGCACTAGAGATGCCAAACAAATTCATACTCTATGACCCAGTAGTTCCAATTCTAGACATACACCCTGCAAAAATATATACGTATGTTAACTGGAAGACATGCATTCAAATGTTCTTAACAGCATTTTTCCTAATGGCTCAAAACTGCAACTTACTGATCTTTTGACAGTTGAATGGATAAATAACTTGGACTATATTTATACAATGGAGTACTGTATAGTGATAAAGGCAAACAGTCTACAACTATACAAAGCACCATGTATAAATCTCACAAACATAATATTGAGCAGAAGATGCCAGAAAGAATTGTGGATACTCTATTATTTAATTTAAAAATTACAAAAGCTGATAAAATTAATCTTTGCCATTAGAAATCAGGATAGTATTGGCAGGGGAAGTTACTGAATGAGAGTCTTTGGGGATATTTCTAATGTTCTGTCTCTTGATCCGGGTGCTGGTTGTATTAGTGTGTTCACTAATAAGTGAGCTCACTAGTACTTTTTGAAAATTAATCGAGCTATATATGTTTACAATGTCTGCACTTTCCTATATATATGTTATAGTCATCAAAATTTTTATAAATGTTGGCAGGTTATGACTAATTTTTTTATTTGAACTTTTGTAATTTATAATAATGTTAGATTTACATAGGAGTTTCACAGATAATACAGAAAGTTCCTGGATTCCCTTTACCCAACTTCCCTTAAAGTTAACATTTTATATAACTGTGTTGCCTTTATCAAAGCTAAAAAATTAACATTTTTACAATACTATTAACTTAATTACCGAGTTTGGGATTTCACCAGTTTTTAAACCATTGTCCTCTTTCTGTTTCAGGACACAATCTAGGAAACTACATTGCATTAGATTAATTTCTAGTATATTCAGTCAAAAGTTTTGTTTATAAAATTATTATACAGTGTCTTTACAACAACAAAAATATATAAATATCATCAATGTCCAACTTTAGCAAAATTTCTAAATTCAGTAGGATGGAAATAGTATCCAAGAATTGTAATTGAGGGATATCTAATAACGTCATCATAGCATTTATAACTTGATAAATATTATGATCCCAACTACACAAAGTTGTATCAATATTACCTGAATAAACATATTAAACATTTTTCGAGAAATATATTAAAGTGTCAGTAGTGGTTATATTTGGTTTGATGAATTTGTAGGATTTTCATATTATTTTTACCCTTCCTTGTGTTTCAACTCTACTCAAACACCTTCCTAACAAGCATTGAACCTTAATGTTCTAAGATAGAAGTTAACCACCTGTTTCTGTAAAGAGCCAGATAGTAATTATTTCAAACTTTGCAGGCCATGTGATTTGTCACAGCAATTCTCAACTCTGCCATTGTACCATGAAAGTAACCTTAGACAATGGCATAAACACCCATGATATGAATGGGTATGATTGTGTTTTAGTCTACCAAAGCTGCCACATTGGCTTTTAATAAAAGGGGATTTATTTAGTCAAAAATACATACTTCTTCAGAGGAAGGGCAGATAATTTTCATCTGAGGTCCTCTGTTACATGGGGAAGGTCAAGGTGTCATCTGCTGGCCTTCTCTCCTGGTTTCTGGGTTCCAGCAGCTTTCCTGGACTGATCACTTTCTACATCTTCAAACATCTGGGCTAAGCTTCTAGTGCTGAGATGAGGTATGCTGAGCTGCTTGGGCTATGATGTGTTGACTCTCTTCTGACCTCTCTCTTTTAAGCTTTCAGCTAATTAAATTAAACATCATTCATTGCTGACTGCAGATGTAATCAGCCATCGATGAATTTTTACATGCTAATGATTCAAGTCCACAGAACAAAACAATAAGGCATCATCAGTTGACAGCTGAACCTAACTACCATATTGTGTTCCAACAAAACTTTATTGACAAAAACTGGGAGCTGGCAGGGTTTGGCATAGAGGGGTTGCCAACCCTGTTCAGAAGCATCTCTCCTGTGCATCTTGAGTGACTGTAATTATATACCATCTTTGAAAAAAATCAAGAAAATAGTTATTCCAATCATTTTCTGTTAGGGCTTAACTCTTCCAAAGAATCCACTGAGAAAGGTGACTGTATCGTCTAAATTCTCAGAAACAATCACTTGTTTCTTATATTATCAGTTTTTATTTTAAATGAAATGCTATTTTAAATGAAATCAATACAATACGGGGAGGGGCAGAAGGTGATAAGATGAGTGTGGATACAAAGGCTGTGCAGAAACTGATAATCAGAAGTAAGAGCGAACACAGGGTATGGGGAAGTATGGATGAATTTCAGAATATTAAGCTTGACAAAAAGAAATTGGTGACTCATTGACTATGAGGAGGATGGGTGTATTTCTTGATTCAGGCTTTGGTACTGGGTGAATGGTACTAGCATCTACCCTAAAAAAAAATATGGACAACAGAAACAGATGATGAGTACATGATGGGAGATTTCTCTGATTGCTCACTTTAGAGCCCCTGTAGTGATGATATGATTTTCCAAGTGTTCTCTGATAACAATCCATTACTTGGTGTGCTGGTTTGAAACAATTTATGTAGGCTAGAAAAGTCATATTTTAATCCTAATCAATCATGTGGGAACAACCGTTTCTTCTAATCCTTATTCAGTACTATAGTTTGGAAACCTGATTAGGTTATCTCCATGGAGATGTGACTCAATCATTTATGGGTATTAAACTTGATTAGATGGAGACATGTCTCCACAAGGTCTACATGGATCTTTATTAGTTTAATGGAATACTATAAAAGAGGAGACTTTTTGGAGAGAGTTCCTTTTGAGTTGAGGAGAGAGCCGCAGACCCACGGCAGAAGGGCGAGAGAACCACAGAATCCTCCAGCCAGTGAACTTTGGAGATGAAGAAGGAAAACACCTCCCTGGGAGTTTCATGAAACAAGAGGCCTGGAGAGAAAGCTAGCAGATGCCACCATGTTCACCACATGCCTTCCCAGTTGAAAGAGAAATGCTGAACTCATCGGCCTTTCATGAGTGAAGGTAATCTCTTTGATGGTGCATTGGTTTGGACATTTTTATAAGTTGCTTTAATTTGGGGATTTTCATTGCCTTAGAACTGCAAACTTTTAACTTATTAAATTCCCCTTTTGAAGATCCATTTTGTTTCTTGGATATTGCATTCCAGTAACTAGCAAACTATAGCACTTGGGTTTTGGAGAATGGGAAAAATGGCTTCACACCTGTACTCCGTATACTGGATGATTGCTTTAAAGAATTTTGAACAAGCATGGGATAAGGCTATTTAACTATAACACATGTATCTCTGGGAAGTAGAAAGGAAAGAGAATGTTTTTGGCATTTGCAGATATGAGAACAAACATCCCACCTGTTTTTATCTCATTGTAATAATGTCCCTTATAAAATCCTTCTATCATTCCAGCTGTCAAGTGAAAAGAAAAATTGGATGAGAGTTGAATTACTTGTTAACTGGAAAGTTTTGTATCTGTATTTTATTAATGGCATTCCACATTTATATATCTTAAAGATTTTATGATTAACCTAGGTGATACATTCAATAAACATGCATAAATTCATTTTATAACTTCCAAATATATATGAGAATTTCCAGAACCAATGAAAGAAAAAGTGCATTGATAGAGAAATGAACAGAAAAAAGAAAAGTAAAAGAATTAAGGACATGAAGAAATTCATAGACACAGCTGACAGTTCAGCTTTTTCTTCAACCCTCTCTTTCAAAGCCATCCTGCAGCCAATCAATTGCCAAAAATCTCTCACCATGCCTTTTTATCATCTGCCCTTCTCTCCATCCCCAGAGCCCTGGTTCTCATTTCAGGCTCAGTTAAGGCTTCTATTTCAAGCATACATATCTTTTCCCATGATTTCTGCAACTGCTCTCCATACCTCTAGGCTCTCCCTACTTGCAAACTACCCTATACACTGCTGTCAGATTCACATTCAAGCTCTCACTGGTGATGTAACTCCCTAACTACAAAAGCTCAACTCTAGTGACATTGCTACCAAATTAGATCTTTTATGTTTCTCAATACCTTCCAATCACTCTTCAATTTCTGGCCACTCTCCCTTCTTAATGTTATTCCTTCTTTCTAACTGACCTCCTTTTGTGGAGAGAGTGGCTACAAAGGTGTGTCATGGGAACACAGGTCCAGGGCAACACAGAACCCTCCATTGAATAGAATAAACAGCCCAGAAAGGGCAAATCTTACATATCACAAAATGTCCAAAGGAGCGGGGAAAGAAGTATCATCACGGTCAGTTTCCTGGGTTGATAGAAAACTGCAGCAGATGAGGATCAGTAGATGGCAGCTCCACTGCCTTCTACTTCTTGCCCCAGTTCCCATGGAGAAGAGAGAACAATCTTTACTTCACCTGGGAGAGGAAGCCCTGCCACTGAGGATATTTTTCCGTGAAAAAGCATCTGGGGCTGTTTGTTCCTGGTTTCCAGGTTTAATTTCTGGCCAGTCCTTTTCATCAGACTTAACATCTCCCCCAAGCTGTGGAAGGGCACATAATGGAAAAGTAGGTGAGGATAAGAGATGGCCCCTTACTGAGTGTTTGTGACTTCCCCAGAGAAGGAGGTGGGGGTAGGTAAGGGCTGGCCAGTAGCCACTTAGCAGTTCTCTGTGACATCCCTAATAACTTCTTCATTTGTCATAATCTTTGTCTGTCACAATCCTGCCCATTCCTCAAGGCGCCTCCCCAAATTCTTTAAACAAGTCTTTCATTGGGGCCTTTACAACTGTGTCTTTTATTGAGGCCATCAGAACTGTGTTGTCTTTCTCTGCCTTGGAGTACTGATGATACTGGAGAGAGGACCTGGACAGCATAAAAGCTGCCCACATTCCCTTGACTGGAAGTGGACTTTCCCTATGTTGGGAACTGTTTTAGGTGAGACATTGGAGACATCAGTCAACTCAACCCAGAAGAACAATGATGTGTTCCATATCTCTGCAAATTTCATCAAGACCCCAAGTATAGTTGCCTTATTTCTCTTAGATTGTAAACTCCAGGAGAACCCAGAGTATACTTGAATCCTTTTGGTATTCCTTAAAGAGCCTGAGACAGTGCTTCTCTCTCATTGTACATATTACATTGAATCAAGGTAATTGTAACTGAGCCTGGAAAGTCAGACAACAGGTAATTCACATAATGCTTGCACTGGCATAACTGTTTCTTCTGGGTCACTGGACATCACATACATTGTTTGCTAACTGCACTTTCCTAATTCTTACCAGCATCCCTAGGCTGTGATATCATGGCCACTGAAGGACTAAGGTCAATGTCGCAAATGGAAAGGTTAATGAATGTGAAAATTTGCACCTAAATTTCTTCACAATTAGTTGATAAACTAAGACACCTGAAAACAAAATGAACCACAGGCAGGAGCACTGACTACTAAACAGAACAATATAATCGAAAAAGACACAGCAGGATCATGTTGATTAATTTTTTCTACTTTTGACTTTAGCTAATGAAGCAGCACCCACACAGAGGCTAGAAAGAGAAGACAGTGTATGTATTTATTTATAAACTTATTGCGCTTTCCTTGTGAACAAAAATGAAACAAAACTGGAAAACCAAATAGGAAGGACATGCTTTAAATAGAATTGTAGTGTGGAGAAATGTATTGTATCATTCTAACCTCGTCAGTACATTTCTATATGCATTTGACCAAAAGTATAATATGATAACAATGCTCAATTCCATATAGTTCCTCTAAATGTCTTCAATGCCCGTAGAGCTACCTAAAGTCAAATAATGTATTTTGACCTGATACTGAAAGGCAAACTCAGCAAACTCACAGGAATGAGGCAAAAGCAAAAGAATTCAGGCAAAGGTTTTATTTCATAGAGAAACAGAGCTGCCCAGGCAATGTTTCAAGAGAGAGAGAAACGGCCACCTTGAGGTGGCAGGGGATAGGGTTTTTATAGCTTGGGATTAGGGAGTTGGGGGGAAGGGTTAGGCAAGTCTCTATTGGCAAGTTTTCAGAAATAGGGGGCTAAATTAGGAATTGGCAGCTTTCCATTGGTAAAGTTTAAAATTTAAGCACTGCCTTAGGGATGCAAAGTTGTAAGTGCCAGAGGGTGGTGATAGTGAGTAAGGGGAGCTTACTGCAAAAATGCATCTGCTGAAGGTTGGAAGCTGAGTAACGAGAGGTTATCACCAGAGAGCAGCTGATTGAGGGTGAAGGAGATGCCAGTGGGTTGGGGTGAGAGAGGCTTTCTGAAATATTTGCCGGGGGTAGGTTACATCCTGGGGGGAAGGGGTCCTGTCTTCCAGGCTTAACAGATACTAGGTCAGAAGAGCTAGGAAGCAATAATGGGCCAAGCATGTAGTTATTGAAAATGCCTGTCCCTAGCAGGAAAAGAGCTCCCTATTTAAATGTCTTAAATTCATTATTTCTTACAATATCGGGTTGTGAACGACACCTCATTATATAAAGCTGTCCAATTTGTTGTACTACCCTTCACAAAATCAAGCTGGAGTTGATTTTATGAATTCTGAATAGAGCCAAGGCTCTGAATTTTTGAGCTAGAAGGAATTCCAGGTATAGTCTTAGCAATCCTTTCCTCATATCGTATTTCACAAGCATGAGTGGAGGTCCAGACTGGTCATGTGATTTGCCTATTTGCATGAGAGTGCATGAGTCAGGACAAGAGTCCAAGTTTGACACTCTGAAGCCAGCCCTATTTACAACTGAGCACTCTGCAGAGACAAAGCTTCTTATTTATATTTAGGGACCATTATTCAAAGAGCTCAAAATAAAAAGGTTTTAATTTAAAAAGACCCCCAGGAGACCTATTTTCCTGTACAAATGTATGGATTTCTTCAACTTGGTCCCCAAAGTTCTTGTTAAAAGTATAAGCCTTTATGACTTTTTTGCAGGTGATCACCTTAGAGCTACAGAAAGAAATAACACATTCCAAACCTACCATATACTATATGAATGCATCTTCCAAATGTTCTAATACTGTCGTAGGTTAAAATAAAAGCTAGAACTACTAGAAAGATAGATTTTTCTGAGAAACTTTAATTATGTCAGTCAAGCCTATTACCTTGTAAAAAGTTCTTACAACCATTCGGTTTCCTGATAGTAGAAATTGGTAGTTGCAAGCAATTTCCCTATAAAATCACAGACTTCCCATCCTCCTCCCTATCCCAGACAAATATCTTGTGAGTTATATAGATCACTCAAGCAAACTCCTGAATGTCAAAGCAATCCCAGTGGCTTCCCAGATTTTGACTGAATACTCCAGTGAAAATGCGTGGATGCTTTTCCTTAAAAAACACTGACAGCAAACTGACAGACACAGCTTTAATAATTTCAATGTTTTCCTGGATTTCGGATAAGTTTTTGAGGATTTACATAATGCATGAGGAATATACAAGTGAGACATCCATTAAAGTCAAATTTCTTGATGAGGAATACTCAAGTCCCTCTTCCTCAAGTCTCTTCCTTAATAAAAAGATAGTTTATTACATGTGAATTAACTTTTTAGGTTTTCAAAATATGTCCCCATATCAGTTCATATGATCTATACACTAAGTTAAGGTAATATGAGCCTGCTTTAATATCCCCATGTTGAGATGAAGAAATTAGATTCAGAGAGATTAAATGATTTGCTCAAGGTCATGGCAGAGAGAGAACTAAAATAGTCTCCTAAGACTCCTGTCTCTTTTCTAAATATTGAAAGGACACAATCTGAGAAGACATATATGTTCAACAATTTGTGGGATCAAAAGATATATCAAAGGTCTCTCTTTTGAGATGAAGTCTATTGATACCCCATTTATTAGATGTAGATATCTTCCAGGGGTGTCTCACATACCTCTAAAACTCTTAGCATTATTATTGTTCATATTGTTCCTTCTATAGCCAAACATTTCCTTAGCTCTCCAGCCTATTGGCCTTATGATATTGACTGTTACGATGACTTCACTTGCCAACCAATCAAAACCTTTCAGCTCTTTTCTCTTTTTCATAAGTGCTTGCCAATTTTGTCTCTTCAATAGCACTATTCTATGTTCTTGTCTTCATCCTTATACTCAGTGTCCTAGTTCACCCTTCATTACCTCTCACCAGGAATAGTCAAATAGGCCTTTAACTGCTCTCCTCTGGCTCCAGTTTTACCCCCTCCAAACTGCCCTCTAAACCTCTGCCAGAATGATTCATTCAAAATCTGACTCCCTCCCACAGAAACAACTACAACAACAACAACCCACAATCACCTTGGACAGCCTCCAGGACAAAGACTCAACTCCTTAGAGCAGGCAAAACAAGAGCTTCATATCTTGCCTCAACCTAACTTTCCTTCTTCCTGAGGATTCTGTAGTTTTTTCTGTGCAATACAGTGACAGAAGTAGATGACTTCTAAGATCTCCTTCCACCTCTGGCATTCTCTGATTCTGTGATTTGCTAAAGGAAATGGCACTTAAAAGATCACAAATACTTTGTTTCTGAACTTTCAGAAATATTTGTCTGTCAGTGCAGAAGAGTAAGCTTTAAATACAAATCAGGGAAACACTACTAGTCAATATAGAAGAACAGGCATCCACCTAAGTTGAGCAAACCTATTCAAAGAGAATTTCATTTATACTGCAAGCTGAAAGTCTTAAATCAGCACTAATATGGTTTCTTATCAAGGATCCTGCATTTTCAGGGCCATTAGGCTCTGTGCTCTAAGGGGCTGACTTGAGAGGTGAAGCAAACTATTACTTGCATTAAAAATTAATTCGTTGTAGTAGCAAAAAAAAGTATGTGGAACAGTCATATGCAGAAAGTAACTTGAGACGGCTGCAACTCATGGAGGCATCCACAAAGAAAAACAGAAGCCTGCCAGATTCTCCCCTTCCATCCATCCTTCACACAGCAGCTTGGAAAAGCCACTGCTATTTTCCTCTTCCATTCTCTGAGGTGGGACTTGCATAATCTGCATTTTAATAGAGGCTGAATGAGATCTATTTCACTGCTAATGTGATTGGTCATTAAAAAATGTTTTTTGATTGGTAAAAAAACTGATGATTATTTCAGATAAATTGGCTGTTCAGTGGATTCTGTGACCACATGTAGACACAGTAGACTGGTGTAACTGATCAAACTGGGAACCCATGTAAATTATAGACTGATTTTCCTCTTCCTAGATTTTTCTAGGTCTTTCCTTTCAAAGGCAGCCCTGGGTCTTCAGACTAAAGTAGGCGTTGTTTCCAAGCTCTGAGAATTTTGGGAATCTCAGCATATTATGCACAGACAAATCCAGCAACATTTTCCCAGATTATGTACCATTGAGGGAGAAAACAAAGGGGAAGAGGATACAATTCAGGTTTTTGAAAAAAGATCATTCAAAATAGCCAGACCTTTCTTGTATGGGAAATCAGTGGCTTTGTCTGTATGAAGCAAGAGGGAAAATTGTAAATATTTTGGAATAAACAGATTACTTAGGAAATTCATTAAACATTAAACCAAAAGCTTCAACAATTGGATCTGATGGAGAGTAGAAATTTTACACACAGCTCATTGAGGGAAGAGCTCTATAAGTTCCAGATATGGCATTTTCCCCTATATCTATGTGTAGATAGTTAGGTAATTTTGATATTTGATAAACATTGTTTACTATTAGCTTTATTTAAAATTCCTTTTCTACAAAAAATCTTTTTATAACTAAAAATTTTTAATACAGCTTTATATTAATATACAATACTTATGAGAGAATATGCTTATTTTAGTAGGCCAAAGCAGTTGAAGTACTGAGAGATATTCAATAAAACTGATTAAAATCTATCGCTCTCTGAATTTCAGTGCTTGAATCTCACCCTGGT
This sequence comes from Tamandua tetradactyla, assembly GCF_023851605.1. Classification (NCBI taxonomy): domain Eukaryota; kingdom Metazoa; phylum Chordata; class Mammalia; order Pilosa; family Myrmecophagidae; genus Tamandua; species Tamandua tetradactyla. The sequence continues at coordinate 10,975,834 of NC_135353.1, forward strand.
TTGGAGCATTATGTTAGTCCTAGAAAAAGCCTGATGAGGACCCACATACTGAATTATACACATGAGCACTAAACAATTGGATGTTGTTTAAAATCCTTGTAACTTTAAAGATAATAGTAAAATCAATGCTTGTCATAATAAGATAGCTATTTGTTTTTCATAGCACATTTTCTCTATTAAAGTAAGTGAAAAACTAAAAGAAAAAAAAATGCATTGGATTCCATTCCCAAAGTGGTCAAGGACTGGGTATAAAATAAATGAGAAACTTAAGATGAAAAAAAAGGGAAAAAAATTTTCCACAAAATAAAATATAATTCTTATGTGAATTCAGTGTACAAGGAAACTTTCACTAATTAAAAATAACTTATTGTAATTAATGGATTGATAAAAGAAAAAAGATCATCTTTTTCAAAACTCTTTAGTGAGACATAGTTCATATATCACTAAATTCACCCTTGTAAAGTGTACAATTCAATGTTTTTAGTGTATTCACAGAGGTGTGCAACCATTACCTAAACTCAAGTTTACAAGATGCACAACATCATAAGTCATTAGAGAAATGCAAATCAAAATCACGAGATACCACTTCACATCTACTTCGTTGACTACTATCAAAAGATAAGACAGTAACATGTATTAGTGAAGATGTAGAAAAATCGGAACCCTTGTGTATTGCTTGTGGGAAGATAAAATGATGTAACTGCTTTCAAACATCATGTGACAGTTTGTCAAGAGGTTAAACACAGAATTAGCAAATCCATAGATGCTGAAGGTAGATTTGTTTGTGGGAGCAGGGAATGTTACGCAGGGACTTTTTCTGAAGTGTTGAAAATGTTCTGAAATCAGACAGAGGTGACAGTTGCATAACATTGTGAACATATCTAAGTACACTAAATTCTACACTTTAAATGGTGAGTTTTATGGGATCTGAATTATATAACTTTTTAAAAATGGAGAAAAGATCAATGAATAAGAGGAGCTAAGAGTAGATGGGTTGTGGATTTATAGGCATTCATTGTACTTTCCTTTCTACTTTCGTGTGTGTTCAAAAATTATTACTTAAAAGTTGTGAAAATTCCAGAGTAAATGAAATTAAAAAATATTTTAAATTCATAAACAATAAATTCAAAATAGAGCAGGTGCATCATTCAATGTGATGCTCTAACTGCTAGGCTGAGAATAGGCAGGCAGTGGACCTAAACACATATTATACCTAATGATAAATGCATCTAAAATAAATGGGTATTGTCTATTAAAGTTACTCTGATCCAAGAATCTGAATGCCATCACTTATTAGAAGTATTAGAAGAAAATGAAAAACTGATACAAGAATGTTTGTAGAAGCATTATCATCTCTTACATGCAATAGTAGAAATGGAAAGCAAAGCTGGAATCTGTTAGACACATTGATTTCATTCTAAAGATAATTAAAAATGCAAAACTGAAATGCTTTTTGATTGTTTAACCATCTATTGAAAGGTTAAACATTTCCTCATGATTTATGTTGAATCGAGAATATTTCACAGGGAAATTTACCTATAAAGGATATGCAAACCTACCCTTTCTGAATTCTTTCTCAAGAAAGCTCTTGGAAGTTAGATTCGAGTCTATGTTGACCCTTGCTTAAATTACAGATAATAAAGGAATTTATTTGAAATTCTGTCATTTTTTTAAAGTACTTTTGTTTTATCATAAACCATTGTGCAATCGTTCTTCACAGATTACTATTAATTAACTATGGTTGGAAGCAAGTATATTTCACCGTGCCAGCTTCTAAAACCCCCACTCATTTCCTGATAATAGTAGGCATCATTTCCAAACTAATTTTAGTAGGGTCATATACTCTAACGAAAATAATAAGTGGAATATTTGTATTAAGTGATGTATAGATGAGAGCAGAGTTTTAACAATTTGTAGTACATTTTGTGGCAATTTTTAAAATTCCAGAGCAAGTTGGAGAAAAGGAGAAATGATAACTCATAAACTTGCAAACAACTGAATTAGCCAGCCAAACACTTACAAATTAACACTTCAACTGGTAAAAGAGTTAGCAAAACTCCTTCAATATTTAGCATTGGCTTCAAAGCACTAACAATAACAACTTGAACTGCTATTTATTCATACATTCATTCATTCATTTAAGCATTTAATGAACATTAGCTATACACAGGCATTTTGATATGTAACCAAATAATATGTTGAAACTAAAGTGTAATTTTTAAAATACAGTTAATGCTATCACAAATTCAATCTTGTCTCTTATAAGAAGTATACAAATATTAATATCCAAAGGAAGGTGAAGGAAAACAGTAAGAACAGAGACAACCAAGTTTTGTGGGAAGAAATTGGCAAATGAAATCTGTCCAAACCTTGTTTCAAATCCCTGCTTACACAGTTGCCCTCATTTATAAAATCACTGTATATATCTCATTATTCAAAGTAAGTGGTGATTTTGGTAAAAGTTATGCATTAAAATTCCTAGTAAATGTGTCACATGCTAAGATTTTGATATCTGAACCAAAACTTTTAAGAAGAGAAAACTAAATATGTTTACTTTCTTGTTCACTCTTCTATGGAGCATTTCTACATCTGTTTTTCAACGTCCTGTGTTCTATGGAGACAATGTTATAGCTCATGGTTTACTACTCTGTTCAGAACTCCTGTGTTCTCATCTATAAAATAGAAGAGAATAATAATAATGCCTTTCTTCCCTACTGTGTGGGTTTTTGAAGACTAAATGATATGTTAAAGTACTATAAAAAATGAAACAAGAAAAAGAAATCTGATTTGTTTGGTTATAATTGATCATTGATAATCAAATCATGAATAGGGTACCGGAATTCAACGATGATTCATGTCCATGTGCTGGAGAAGTCGGCAGGATTATTGAAACTTAGTTCTTAAATAGGATACAAGAAAGCTCACCCATGTAAACAGTTGTGCAAGGCATTCTGTGGTGCCAGCATTTGTGAAAAAACCGCTCCTATCATAATGAACTTGGTCAGGTTTGAGAAACTGAATTACTTTGTGCCTTATGATTTTCAAAATATTCACAGTGTTTGCTGTATGTTGGGGAGTGAACTATGCTCCCCATAAAAAGGCATGTTCAGGTTCTGTTTCTTGGTCCTGTGGGTGCTAAGCTGTGCCCAAACTGAATGAGGGTGAGCCCTAACCTAATATGGCTAAAGTCCTTATAAGCAAAGAAAATTGGGCACACAAAGAGGAAGCAACTGGGAACAGCAAGATACAGAAAAGTCAGTGGAACCCAGAAGAAAAAGGAGGATGCCACCATGTGCACTGCCATGTAACAGAAAACCCAGGACTAAGGATCAACGGCACCCAATCCCAGAATTTCACCATCTTCAGGGAGAAAGCATTTCCTTGATAATGTCTTAATTTTGGCCTTCTAGCCTCAAATTGTTAGCCAATGAATTCCCATTTTTAAGCCAAGCCATTGTATGATATTTACTTTAGCAATTAGAAATTAAAACATCCCCTTTAGTAGACAGTATTTCTAAAATCACACTACGCTTATAAACCCAATATATGCTTCTTTTTTATAATGTTATGAATGAAATGCAGGACTTGATTTATATTATGACTTAAAACAAAGTGATGTAGATATCTCCAAAATTTACCTATCAAACAGAAGAACTGAATTCAGATTTCCTCAGTTTCCAAATGTTTGGGAATTCACAGATACTATTATAGCTCATTTTAAATAGCACAATTATGTAAGAGGACCTCCAAAATCAGGGACTAATGAAATATCTCAAACCTTTCCAATGCAGAGTAGATGTTCTCCTCAAGGCAAAAAGGAAAACCTAAGGTCTGCAGGGCTTGGACAAAAAGTTGTGCTTGTGATAAAAATACACTGATAGTGTGGAAGCTACTTCCTTTTTGTGTGTGGGTCATCAGCTCCCTATTAAATAATTTGTTCAATTATATGAAACTAAATGTTAGAAACCAAAAGCACAGTATTTCAATTTATATTGAAAATTAAAATTTTCGGGTCAATCAGAATTGCATTTTGAGATGGCTTGTTAATTATTTTACCAGTATGCAGACAATAATATCATTTGATGAACACAAATTTTACCTGAGTAATGGGCATAAAAAACATATAACAGCTATTTAAAACCAATAAGTTATAAAATACCGACAAATCCATATCAAGAAAAAGGAGACAGGATGGTCCAGAGCGGGGACCACCTAGGATGGGGCTTGCATAAGACCCAAGAAAACCTGTCTCTCCCTCTTCCAGTTCCATAAGAATTTCTAAACTTCATAGATGTCTTAGAAATCATAGATAAGACCATATATACCCATATGCTTGCTTCTTCTGCTTCTGATCCAGGAAACATTTTATACCAGTGGTGCTGTTTGTAATGACCTTATCTCATATTTTCCTGAATTAATTTCCTTTGATTTTTGCATAAAGATGACAGGTACATCCCCAAATTTCATGTAAAATATTTATAGAAAAACATAAAGATATTTAAAGTTGTGTTAGAAATACAAATTAAGGATATTAATTCAGGTCCTTAGAGATTCCAGAAAAAAAAATCATAAATAAAATAGGCATGGAGAACTAATTTAAATTTGCAAAGAGACTTTCAATTATATTCTATAGGAGATGCAAGTCATTAACTAGGGGACATTGCACACAAGAGAGTAAGCAAACCTGAGGCTATTTCTTCTCCCATGCCCCATCATAACTATTAAAGAATAGTTATGATGTATCCCTTTCCTTAATACTTTCAAAATGCAATGGATTAAGAAGCACGATATACAGGATATTTCTTAAAGCATCCCCAAGTTAAAAGTTTGTCCTGCAAACATGTTGATACCTAAAGAGCCCTGGGAAAGGGACACTCTGCATTGTAGTTTTCTTGCATGGCTTTCTTCAAGGAAAATATTATAGACTATTTCAAAGTATCCAGATATTAATATCCCTTTGTAGAATAAGATAACTTGGCACTAGAAGTTAATATGCCTTTTTAGAATCATATAACCAGGCACTAGATGAAAATAAGATGTCATTCCCTCAGTCTGACAGTGCTGCACTAAAGATACCACATTAAAGTATGCCAGACTTTGGAAATAATGGCAAGTGGCTAGGAATATCAAGCAACACTCCAATGTAATATCAAAGAAAAAGATGCTAAGAGCACCCAGGTAGAACATAAGGGGATAATCAAAGAGAAACAATTAAACCACAAATGTGAATGGAACTCTGGTTATTTCAAAATTAATGAAACAAAACAACAACATGGAACTTGGAATATGTCATTGGTAACAGAGTTTAGCAGGAGTTAGAAACAGGGTAAGATAATGGGTAATTGGAGCTGATGGGATACAGACTGTGCAATAGGACTAGATACAAAAACTCAAAAATGGACAGCACAATAATACCTAATTGTAAAGTAATCATGTTAAAACACTGAATGAAGCTGCATCCGAGCTATAGGTTTTTGTTTTGTTTTGTTTTGTTTTGTTTTGTTTTGTTCTTACTATTATTACTTTTATTTTTTTTTCTCTATATTAACATTCTATATCTTTTTCGGTTATATTGTTAGTTCTTCCAAACCGATGCAAATGTACTAAGAAACGATGATCATGCATCTATGTGATGATGTTAAGAATTACTGATTGCATATGTAGAATGGTATGATTTCTAAAAAAAAAAAAAAAGGCAGCACAATACTACCTAATTGTAATGTAATTAAGTTAAAACACTGAATGAAGCTGCATCTGAGCTACAGTTTTTTTTTCTTTTTTCTTATATATTTTTGTATTTTTTATTTTTATTTTTATTTTTTCTCTATATTATCATTTTATTTCTTTTTCTGTTGTCTTGCTATTTCTTTTTCTAAATCGATGCATATGTACTAATAAATGATGATCATACATCTATGTGATGATATTAAGAATTACTGATTGCATATGTAGAATGGAATGATTTCTAAATGTTGTGTTAGTTAATTTTTTTTAATTAATAAAAAAAAGTATGAAAAAAAAGAAAAACAACAACAACAACATGGGGCTATTGGAAATATTTCATGGCCCAGGAACAAAGAAAACCCATCTACACTTGCAAAATACTTATACTGATTAATATGGAAAATTTGGAAAATAACTGCTCTCTCTATTTACTTAAAAAAGAAGAGGAAAATAGAATTCAATAGGCAAGTGATAAAATACAATAACCATAACAGTTGAAAGGTCACTTACTTCAATGTTAAGAGAATCAAACGAAAGTGGATAAGTTATCAGAGGTGTATAAGTAAGTCAAATAGAAATGGCAAAATAAATATCTATATTAGAAGGCCAAAAGACAAAAATGGCCTTGCATAATATCAAATCAGTGATATCACATTCAAATCTGAGAAACACTCTTGTTGCAAGGCTATTAATAATGTATTAAATTTCTAATTCTGCTATTAATAGTTTAAAGTAATGTAATATTTTGGAAGGCAATATAGCAATACATAGGAAAGGGCCTTGAAATCTACCTAATTTTTTTTTTCTTTTTTTGCAAGGGCAGGCACCAGGAATCAAACCCAGATCTCTGATATGGCAGGTGAGATTTCTGCCGGCTGAGCCACCGTGGCCTGCCCTTTTTTTTCCCCTAACTTTTGATTAAATAACAACAGTTATTCTGATTACCCTAAGAAAATAAAAATATGATCAAATATGTGTTCATAAAACATGCTATTTATACGTATATTATTTCCTAATTATCATAATATTCAAAATTTAATATTTATAACCTTATTTATAGTTTTGAGGTCCAAAATTCAGTGATTATTTTAAAAATATTGTGATTGAATCATACAATGGAATATCATGCAATCAATGAACTGGAGAAGTTGGTGGTTTAAGAGCATTTTCAGTCAGTTCTCCCCAAAATCCTCCTGAACTACACTGAAGTGAACTCAAGAAAAATTCATGAGAAAACGTCTGTGCTAAAATTGGAAAATTACCTCAATAACATTTGACACATAAAATGCATATTCGGTTTATTGAAAGAAACAACAACAACAAAAAAAACCCTGCTCAAGAGTGTGGTACATTGCTTCAGACTAAGTTAGAAGCAATTGTGAAGAATTGATTGCTGAAGACATAGATGGGTGAGACTGACCATAATTTGAAGGCTATTTTATCAGGGGATCAAAGAGTGACTACGAGCTCTCACAGAGCCATTTTAACTATTAATATCAACTTCCTAATTGAGGTTTGGGAAAGAGAGTAGATGGGAAGAAAATGGAAAATAACATTTGGGATTTGGCTTGTAGTTGTTAACTAAAGATAAACTCTCAGACTTAAGGAAAAACATCTGCACACCCACAAAGCCATAATCTGAGGAGTAATGTTCTGTATCCCAGCTTCTCAAGATGATTAGCTCTATCTGAAGAAGGAGAAATTTTAATAACAAGAGGAGACAGCTGGCTTTCAAAGCCGTAGAGTGGCCCCTGGTGCAGGTTGTTTTTAAATTAACTTTTTATTTTAGATAGCTTTAAATTTAAAGAAAAATTGCAAAATTTAGGGCATCATGTTCCCACACACCCCACATACAATTTCCCCTATGGCTAATATCTTACATTACCATGGTTCATTTGTCATAATTAATGAATAAACATTGATACAATGGCACTAACTAAAGTCTGATTATTCAGATTTCCATGTTTTTTCTCTAATGTCCTTTTTCTGTTCCAGGTCCTCATCCAGATCACCAGGTTATATTCATTTGTGTCTCCTTAAGCTCCTTTTGGCTGTGTAGGTTTCTGAAACTTCCCTGGTCTTTAATGACATTGACCATTTTGAGGAGTACAGGTCAAGTATTTGAAGAACGTCCCTCAACTTGGGTTTGTCTGTTTTCCTCATGATTAAACTGGAGTTGTATATTTTTGGAGGAAGACAAGAGGGGCATAGTGCCATTTGCATCACATCATATCATGCTATCAACAAGAATCAATGGATTATCACTGATGATGTTAACCTTGATTATCAGACTCAGGTTTCTCCACTCTAAAATTACTCCTTTTCCTCCATTGCCATACTGTACTCTTTGTAAGGAAGTCACTATGCGCAGTCCACATTTAGGGGGTAGGGAGTTATGTTCCACTTCCTTGAAAGAATAGCACCTACATAAGTTATTTGGAATTCTGCACAGGAGAATTGTCTCTTCTTCACCATTTGTTCATTTATTCAATTATTCATTAATATCAAAAGGGACTTGTGGATAATTATTTTTTAACATGTGTTGTAACCCAATATTGTGATTTTTTTTGGCACTCACATCACTGCTTCAGATTTGAGCACTGAAAGATCTTTATTGTACTGTCATGGTTATGAGATGTCCCTACACCACCACCACCACCCCCAGCTTATCACTTCCTTACTTTCTACAGTACAAGATGCTCCAGACTCATCTTGCATATTTCCTGCCTCAGCCCTAGAATCACTATTTCTCCAAGGTGCCCCATTTTCTTTTATTGAAGAATAGTGTTAGAAGCCAAGATTTTGGTTAGTTGTGCTCATTACTTCTGAGGTATTTTTCTTCTATGCCTTCTCAGCTAACAGAGCAAAATGCACATGTACATATAATAACCCATGTGAAAACAAATATGAATAAATATTTCTCTATGCATTCATCTGCATCTATATCAAGCTAAGCTTGAGTTCATAATGAAGGTTCCAACTCTATTACAGTACTAAAGGGACCACTATAGCTTCATCCTCTTGTTTTTCTGTAATCTCCCATTCCAACAATGAGAAACCTACCATAACCATTTCCCATTATTTACTTTAATTGATAAACTTCAGTATATAGATATACTGGTTTCAAAATGTTAACTGTATCTCCATGGAAAACAACTTTATCAACTAGAATACAATGCTTATGTATAACTCCTTTTGCCTTTAGCCTTACAGACAACATACCTTTCCAAAGTTATATGATGAGCACCTTTTTCTCTCATCTCCTTTAGTAAGGTTATTTCATATATTTGTAATACAGTTAGACTATTTTGTCACAGCCTGCATTATATCTTCGAATTCCATGACCTCCTAATTTTTTTTTAATTTCTATACACAAAGGTTCATTCTTTGTGCTGTAAAGTTCTATGGGTTTTGACAAATGCATTGTGTCATGAGTCCATTATTATAGTATCATACAGAATAGATTCCCTGCCCTAAACAATCCCCTATTCTTTACCTATTCAGTCCTTCTCCCACCTAACCCCTGGCAACCACTGATATTTGTCTTGTTGCTGTAGTTTTACTTTTTCCAGAGCATCTTATAAATGGAGTCATACAGTATGTAGGCTTGTCAGACTTGCTTCTTTTACATGGCAATATTCATTTAAGATGTTTTTTTAAGTCAGACATAAAGCACTGACAGAATTCCTTGATTAGATCTGCTCTTTCCTCCATTTTCTTTCTGATATCTCCAGCCAAGTAAAAAACTAAAAAGGAGTATATCACATAAGTATTACCTAAGAAATTAAGGAAAGGGAGCAAAGGCAATTCATCCATTATATTTTGGGTAAATTGCACATATAAATAAAATTGGACAAATTAAAAGATAACTAGGCAGAAAAACTATCCCATGTAAACTCTGCAAATATTTTTCAGCAGAAAAGTAAGTCAAGGAATAAAACTAAAATGGATAAAAAGGAGAAACTTTGAAGGAAGATTTTAAGATGTCAGATGTTGTAGAATACAGCATTCAAGGACAATATGGACAAAAGTTAAAATAGTTTAATAAAATGAAGTGTAACATGCCCTCCCCCTTTACATGGGACATGGCTTTTCTAGGGTACATACATCCTTTCAACCAGCACACTGGTAAAGAGCACTCAACCTATTTAAAGATACAACTAATTCTAGTAATTTGAGTTATTTTGATTTAAACATAAGTAAGTATTATTAATCTCCTGAAAGATACTTAATGTAAAATAACTGGCTTCCTCACTGCTTCCATTCTTGGTCCCTCCTCTCAAGGGCTAGAGTGATCCTTTAAAATATAAATTGAATTATCTTTCTCCTCTGCTCAAAACCTTTCATTGGCTCCCCTTTCTTTTGAGTAAAAAGCAAAGTTTCCATACAATGATCTACAAAAACTTCACTGGCTACAGCTCTCTTCTTGCTGTCTACACTAGCCTGGCTGGCCTCTCTGCTGTTCTTAGATGCTCCCATGCATGTTCCTGAATTTACATCTTTTGCATGGTCTGTTTGTTTTACCTGGTGTGTCAGCCATAGATTTCTGCGAGGCAAAATTATTATACATGAAAGAAAGAATAGATAAATTAGACTTGAGTAAAATTAAAAACTGCTCTGCAAACGACAGCTAAGAGAATTAAAAGACAAGCCACAGACTGGGAGAAAATATTTGCAAAACTATCCAATAAAGAACTACTAACTCAACAAAAAGAACACAACCCATCAATAGAATAGGGAAAGGATTTGAACAGTCACTTAACTAAAGAAGATACAGATAGTGAATACATACATAAAATGATGGTCAACCTCATATGTTTTTAAGGAACTGCAAATTAAAACACTGAGATACCGGGTGCATGGAGTAGTTCATTGGTTAGAATGCCTGCCTTCCATGCAGGAGACCCAGGTTCAGTGCATGGATCATGCACCCCCACCCCCCCAAAGAAAAACATTGAGATACCTATTAGAATCAGTAAAATCTTAAAACCAGAAACAGAAAAAGATGATGAGGATATGGAACAACAGAAACTCTTTCTGTGCTGATGAGAATGCAAAATGGTACAGCCACCTTGGAAGACAGGTTGGCAGTTTCTTACAAAGCTCAACATAGGCTTACCATATGTTCCAGCAATCACGGTCCTAGGTGTTTGACTAAATGAATTTAAAATTGATGTCCACGAGAAAACCTGATCAAGAATGTTTACAGAAGCCTTATTCATAACTGCCCCAAACTGGAAGCAACCAAAATGTCTTTCAACGAGTGACTTAATAAGCAAACCATGGTACATCCATACAGTGAAATATTATTCAGTGATAAAAAACAAATAAACTATCAAGCCACAAAAAACATGAAGAGACCTTAAATACATACTGCTAAGTGAAAGAAGCCAGTATAAAAAGTCTATACAGTATAGGCTTTCAACTATATGATATTCTGGAAAAAGCAAATTGATGGAAACTGTTTCAGTTTGCTACAGCTGTTAGAATACAATGTACAAGAAATAGATTGGCTTTTAAAGTGGAGATGTATTAACTTACAATTTAAGGTTTTGAGGGAATGAAAATGTGCAACTCAAGGCATCAGCAGGACTATACTTGAACTTTGAAGATAAGCTGCTGGCATCCAGAACATCTCTGTCACATCAGAAAGCCTTTATCTGGCAGTGCTGGTCCTTTGCTCCAAAGTTCCATTGCTTTCAGATTCTTGTTCCAGTGGCTTCCTTTCTGAACTTCTGTGGAAACTTTCTTATCTTTTCCAGGGCTTTTCTCTAAACTATCTGGGCCTTTTCTATGTGTCCTTTATCATCTTATGAAGGTTTCCAGCAAGGTGATTAAGACCCATCTTGAATGAGGTGGGTCATATCTAAATTGAAACAACCTGACCAAAAAGCCCCACCCACAATACTTCCATACCCACAGGAATGTATTAAAAGAACATGGCCTTTTCTGGCGTGCTTATCAGCTTTATGCTGCCACAGAGAGAGTAAACAGATAGTTGGCAGTCAGGGGTTCAGAGGGAGGAAGGGAGGGATGAATAGGTGAATCATGAGGCATTTTTAAGGCAGTAAAACTGTTCTGAATGATACTGTAATTGTAATACATGATATTATGCCTTTGTCAAAACACATGGAACTGTACAACACAAAGAGTGAATTATATTGTAAATTGTGGACTTTAATAATAATGCATCAATATTGGTTCAGCAACAGTAATAAATGTACCTCTCTAATGCAAGATATTAATAGTAGAGGAAATTGCATGTGTGAGTGTGATGAGGTGTGAGGAGACATATGGAAATTCTCTGAACTTTCTGCACAAATTTTCTCTAAACCTACAAAAAGCTCTAAAATATTACGTCTATTAAAACCACATATTAAATCATGAGGTGTAAAGAAGAACTTGGAATAAGACCCATAGTTTTAAACAGTCTCAAAAAGAGAATGAAAAAGAATGAATTAAACATTCACTTGAAGAAATTATTAAAATAAATATTATACTAACTGAAGGGAAACAGAAGACTGCCTTTAAGGAACATAAAAGCAATAAAAAAATCCTACTAAAAGCAATAAAAAATTAAAATATGCAACAATTGGTACTTTGATATAAAAAATTGATGAACTACACCCAGATATTATCAAGAAATAAAGAATATCCAGCGACTCTAAATTTGGATGGAGAAACTGAAATTAATACAAAGGTAGTCATAAAAATTTATATGCTTAAGATCATCTTGATAGATGCCAAATGAAATATGTGATGAAATCCAAAATTCTTCACTTTTAAACCTTTAATAAAATAGATAGGATGGTTATTTAACATGTAAAAAAGTGGTACCTGAGATTGAAAATGTGCCATATTAGAGGTATTTCTATTAATATCAGCAGAATAAGAAATAAGTCAGCAATCAATGAATCACAGTTTTTCAAATATTATATATATATTTATAAATATCTCTAATCAATCTATCATTCTATCTACCTATCTAGAGGTGTGTCCCCTCATTTTTCCTTTCTCAGTACTTTCCTACACATCTTTCAATATTTATTTCTAATAAAAATTAGAACGATTTGTCAAGTCTTTCTTACCTCACAAAATAAGATGGAATTTTTATTTGGACTGACATTTTTTTACATTAATTTTGAAAAATAGACACGTTAACAACATTGGAATTTACCATTCAAGAATACAGTGTGTTTCTCCCTTTATTTAACTGAATTTCATGTACTCAGAAGACTTTTATAATTTTTTTTGTATAGGTCATAGCATTTGTCCTTAAGGTTATCCATTTTATTTTATCTACTCATTTCATTTTTTTCCTTTTCTTTAACCTTTTTCCTTTACTTCCTTTTTGCTTTAACCTTTTTACCCCTTTTCTTTCTTTAACCTTTTCTCTTGCTCCTCCCCACTGCATTTCTTTCTATTGACAAATGATATTTTAATGATTGGATTTTTAATTGATTACTGCTTGAAAACATTTTTTAATTCAAATTTATTTTAGAATAATTTTAGACTTACAGTAAAGTTACAAATGTAGTACAGAGAGTGTCTCTGTAGGCCACAAACAGTTTCCCTTATTTGTAACATTCACACAAGAATGGTACATTTGTCACAACTCATGAACCAATATCAATGCACTTTTATTAACCAAAGTCTGTAATTTACTCAGATTTCCTTACTTTTCATATAATGCCCCCCCTTTTTTTTAAATTCCAGAATCTAATCCAGAATGCCATATGATATTTGATCACCATGTCTTCTTTGGCTCCTCTTGGCTGTGACAGCTGCTCTCACACACATTGCTTGTGAAGACATTGAGAGTTTTGAGGAATGCATGTCAGTAATTTTGTAGAATTTCCTCCAACTGGAGTTTGTCTCATGTCTTATCATGATTTAGACTGAGGTTATGGGCTTTTGGGAGGCAGACTATGGGAATAAAATATCAATCTCATCATATCATATCAAAGGTACATACTCTCAACATGATTCATCTGACTGCCAGTGTTGACCAACTGATCACCTTGCTTGGTAGATTTTGGAGATCTCAATAAGATATGAAAGTTGAGACTTTCAAGAAGGTATTTGGATTTGAATTTGGAACTTAGTGGAGAGGTAAAGTTTAGAGATAATTTTGGGTATCATTAACACAGAGATGGTATGTGAAGCAAAGGAGATGGCTAAAATCACCTTGAGATAGAGAGAGAACAGAAAGAGGGCACAGGAAGTAGCCCTGAGGCACTCCAATAGTTAGGTTTCAAGTAAAAAAGGAATTAGCAAAGGAGACAGAAGAAAGATTGAAAAATTGGGAGTGTGCAGCATCATTTTATCCAAGAGAAGATCAATTCTGACAGAAGTGGGATATTGTATTGAGTAATACTTGGAGAAGTATATCTTATGTTTCAGTGACAATAATGTTTAAAGCTCATGTGTATTTTCTTCTTGTCAGCATAGTTTACCAGCTCCCTTTGTCATGGGCTCCATTTTGTCTAATTAGTCATTGGGTAAGGCAGTAAAAACGGAGCTCACCAAAGATTTCAGAGTAGTTGACTGATATGGGAAAAGCTTCTATTTCTTCAAAGAATCGGCACATGTTTAACCCAATAGTATCACTAAATCTTTGTCTTCTATTGTACTGAAAATATTGATAAAGGGGACACTTAAATTGACATGTTCAATCAGTGTCATTTTCATCTCTATTGAACATCACATTGAGATTCATTTTTGAGCTATTATGCAGTGTAGGCTTTCAGAATTCACTGGCCATAAACCCAGCACTGTCTGGCACACCTTATAGACAGTTGAATTAATGGTCACTCTAGAGTGACACCAATAACAACATGTGTTCCATAATTCAGTGACTTTAGTGATCAACAGGACTTTGCTGAGATCAAAGATTGATTAATATTGAAGCCATGAAAAGTGAATATTAGAAAGAAAAAATAAAAATTAATATTTCTTACAGATGGCAGGATTTGTCTTTCAGCAAACCCCCAAAAAAATGAATTGAAAAAACTAGTAGAACTAATAAAACTGAGGTGACTGGCCCCATTACCAACCTACAGAACTTGACAGTTTTTCTATAGATAAAAGACAACCAGCTTAGAAATATAATGAAAGAAAACTTTCAATTTACAACCACCACAAAATGTGATACACATAGAAATAAACTTTTAAAAATTGCATAAGTTTGAAGAAAGCTACAAAATTCAGGTGAAGGGCATAAAAGAAGAAATGAATAAAGAGAGCAATACATTTTGCTTTTGGATACAGTGATACAAGACAGTAATAATGTCAGTGCCTCCAAGTTTCATTATAAGTTGAGAGCAATATCACTTGAAATTTCAGCAATTTGGGAATTTGATAAAGGGAAAGTAAAATTTATTATGAAAAATAAATATGAGAGTTTGTGCAGGAAAATTCTGGAAAAGGAAACTGATTGGGAATATCAGCCCTATCAGATATTAAAATTTATTACAAAGTTGCAGTAATTTTGGCAGAATGTTACTGGGCTCACGAATAGACTGACAAACTGTTGTAATTGAATAAAGTACAGAAATAGGCTTTACTAAAAGTTAGTAACTTGAGGTTAAACATCTCAGAGGCTCAAAGAAGAATTCATTAGTATCTAACTTCCTGATTAGCTAATAACTCAAAGCTTAATTAAGGAACTGAATATTAAAACAAACTGACAATCCTCACCCTCCTCCAAAGTACTCACAATATTTCCCTCCAGTATGAAGATTTTTTTTCCTTAGGCTTTTGTCTATTTTCTGCCCATAGGCTATACATTGTTTTTATTTAGTTGCACGACAATGAAAAAGATGAATAGACATACCCATAACATTACTTTATGAACATTTTGTGTTTTTCTATATAACCTTAATAATGAACAACTTAACAATTCTGTGTCATTCTCTGTCATCCTAGTTTTTTTTTTTAAGAAATACTGTCATATATTTAAGTTTTGTTAAGGTTTTCCTTTTATATAAAGCAGAAAGATGCTTGTTCCTCCTTTTCAATTATTCCCTTGTAATATGTTGTGGAAGGCACATTTCTGAATTAAAGGTTTTAATAAATATAAATTGGCTTCTGAAAGGATTGTATTAATATGCATTGCAATAAATGACTGAGTGTTTAATTACGTTGTCATAAAATATTTATTTTTCCCAATTCCATTGTGAAGTGTAGCTTGATAATGTTTTAATCTGTTTTACAAATTCATAGTGATGCTGGATATTTTTGTGTTTATTGAATTTATATATTATCTATGTATGCACAAATATACATATACACTGCTATTTTAGTTGTCCAAATATTATTCCCCTGTCCACTTACAGATTTATGTTTCTGTATGTATCAGAAATTAACTTAAGTACAAATATCATTCATAATAAGCCAAAAACTCTAGCCATCTCATATCTGACAGGAAATTATTCCACTAACCAGTGATGAGCCCAATTAAAATTAATTTTATTTTTGGCAAATAAATTTCTATAAAATAAATAAGTAATAATGAAAAATACAGATTTAAAATAAACATATGAAGGTAAATCTTCCTATATTGAATGCATAAAATATCTCTCTGTGTTGGGAATCCCAGAGGCCCATGGGAAGGGGAGACAGAGGAGCTCAGGTAAAGGTCCTTAGTGGTAGCTCCAATGCCTTGTCCCTAGAGTTGAGACATCAGAGAAAGTGCTGCAAGATAATGGATTATTCTGTGGAAAAATATGAATTGCTAACACTGATTCAAGATGAGATAGAAAGCCATAATAGAACTATAATCAAAGAAATTTAATCAGTGTCCAAAAATTTATCCAGAAAAAACAGAACCAACCTGATTAAAACTAAAATTCTAGGGACAGATAAGCCCTATCTTGTATAAATTAGTCAAGAGTGAAGACAGTGAAGATAAAGCTTCCTGACTCATTTCATGGAGTCAATTCAACCTCTATATGAAATCAGATCAGGAAAATATAAGAAAGGAAAATCATAGACCAATCTCACTAATGAATATATTTGCAAAAACCTGATATAGAGAATTATATACAGTAATAACTTATTTATGTAAATTTTAGAGCTAGAACAAGTACTCCTATATTTTGTATATGAACAAAGATGGATATAATAAATGTATAAAAGCACATGGATAAGAAGGGTACCACTAACTGCAGGAGAGTGGCTAAATCTGGGCAGAGAGTGAAGAAGAGGATACAGGTGGAGAATAAAGTAAGCTTCAACTGTATATCAGCTCCTAAAAAAATGAAAATCCAAAGCAAACAATGCAAATATCAATATTTGTTCAACGTAAGTTTGGTTACAGGTATGACTGTTATATTTTGAGTTTTTCTACAAGTTTGAAAACTTTCATAATAATTATGAACAGAGAGTAATATGAACTATTGGTCTTGTCAGTAGTGACTTCAGTTGCTTTTTTGACTGGAGTGGTTTCAAGAGAGAATAGGGAAAGAGAAATTGGAGACAGCAAGGGTAATAACTTTATTTCAAGGAGTTTTGGTGTAGGGGTGACCAGGAAGTGCAGGAATAGATGGAGGAAGATAGAGGGCCACTGAGAAAATTTTGTTTACATGAGAACTGTTACAGAATGCTTGATGCTAATGGAAAATATACAGTAATGAAGAAAATAGGTAATTCCAAACAGTGAGGGAAGAATTGCTGAACATATGTCCTCAAGCAGGCTAGGAGGAATGGGATTTAATGCAGTAGAGAGATTCAGCCATAGTAAAGGGAGAAAAGACAGAAAAAAACAGCTCAGATGCAGGCAGTTCAGTAGATAATGATGTTGGGGTCATGTGGAAGTTCTCTTCTGATTGCTTCTCTTTTCTTAGTGAAGTAAGAAAATGGAGAATAAAGTGGAATAGGGACAGGTGACAGTTCTTCAAGGGAACATTAAACGTCCGCTTGAGACAAGGTATTATGAATTTAAAGTCAGATCAGTCGGCACAGTTAAAGGTGTTTTCCACCAGCCATATTCAGGTACATGGGTATAGTTAGGGAGTAGTGGTCTGAATTAAGCAGAATTTTGTTTTATTTTTTTTTCCATGATAGATACAGGAAGGGAGAGGGAAACAAGGAAGTTGAGCATATATGCAAGGCAATGATTATAACAGCGGACCACAGAATATAATCTAAGTAATGAGGGGAAGAAGAACATAAGGGGGTGAAGGACAAGGAAAGGGTGGTAGGATTAATGGATTAGAAGTCCCAGTATGGTTTAAGGATTGCTGGAGGTGGGTAGTGGTAGTGGGGCAGATGAAATGGAAAGAGAAAGGGTGGTGCTCAAAGAATGAGAAGTATGAAATGGAAATTATGTTGTGTTTTATTGGTAATGACAAAATCTAGAATGAGATTATGGGAATGAGTGGCTGAGGTAGAGTGGAAACCAAAATGTTTTGGAGAAGAGTTGGATAAGAAACTCAGAAATCATTAGGAATTTTGGCAGGAGTAGAATTGGAGTGGGGGAAAGGGAACCAGCAGTTAAATCCTTTAAGGAAGGAGGAGTAATGACCCAGGAGTTGATGACACAACAGGGTAGGTAAATGTAAGGTGAGATTCAAAGCTGGGTTTTATTAGGGAATAGAAGAGGAAAATGGTCTTCTCCATCTTCAGGCCCAGTGTTATGCCAGATGCAGAAGAGGAGAATAGCCTCCAGGTAAGAAGGTTGCAGGGGAAGCAGCCTCCTCAAAGGACAGTCAGGTTTCCATTAAATCAAGAAAGTGAAGGGAGCTTGCAGAAAAGAGGTTGAGGGTATAGGAGATGAGTATATAGGAGATTCATAACTGACCATGAATTCCAGAGTGTAGGGGAAGATTTCCAGATTTGAGCAGGCATGGGAGATGATGTAGAATAGTATATACCAAAACATATAGGGAATAGAGTCTAGGTGATGAAAACTGTCTGCTCTGACAAACCATATGTAACAATCTTGATTTGAGAAAATAAGCCCACTATACACACAAAACAAGCCAAATAAACTTAATTTACCTGTTGAAGAATTATAGTACTATAGAGAGTATCAGTCGTTATCAACACTGAAATCATCTCAAGTGGCAGAGGTCGCAAAATTCTCATTAGATCATTGATATTCATCTTTTAAAGAGTAAGAATGTCAGTTTTTTAAAAAAGAATTAAAGCATGATTTTGTAAAGAGCAGATTTAAGTTGGGACAGATCTAGGTTCACTTAGCAGTTTCACCACTAACTGACCACGTGACAAAGGCCAAGACACTTAATCACTCTAAGTTCCAGTTTCTTCACCTGTGCAATGGGCATAATCATAGTACCTACCATGAACATTTAGCCAAAACAATACACACAAAATTCCAAGCACTGTATTTAATGTGATAAATACTCAGCAAGTCTGAGAAATTTTTGTGGCTATAAAGACTTCTGAGGAAAATTGTGTATTGTTTAAAAAGTCAGAAAACATGTTAGGTGCACTTGCAGACTAAGCAGCTAATTCTTAGAAAAGATCTTCAAGTCTAGGTTAAGCAGAAAGAGCCATGATCAATCTGATCATTCTTACTGATTACTTATTTTTTAAAAGTATTTTTATTGACAAATCTTCACACATATACATCCCATACATGGTGTACCATCAATGACTCATAATATCATCACGTATTTGTGTGTTCATTACCATGATCACTCTTTAGAACATTTGCATCACCCCAGGAAAAGAAATAAAAAGAAAAAAAGGAAAAAAATCATACATACCTTACCCCTTAACCCTCCCTCCCATTAACCACTAGTATTTCAATCTACCCAATTTATTTTACACCATTCCCCACTACTATTTATTTATTTATTATCCACATTTTTGTACTCATCCTTCCATACCCTTGGATAAAAGGAGCATCAAACACAAGGTTTTCACAATCACACTGTCACATTGTAAAAGTTATATCTTTATACAATCATCTTCAAGAATCAAGGCTACTGGAACACAGCTCAATAGTTTCAGGTACTTCCCACCAGCCACTCCAATATACCATGAACTAAAAAGGGATATCTATACCATGTATAAGAATAACCTCCAGGATAAACTCTTCACTGTGTTTGAAATCTCTCAGCCAATGACACTTTATTTTGTCTCATTTCTCTCTTCCCCCTTTTAGTCAAGAAAACTTTCTCAATCACTTGATGTCCAGGTCCTGGCTCATGCCAGGACTTCTGTCCCATCTTGTCAGGGAGATTTATACCCCTGGGAGTCATGCCCTATGTAGGGGGTGAGACAGTGAGTTCACCTGCCAAGTTGGCTTAGAAAGGGAGGTCACATCTGAACAACAAAAGAGGTTCTCTGGGGGTGACTTTTAGGCCTAATTTTAAGTAGGTTTGGCCTATTCTTTGCAGGAATGAGTTTCATAGGTGTGAACACAAGATTGAGGGCCCAACCTATTGATTTGTTTGTTCCCCTTACTTGTGAGAATATCAGAAATTCTCCAAATGGGGAAGTGGAATATTTCCTCCTTTTTCCCTAAGGGGACTTTGCAATTATTTGTTTATTCACTGCCCAAATACTGAATACTTCCTAATTTCAATCTAAAATTTACTCAATCTTTCTTGGCAACAGGCTCCATCTCTTCTCTATCCCCATACCTCATACCTAACTCCAGCTACCAACAAGCTTTCCTCCTCTCATTCTTCCCTTCCACTCTTCTGGTTGAGTCTTAGTCCTTGTTCTACCTTGTTTTCCAACTCCTCAATGCCTTGAACAATATAATTTAACTTGCCTTGATTTTGCCTCTGTGAAACAAGATTAATAACCTTTCTATCACCTTTGCTCTAGTGAACATGTAGAGAAATAATGAAACATAGTACATACAACTTCTGAGATAATAAAGTATAAGAAATACCAAGGTACATTAATCTCTTTAGGAGAAAAAAACATTTCACAATTACAAAAAACATTTCACAACTACAAAAAATATACCATGAACTAAAAAGGGATATCTATACCATGTATAAGAATAACCTCCAGGATAAACTCTTCACTCTGTTTGAAATCTCTCAGCCAATGACACTTTATTTTGTCTCATTTCTCTCTTCCCCCTTTTAGTCAAGAAAACATTACAGCACTGCTATGCTGAAAGTGCCATCAGAAAATTGACTATCTATCCCTAGATATAAAGTAAAAACTGCACACATCAACTCAACCAATTTATTTAGATATCACAAATCATAGAATATTTGACTTGAAAAGGAATTCAAGATCATCGGTTCAAATTCAGTTTTTACATGAAAACTGAGGTCCCAAGTGATAAGTTAGCACCTTAAAGTTAAGAAACAATGAAATGGAAGTGCCAGTGTGAATTCTACCAGTGTGAATCAAGACAAAAATATATTTCATCAATATTTCCCTAGGTAATTACCATGACTCAAAATCTCCCTATGGGCATCCTCTTTTCTTAGTGCAATCTTTGCTAAATATTATTTTATCAAGAATTCCAAAATGTAGAAAAGACCCTGGCATCCCATCCCCCCACTAGCCCCATGAGACATAAACATAACAAGAATAGTATTTAATAAACTTCAGATAGGGGGCAAGATAGTGATCAGCTTCAGCAATATAATTAGGGCTATAGAAAGTTCTGGTTACTCAGCAAAGACTGAAACCAATTTTATTGCAAGTAACCATAATACAGTGTCTCTTTGTCCTCAGAAAATGGCAATTACATTTTATATGGAACAACTTAGACTTTTCAATGATCTGTGGTTTGGTTTAGAATGAAAATGAAATAGTAATGGAACTATTAATCTCCATTACCCTAAAAGTCCTTAAAGTCCTATTAGGGTAATGAAGATAGAAACCATTTGAGCTTCTTCAAGTATTATGGTCATTGCTAACCTTAGAAGCAATATCTGTCACTCTTCACATCAGTGCTCTCTTATATCCAACTCAAAAATGGAGGAGATCTTCTGAAGGTAGAAAATGATATTGATATCTGCTAGAGATTTGACATGGTACCCTGAAACTTGCCAAAGAAACATATGTCTCTCAAGATATTCAAAACACTTACCAAATTGTCTGACAGATATGCTCCAATGAGAACACATATTCCAGAAAATATCTTCCATAAATAATTAAAATATATTTAGGAAACTAATTGATGAGATTCTTTAGATTCAAATTCAATTACCTTTATAAATTATATTACCAAATCATGAAAAAATAATTTATTAATTTCTTACTTATGAAGTTATTTTCAACACTTGCTTAAAGAAAACATTAAATCTGCTTGATGGATTGTCATATCTGCTTGATGTGTTTGACATATCTGATGGTTTTATTGAAACTATATGGCACATGGACACTTTTCATTCCTGGTCAGGTAAAACAGCATTGACCAACCTGTGTAATTTAACAGAGACTCAGAATACTAAAAACATTTCTCAGAAAGCCACCAAGTTACTACCACAAGCACAAATCAGGTTTATACATTTAACAACTCACCTAAAAACAAAACTTAACCAAAATTCGGTTGTCTGAAGGAATATTAGAGGAATCAGCTCCTGGCATCAGTAATGAACATAATTGGGTCATAAAACTGCCTAAACTTGTGGGAACACTGAACTCTGCTCCCCATCCTTTCCCCTGTTGCTCCCACTTTGAGCCACAGCCCTTTGAAATTGTTCACTTACTTTGTTCTTAAGATCCATGATAACCTGCTTTCCAAGACCTTCAGAATGAGCCTCTACTGGCATTTGAGTAATGAAAGACACAGCAGTTTTCAAGTTTTGTTACACATTAGTATCACCGGGGAAATTTTTTAAAACACCAATGACTCAGGGCTCACCCCGGACCAATTAAACGAATATCTGGGCATAGGGTCTATTTCAGTTTGCTAATGCTGCCAGAATGCAATATATCAGAAATTGATTGGCTTTTATACCGGAGATTTATTAAGTGACAAGTTACAATCTAAGGCAGCAGCAAAAGGATACATTCTCTCAAGAAAGACTGATCACAGCCAGGGTTTCTCTGTCACATAGTAACGTACCTGGTGACGTCTACTGTCCTTCTCTCCTGGCTTCTGGGTTCAAATAGATCCCTCAGCTCCTTCTGTGTTGACCAGACATCTTTGTCTCTCTGGTTTCTGTAACAGCTCTGAGCTTTCTCTCTCTCTTTCTCTTTGAGCTCATTTAAGAACTGGAGTAAATTAACTAAGACCTACCTTGAATGGCCAGGCCACATCTCCATAGAAATAATCTAACCAAAGGTTCCCATCCACAACTGGGTGGGACACATCTCCATGGAAACAACCTAATCAAAAGACCCTGTAACCAAGAAATTAGGATTTAAGGGATGATTTTGATTGCTGAATCATTATATAGATAGTCCTTTTCACTTTCTGGTATGTTGGAGTAAACAGAAGGAAGTACCTGAAATCTTTAAGTTGTAATTCAGCTGCCTTGATCTCTGATAATGATTGCAGTCTTTATCTTGTGCCCTTGTGATTATAAAAACCTAGTGACTGAGTTCCAGGAAGATGGCCGAATAGGGTAGATTGAGTTCAGACTTACTCCAAGGAAAAGTTAGGGAAGGAAGGGGAGGAAGACTGAGACACTGATTCAGAAATGCAGCTGACCTGGGAGAGCCTTCCGCACCACATAGGGCAGCCCTGCTTGCAGAGGTTGATGAACTGAGAGGCAGAGGACTGGAGCCTAAGGTGGAAGCACAGATCCCACAGGAGTGCACAGGCAGGGATACGGGGACTAGGAAGAATGTGCTACCCTCACCAGCGCAGTGTCATGACCCTCGACTCACCCCACACCCCACGCACCTGAACCCCATCACCCACCCCCACTCCAAGAACCCCTGCCCCAACATCTGCCATTGGGGTACCCGCTGCACCCCCACCTGTACCCCAAGTGCAGTCCAACTCACCTCTCCTGCACCCCTCCTGGGCACTACCTCCCCCTCCCTGCAGGCTGATGCCAGCACACGAAGGCTGTGGGTGCAAACCTCCATACCCAGGCTACAATCCACCCCCAGCCCATAGTGTCACACAGTCACTCCTCCTCCCCCCTCCATGAGATCTACACATCAGTTTACGGCACTCTTAGACCAATGCATGTGCTTAGCCCCCAGTCACACCCCTCAGCTCTGGGAACATCTCTTTACAGCACACCTAGACATGCGCATGTGTATGGCCCTCAGTCCACTTCCCAGGTCTGAGAAAGTGATGCCCTGTACAGCCAGGACACATCTGCCCCCAGCCCATGAAGGCATATGCCAACCTGCTGCCATAGCTCTGCACACGCACACAATGGGACCCATGACCTAGACCAGTGTACACCAAGGTTATGCCCCCCCAGACCTGTGCACCTGCACAGCTACATCCTTGCTGGCTGCTGGGTGCCCCTGTTCACAAGTACCAGCATAAAATCCCCAACCTGCACCTATACCTGTGCTTCAATGCATCACTACACTGTTGTGCCCTGCCCAGTGCCCTGGATCCTCCTACACATCCACCCCACAAACACAAGGCTTTAGACTATTGAGGGAAATCAACTCCCAAAGTAAATCAATCAAGATATTTACTTGTGGCAAAAACAACAGAAGATCACTAAGCATATCAAATGCAGACAGTTACAGCCCAGACTAATGACCAAATTAAAACACCAGAAGAGACAAAGATATTGGAACAAGTAATCAAAGATGTTCATATAAATCTACTTAATAAAATAAGTGAGATGGCTAATGATATAAAGGAGAACAAGAAGATGGTAGAAGAGCATAAACAGAAATTTGAAAGAATAAATAGAAAAATAGCAGATATCACAGAGATTAAGGACTCTGTTGACCAAATAAAAACATATTAGAGGCACACAACAGCAGATTTGAAAAGACAGAAGAAATAACAAGTGATATAGAGGACAGGATAACTGATTTCAAACACTCAAAATAGCAAATGGCACAAATAAAGAGTAAAATTTGAATTGGATCTCAGGGAAATGATAGAAAAAATAAAGCATGCAAATATAAGAATCAGTGGTTTCCCAGAAGGAGAAGAGAGGAGTAAAATGCTAGGAAGAGTAGTTGAGTATATAATAGGGGAAAATTTCCCAACCCTTATAAAGGACATAAATATGCAAGTCAAAGAAGCCTAATGAACTCGAAACAGAATAAATCCAAATAGGCCTTCCCCAAGACACATACCAATCAGTCTGTCAAACGTTGAAGAGAAGCAGAAAATTCTGAAAGCAGCAAGAGAAAAACAATCTACTACATAAAAGGGAAACCACATAAGACTTATTTCAGACTACTCAACTAGCACCATGGAGGCAAGAAAGCAATGGTGTGATATCCTGAAAGAGAAAGAATTCCAGCCAAGAATTCTATACCTAGCCAAATTGTCCTTCAAAACTGAGGGAGATATTAAAATTTTCACAGACAAATAAATCCTGAAAGAATTTGTCAACAAGAGACAGGTCTGACAAGAAATATTAAAAGAAAGTTCTGCCAGTTGATAAGAAAAAGACAAGAGAAGGAGCTATGGAGGAGAGAACAGAATTGAAGAGTACCAGTAAGGGTAACTTAAATTATATAAGAGAAAGAGGGAAAAGAAAAAATATTTTTGACAAATAAAATAAAAATGATAAGATGATGGATTCAAGAAATGCCTTTTCAGTAATAACTTTGAATATTAACAGAATAAACTTATCAATGATAAGATATAGATTGTCAGAATGGATTAAGAAATATAATCCAGCTATATGCTGCTTACAAGAGACTCATCTTAGGCACAAGGATACTTGAAAGTGAAAGGTTGGGAAAAGATTTTCCATGCAAGTTGTAACCAAAAGAAAGAAGGAGTAGCTATACTAATATCAGACAAAATAGCCTTTAAATGTAAAGACATCATAAGGGACAAAAAAGGACACTATATATTAATTAAAGGGTCAATTCAACAAGAAGGTATAGCAATCATAGATGTATATGCTTTCAATCAAGGAGCTCCAAACTACATGAGACGGACATTGGCAAAATCGAGGGGTGCACCAGTTGTTTCAACAATAGGAGGAGACTTTGATACACCACTCTCTTTCATAGACAGAAAAAAACAAACAGAAGATCAACAGGAAAACAGAGAAGTTAAACATCTTGATAAATGAATTAGACCTAACAAACATATATAGGTCATTGCACCCCAAAACACAAGGATATGCATTCTTCTCTAGTGCTCATGGAAGATTCTCCAGGATATATAATATGCTGGGACACAAAATTGATCTTTATAAATTTAAAAACATTGAAATTATTCAAAACACTTTCTCTGATCTAATAGAATGAAGCTGGACCTCAATAACTACCAACGAATGAGAACTTTCACAAATATATGGAGATTAAATAACATACTCTTAAACAATCAGTGGGTCAAAGAAGAAATTGCTAGAGAAATCATAGCTGTCTGGAGATGAATGAATATGAGAATACAACTTATCAGAATTTATGGGATATGGCAAAGGCTGTACTGAGAGAGAAATTTATTGCCCTAAATACCTATATTAAAAAGCAAGAAAAAACAAAATTCAAGTACTTAACTGCTCATCTGGGTGAACATGAGAAATAATAGCAAGCTGATGTCAAAACAAATAGAAGAGAAATAACAAAGATTAAAGCAGAGTTAAATGGATGGGAGAAAAAAGAACAATAGAAAGAATCAATGAAACCAAAAGTTGGTTCTTGGAGAAAATCAATAAAATTGATAGGCAACCAGCAAGAGTGATAAAGAAAAAAAAAAAGAGAGAGAATGCAAATAAATAAAATCAGAAATGAGAAGGGGTGCATTACCACAGACCCTAAAGAAATTATAAGAGGATACTATGAACAACTTTGTGCCAACAAACTAGACAACTTAGGTGAAATGGAAAAATTCTTAGACACACAAACAAGTAAACTGACTCAGGAAGAAATAGAAGATCTCAACAAGCCAATCACTAGTAAAGATATACAATCCATCATCAAAAATTTCCCTACCAAGAAAAGCACAAGACCAGATGGCTTCAGAGGGATATTTTATCAAACATTCCAAAAACAGCTAACACCAATTCTGCTCAAACTTTTCCACAAAAATGAGGAAAAATGAACTATACCTAACTCATTTTATAAAGGTAATTTTTAATAAGAAAAAATACTAAAGATGCTATAAGAAAAGGAAACTACAGGCCAATCTCCCTAATGAACATAGATGCAAAAATTCTCAACAAAATATCAGTAATTCAAATCCAACAACACATTAAAAAACATACACCATGGCCAACTCTGGTTTATAGGAGGAATGCAAGGATGGTTCAACACAAGAAAATCAATTAATGGAACACAGCATATTAATACATTGAAAAGGAAAAATCACATAATCATCTCGATTGATACTGAAAAGCATTCAGCAAAATTCAACATACTTTTCTGATAAAAACTCTCTAAAAGATAGGAATCAAAGGTAACCTCCTCAATATGTTAAAGGAAATATATGAAAAACCAATAGCCAGCATCATACTCAAAGGAGAGAGACTGAAAGTTTCCCCCCTAAGATCAAGAATGAGACAAGGATGCCCATTGTTACCACTATTATTTAACATTGTGCTAGAAGTTCTAGCTAGAGCAATCAGGTAGGACTAAGAAATAGCAACATCCAAATTGGGAAGGAAGAAGTAAAACTTTCATTATTTGCAGGTGACATGATACCATAGTAGGAAGATCCTGAGAAGTCTACTGCAAATTTACTTGAGTTAATAAACAAATTCAGCAAGGTGACAGGATATAAAATTAATGTGCAAAAATCAGTAAGTAACTGTTAATATAGCAATGTCTTTGTATACACACAAAGACCTAACTGAGGAGTCAGTTAAGGAAAAAAACCCATTCAAAATCGTAACTAAAAGAATCAAGTACATAGGACTGAACTTAACTAGGGATGTATAGGATTTGTATATGGAAAACTACATAACATTGCTAAAAGAAATCAAAGATCTAAATGTGTGGAAAGACATTCTCTGCTCATGGATAGGAAGGCTAAATATAGCTAAAATGTGAATTCTACCCAAATTGATCTACAGATTCAACAGAGTACCAATCAAAATTACAAAAACCTACTTTGAAGACTTAGAGAAGTTAGTTACCAAATTCATCTGGAAGGGAAAGAGACCCTGAATAGCTAAAAACATCCTAAAAAAGGAGAACAAAATGAGAGGATTAATACTCCCTGACTTGAAAACCTATTATAAAGCCACAGTGGTCAAAACAGCATGGTACTGCCACAAAGATAGAAGCATTGACCAATGGAATTGAATCAAGAGTGCAGAAATAGACCACCAAATCTATGGTCAACTGATTTTTGACAAGGTTCCCAAATCCTCTGAACTGGGTCAAAATAGTCTTTTCAATAATTGGGCATGAAAGAACTGCGTATCAATAGCCAAAAAAAAAAAAAAAAGAAAAGGAAAAAGAAAGAGGACTCATACCTTACACCCTACACAAAAATTAACTCAAAACAGATCAAACACCTAAATATAAGAACTAGCACCATAAAGCTTCTAGAGGAAAATGTAGGGAAACGTCTTCAAGACCTAGTAATACAAGGTAGCTTCCTAAACGTTACACCCAAACCACAAGTAACAAAAGAAATAATAGATAAATAATAAATGGAAACTCCTCAAAATCAAATGCTTCTGCACCTCAAAAGACTTTGTTAAAAAGGTGAAGAGGCGGTCAACCAAATGGGAGAAAATATTTGGAAATCACATATTGAGCAAAGGTTTGATATGCTGTATACACAAAGCAATCATGCAACTTAAGAACAAAAGAACAAAAAACCCAATTATAAAATGGGTTAAAGATATGAATAGGCATTGTTCTGAAGAGCAAATACAGATGGCTCAAAAGCACATGAAGAGATGCTCATTTTCATTGGCTGTAAGGGAAATGCAGACCAAGACTACAATAAGATACCAGCTCACACCTGTAAGAATGGCTGCTATTAAACAAACAGGAAACTACAAAGGTTGGAGATGATGTGGAGAAACTGCGGCACTTATGCACTGCTAGTGGGAATGTACAATGGTGCAGCCACTCTGGAAGACTGTTTGGCAGTTCCTTAGGAAACTAAATATCGAGTTGCCCTATGACCCAGCAATAGCACTACTTGGTATATACCTAGAGGAGCTGAAAGCAATGACAAAGAGATATTTGCAAACCCATGTTCATAGCAACATTATTCACCATCGCCAAAAGATGGAAACAAATCAAATTTCCATCAACAAACTAGTGCATTAACAAAATGTGGTATATACATATGATGGAATATTTTGCAACAGTAAGATGAAATGATGTCCTGAAGCACATGACAAGATAGATGAACCTTGAGGACATAATGCTCAGTGAAATAAGCCAGACACAAAAGGATAGATACTGTATGATTCCACTTTTATGACCATGGTAAAGGTAAAATCAGAGGCTTATAATATAGAATATAGGGAACTTAGAGATACATAGAAGCTAGAGACGTGTGAATGGTTAGCTAATGAGGTTGAACTCAAATGTAAGGGAATAGATAGAAGTGAAAATGGTTCTCTACTGGGTCCATAAGTAATATTACCATATTGAAGATAAGCAAGATTAAAAGGGGTTGTATAGCCCTAAGTGTCCCACTGATTAGCACAAGAAATATAAATTAGTTCTTGCAAGAACTACTTCAAAGGTATGAGTCATGTACAAAGAGTGTTTAAGTCCAGAGTACAGGGGGAAAACTGTTATTGGATGCCATGGGTTATGTCTAAAAGGAAACCATCAGCACTTCCACAGCAATGGCAGAGGTAAATAATGAGGGGAGGGACAAGAGTTAAGAGGAGGTTTGCGTTTCCTATTTGGTGAGGGTGACTTTATTGATTTTGAAATTATCCAAAATTGAAAGTGTTGATGAACTATGGACTTTGGGCACTATACATGATCCCTCATGAATGCAGGTAGTTTAAGGATGTACTGACTGAGAAGTAGGTTGGTAAACGATGGTGTACACTTATGAATAAAAATTGTGCTGCTACAAAAAAATGAACAAAGTCATGAGGCAAGAAATAATGTTAATCAACATGTGGGACATTTGGTAAGGCAAATTTAGTCAGAAACTAAAGAACAACAATGGTATGGTCTCCTTTAGAAAATGTTTACAATAAAACAGGGGCCTAGATCGTAAGCTTTTATAGCAGACACCTTTAGTCCAGAGTGGTAATTATTATTTTTGGATTTTGAGAGTCTGATATATATATCATATATATATATATATCATATACACATAAAACCTGATATTTAGAAGTAAGAATGAAGCTGTTCAGGTTGGGGTTAAAGTAATTCAGAAACCAGGAATAAGGAAGACATTGCCTATATTTTAGAACCACACATACTCTTTGAGACCAAAGAAGAAAGATTTATTTGGTCTGGAACCGAAATTTTCTGTACCACATTATCTAACTAAATGTATCTGTTAGGCTCATTTCAACAATTTAAACACAATAAGAGAGAGACATCTTTTAATCCTGTACAGCCTAATGTAATGCCTGGATACATCCTAGAGTATATTAAGCAGATAATCAAAAAGTATTGGCTGTGTGGTACGACCACGGCTCAGTGGCAGAATCCTCGCTTGCCATATTGGAGACCTCAGTTTGATTCCCAGTGCTTGCCTACGCAGAAAAAAAAAGTATTGGTAAAGTCCCTTGAGGGGTGGGGGAAAAATATGGAACTATTAAACTTTACCATCAGGAAATCCCCTGATACTGTGTCAAACTTTATGGACACCCAAATCAATAGGCCAAACCCTTGATCTTGAGGCTTACTCTTGTGAAGCTTATGTAAGTAGTGGAGAAGCATAGCCTACCTATAGGTATGTCTAAGAGGTAACTCTGGAGGACCTCTTTTGTTGCTCAGATATGGCCTCATTCTCTCTAAGCCCAACTGTGCAAGTGAAATCATTGCCCTCCCCCCTACATGGGACATGACATCCAGGGGTAAAAGTCACCCTGGTGACATGGGAGATCACTCCTGGGGATGAATCCAGACTTGGCAGCATGGGATCAACAATCCCAACATGACATGGGGAAAGAAGTGTAACTGATAAAGTAACAGTGGCAGAGAGAGTTCAAATAGGTTTGAGAGGCTACTCTGGAGGTTGTTCTTACACAAGCTTCAGTTAGACATTGCAACCTATCATAATCTGCCACACCCCAACCAGGACCATTCCAGCCAATCCTAAAGAACACCTAGAGCAATATATAAGATTCTACAAGTGTTCTATGCACTCGTGTAACTTTCTGGAAACCTACAACTTCCAGATGGGTTCCTGGACCAGATGAGTCCTGAAACCTAGAGGGCCTAGCCTCTCCAGAATGTCAGATAGTTCCATCTCCCAACCCAATATTAGTGATAGATCTTTCCAACATGAAAAAGTTAGACTGGTCATAGCCCAAACACTCCTAAATAAAGGGATAGAAAGACCAAACGTGATGGTGGAGTCATATACAGAAGATAAGATTTAATAATGAATATGATTGCTGAATCATTAAATTGATATCTCTTTTGGTCTCCAGTATCTTAGATAAGTAGAAGTAAAAATTTTAAATACTGAAATTGTAACCCATGTCAATCTCTGAAATATATTCTACAACTAATTGTGGTGTTGTGCTTTGAAATTTATTCCTTTTTTATATATGTTATTTTTCACAAAAAGAAAGAAAAAAGTTGATTGTGGTGATAAAAAACTATTTGAGCCTTCTAGCCTCCTATATTCTAGAGCAGCTAGAAGGATAAATCTGAAAAGATCACATGGTAGCCCATGACAAACTCTGGGATCTGTCCTGTAATACTTACTGAAGAGTACTTTGAGAACTATTGCATATTCTTTCTTTGCTTTGTATGTATGGTATACTAAACGATGAAAAAGTTTAAAAAATCCCTAATGACTAACCTTCACTTATACCCACTTATTCAGGTTTTTTCACTTTAGTGTCTTGTGATAACTAAAGACAGCTCCTAATGTTTATTAATGAATGGTCTTGGGTCAGCCCAGAACTAACTCATCCCAAGTCCAAAGTTATCTTGATAAATAAGACTGGATGTAACCAAAAATGGGCCCACCTGACATGCACAGTAGCTTAGACTTTAACCTATAAGTGACCTACAGCTCATTATAATACTAAAAATCATGCCCATCATCATATTAAGGCTGCCCTTTTCTTACATACATTCTGTGACTAAGCATGTAATCTATCTGCACATGACCAATAATTCAATCACATCTAATTACATCATCTGGGACCACTGTGCTCATTTTCTTAAAAACTGCCCATCTTTTAATGCTATAAAACTGTGAGAATTACAGCACTTTTTAGAGACAGGTTTTGGAGCCAATAGGCCATCTGATCTCCTATACACACTTTGTAATAAACTTTTCCTCTTCTTGAAACCCCAGTGTCTCTGGAATTATGTCATTTGAGTGCATTGGGCAAAAGAATCCACCACCTTTGTCTGGTAACAATCCTACCCACAATAAGTCTACTCCCACAATATTGGATAAGAAGAACATGGTTTTTGTAGGATGCATAACTTTCAAACCAGCATATAACCCAAGGCATGGGTATCTTAGAAAGCTCTCTAGGTGATTTTAATATGCAGCCAAGTTTGAGAATCCCTGTGATAGATTGTGATGGAGTGTCTTCTGCAGGTCCCTGCAACTTAAGAGTCTTGGAAGAAGTAATGTCCTGCCTTCTCCCCTGCTCCAAGCCCCTATTCAAAAGAAGTCTGCGGAGGTTTCCCAAGTACATGGTGCTTTTTGCTTAAAATGTCACCATTTTAATGCCAAATGGGTGATAACATCTGATTGGTCACAGGATATGCACAGACAAGGACAAACACTCAAACATGTGGGACACACCAGAGTTAGAGCAGATGGACATGAAATGAAGCCAAAACTTTCTCCCAAAGTGACAGCTGAGGGTACTTTGGGAATCTTTATAGCTTTGGTTAACATCAGATGAACTAGAGAAGTTCACAGATGCTGATAAATTCCCTCCATCTCCAGGGAACAGAGTTAGGGACAAGACTACAATGAGGCAATTGATACATTCAGCACAGGCAAAAAATTTAAAGGGGGGGGGGGTGCAAAAAAAAAAACCCTCAGTAATCAAGATTAATACCATTTTAGTGCAATGATTTTAATATTCTAAATTAGTGGGAAAAATCCAAGGAGGATAAAATGTCAAAATTTAAAAATAAGAAAGATGATATCCTATACCTGCAGAATTCATTCACTTTGTCTCATCCTAACCTATGCCCAGTGAAGTTCTGTTACCCTCATACCAGCCCTGGAACAAAACTATCTAGTCCCCAGATGTACCTGAATTCCAGAACATGACATTCTATTCGGAAGAAACGTGATAGGGCTCCTTCTACCGCAACTCATCATGAGGTGATGATGTGTGGAATAAATTGTTCTGTGATCTTTTATCCAAAGTTGATCACAAAAGTAGTTCTACCTTCACCCCAAAATAAACTTCATGAAATCTCACCACAGCCCCCTCAATACAAATCAAAAGGCTGTGAAAAGAGAAGAAATTATGAGAAATCATAAAACAGAATTCCCCATAGGCCTACTTGACATATGGGAGGGGAATGGAAGAACAGGATGGAATGGATAGAGGGAAGCAGCTATTTGCCCGCTACTTGACTCTTTACAGTTGGACGTATTGATAGCCCTTTCCCAGACCAATCATCCCTAAAATGATTTGTGACAGATGTGGGTATGGAAATATTCCAAATTCTCCCCATAGGGTACTCATTAAAATAATAAATATGTGAATAAATAAATGAGTGAATGGATGAACATTGGGCACCCGATGTCTCTGCATTAGAATAAGATATGTTCTCTGCATTTTCAAGGTTGCACAAAGTGATATAGTGGAGGCTACAATAAGAATACTACCCTACCAATTAAATTTTGATCCATGCTCAAATAAATGCTATATGAAATAGTACCATCAAGCACAATACTAACAGTAGATACATATGGGAAATGGGATTTTTACTTTATATGCTACTTGTTTAGAAATTTTAGGATCCTATATTATTTTACAATAAAATATGCTAAAATAAACAAACTGAGAGGTTGATTGAAAAAGTAGGAACTAAACAAAGGACATGTCCAATGTACATCACAACATAGATTTAAATTGTAAAATAAGCATTGAAGATTATAATCTAGGAAATATAAAATTAAATAAGAATGATATGTTACCTAAATTATCAAAGATTCAAAAGTACAATAATGTCCAATGAGCACCAAATATTGCTGGTGGGAGTGAGAATTAGTACAAAATTTGTAAGTTATTAAAAGAAACTTAGTCTATAGCAGCTTTCAAAATAGTCAAATATTAAGCCATAGAAACTTCACTTTGGGGACTATATCATAAAGAAGTAATCAGAAATAAGGATGCATATTAATGAATGAAGCTGTTCCTATAAGAATTATTGTATCATAAAAACTGAGAAAAATTTAAACATTCAACCATAAGGGAATGACAAAATAAATTACGGTATTTTTTATGATCACATAAAATGAATGTCTTTAAACTTTATTTGGAAATAGATGGAGGAATGTTTATTTTATCATATAAATGATAATACATCAAATTTCAGAATGTATACCAAATTTAATTTAAAAGAAAGACTGGGAAATAGTACCTCAAGATGGTAGAGATGTTATTGCTATTATCACAAAAATTCATATTCTTAATTATGTATAATGGGCTTGTATAATTTTCATAGTCAACAATGTAAACAATATATATTTTAATCAGATTCTCATAAATGAATGAATTAGTAGATCACTATGCTTCTGTCATTATTGTCTCCATCACCCTGCTGTCATTTTATCTACCAAAATGTCTTTATGAATTGTGATTTACTGCTTCTTTGGAGTTTACAGTAACATTTTTTTCATAAAGCCATAGTTGAACTGCTATCTAAAATATTGTTCAATATTCTTTATCAACATTACATCCATATAATGAAATATTGCTTTAGTTGGGAAAATGGGTGACAAAATGTATTCAGTAAACATATTTTTGAGTGTCTACAATGTGCTTTGTGCTGTGTTTGATACTGAGTTTTAATGGTAAACAAGATACACTTAATTCTTGACATCAATCTTAAAGTTTACTTGAGGAGACAGATAGCAGAAAGAAAAAAGGATAAATTGATGGGAAAAAAATGGGGAATGACCACAAGTCGTGTGGCTAAAGGAAATCTACTTTATACTTAACACTGGATGGCCAGGAAAGTCATCACTGAGAGTTATTTGTCCTGAAAACTGAATGAAAAATAGGAGTCTGCCATGGAAAGATCCAGAGAATGTTGCAGAAAAAGCATGCCAGTGCAAAGACCCCGGGCGGGCGACGGTGGCTCAGCAGGCAAGAATGCTTGCCTGCGATGCCAGAGGACCTGGGTTCGATTCCCGGTGCCTGCCCATGTAAAAAAAAAAAAAAAAAAAAGAGATCAAAGACCCTGAGGCACGAAACTACTTGCCATAGTTGAGCACCATCAGAACTGAAGAAGACTGATGAGCTAATGATGACAGGGTAGATGTGGTTCAAAAGAGAGGGAAGGGACAGGTCATGCAAGACTTTGTAGTCTATGTTAGGATTTGGAGCTTGATGTTAAAAGACTGGAACGTCACTGGAAGTTTTAAACAGGGAGAAGAAAGTCAATTTAATTAAGAAAAAATCACTTTGTATACTGTAGAAAGGGAGGATGATGGCAGGCCATAAGAGAGAGGAGACAATTTAGGATGTTCTATTGTAGTAGTCAAAATGAAAGATGATCATGACTTACGCTAAGGTGTAGTGGTAGAGATGAGGGAAGTAGATGAATTTAAGATGTATTGATAAATTGGATATAGTTGGGCAGGTTGGGGATTGGGGTAGGTGAGGGATGAGGAGAGACCAAAAACAAAAAACAAACAAAAACTCCTAGGTTTTTGGCTTGAGCATCTAGATTAATGATATATGTTTTCTGACAATAGTCATGTTAGTTTGGGCCCTTTGAAAAGCAGACACCAAGAAAAGGAAACCTGGAAGAGCCATCAGACCCCAAGGGAAGGAGAGAGGGAAAGAAGTTTGGGTGGAAGCATTCTAGAGTGCTATGTAGTCTTAAAATGGCTGAGCAGTGATACAGGGGTGTTCTAGACTCATAGTCAGCTCTCAGAGTCTTGTATGTCCCAGGAATTGGCTTGCTTTAGTACTCCTCTCACACTCATTGGCTGGGAGCCTTTCCCCAGGGCAAATATGTTGATAGATTTTAGAACACATCAGTTGAGGGCCTCAATCATTTATGCTCTGTGTACTAGGTGATCTATGAAGTTTATTCTCATGACTGCCAGTGTTCATCCCTTGGGACACAGACCCAATTTTCCACACAGGTTCATGGAACAGCTTCCCCATGATTCCTATGTGCCTCTCTTCCTAAGGAGAACTAAAAAGAAGGTTAGTGGAATGAACTACTATCCAAATCAGTGAAGTTTGTCTTGGGGCCCCCACTAAGATCCATCCTCTCCCTTTCCCATTGTCCATTCTAGCTTCATCTCACCCTCAACCATCTCCTTGGCAGGTCTTGGTGACTTGACCGGTGGTGTGACACAAACCTTCATTTTTAAGTGGTCTAAACCCTTCATAATCACACCCTTCTCAGTCTGGGGTTGCTATACTTACTTGTTTACAGTTAGAGTGGATCAGGGAAAGCCTGGAGTTACTCAAGTGGATCACCTGGGTTGCACACAGAATTCCTCCCAGCTCCCAATGTGTAAAAAAAGCTCTACCTCCATTTGCTGATCAGGATCAATTGCCCTGCCTATATGGTGACTTCTCTTCCTGCTTGCTAGTCCTTGGGCTTGAGGAATCCAAAGTGCCCTGGCATTATGTCCAGTTTGTAGTTCAATGTAACCCATTCTGTATCCTCTGGAAAAAGTATACCTCCTTTGGGAAATAGGACCTCCAACCCTGCAGAGCCCAGAAACGTGGGGATAGGAAGCACATTGGGAATGGTGTTGTGTGGCCACTCCTAATCCAACCCTTTTTCCCCAGATACATGTACCTTCCTAAGGGAAACTCAGCACCATATAGAGGTATCTGATTTAACAAACAGACTGCATCCAAAAATGGCTGCTCCCCTTCCTTCAGAGTGTTTCTTCTGAGCAGGCACTTCAGTTGTATCTTTAGGATGCTGTTCTGGCATTATAAGACCAGCTCCCTCTGGATTCTGTGGCACGTGATAGGACCAGTGGGCTCCATGACCATAGGCCCAATCCTGTACATCCTTTGCTGTGAAGGGGGAAATTTGGTCAGATGCTATGCTGTGTGGTATGCCAGGCCTGTGGATCTGGACTTCCATGTCTACAGACAGCTAGGTGAGGCTCTGCTGACCGAAAAGGTAAACTCGTGCCAGGACAAATATCTATCACTAGAAGGTTAAACTTCTGGACCTACCTGTATAGGAATGCCCAATGTAGTCAACTTCTGACTAAGAGATTAAATTGGTCTCCCTGAGACTCAGTGTTGTTCTATATTGCTTACAGGTGAGACAGCAATAGCTAGGTTAGTGGAAGTCCATGCTCTTGGGTTCACGTATATCCTCTATCTCTGCCATTATGGCTATTATGAGTTATGCCAATATGTGTTAGTCAAACCAATTCTGGGGTGGCTGATGACAAAGGCTGAGTGATGTCACCTGTCTGAGTCATTTTTCCTATTTTGTTTTCAGTAGGCATTAATGTGTGACATACATATTTTCGCACTTCATGCCCACTCCCATATATATCTATCCACATGCTTCTTCCTTAGATCTCTTTGTCTCCCATCTTCCAGTCCTTGTTCTTTGAGGCTCCTTATCAGATGACCAGGTATTTGTCTGCTTCCAAGGATTCTCTATATATTCTTCATTGGGCCACTTCTCCCTCTACACAAAGTGGACATCCAGATACACTACTTGTGGCTTTGTCCATTGGGAAGATTTCACTCTCCGCCAACTCAAAGGGCTATGCTGAATGTGGCTATAATGAAGTCACAGACCATTTTCTGCTCGCACTCACATAACATGATGATCCTTCCCTAAATCAAGCCCATGGATCTTCCTCCTTTTTCAGTCAGTCACACAGGAGCCCATATACAGCTGTAGGTACAAGCCAAGGAAGGAGCACTGATGCAATTGATCATGGCACTTACTTGAGCCGTCTGGTCTTGTTATGGATTAATTAATGGTATATCACTTTGCTTTCATGATAGACTGCTGCTAGGCATGTCAGATTGTATTTCTTGCTGGTTACACCTGAGTCAATGACTATATGTCCTTTGTGGGAAGGACTTTGGGACTCACAATGGAATATACATACCATGGTGTTTGTGTCCTACTTAGGGACCAGGATACATCTTTAACCATTGGATTCCAAATCTGAAATTTTATTCAGGTCACAAGATATCCTGACTTTTTATTGGATCAACCACCTTTAGCCTCTCACTCCTTCATTATTGTTTTTATTTTTAGTTACTGATGTTAAGTGGCACCCTTGTTGTCTACTCTACTCATACTTTGCCTTTAGGGATACCATACACAACTTTCTCTACAGCTCCCTGAAGGTCAAACCTCTTTGGCTGCCCCTCTGATCTTGATAGCAATTAGGATGTTTTTGGCTTCCTAGCTTCTGGTATTTAAGTTCTGTCACCTATTATTTATCACTTCAAGAACCCACCATCCCCATGGATATTAATGACTACCTCCCCTACCACCAGCCTTGGCTCACAGAGTAAAGCCAATACTGACCTCTTTAGTAATGCTGGCATCTTTATTTGCCAGCACATTCCTGGTGGTCTTGGCCACAAGATGTTTTCTCATTCCTTTCTTGGTGCGTTAGACTCTGTTAGGTTCTGCATTCTCTATGCCAACTTCTCTCAGCCTCTTTTTTTCTCCTGTACTTTTTCCTAAGACTAATCAAGTATTTCCATTTACTTTAGTATTGACCATCACCTTTTCCTGGCTTCTAAGTCTCACTCTGTTTTAGTCATGTTTCTCCAGGGAAACAAAGCAGTCAGGCAATATGGCAAATATTGCTATATTTATTATAGAAACTGGCTAATATATATGTGGGAATAGACAAGTTTGAATTCCATAGGGCAGGCTGCAAACTAGGAATTCCAATGTAGATTTCAGTGAATTCCCCGGGAAGAAATGACTGGCTAAAGTAGGGATGGTATTATTTCTTCTTTTTATTATTTCTCTGTCTTTTTCAGTTCAGGATGCAAGGGGCTCCATTGATACAAATTTCACAAA
This sequence comes from Tamandua tetradactyla, assembly GCF_023851605.1. Taxonomy (NCBI): domain Eukaryota; kingdom Metazoa; phylum Chordata; class Mammalia; order Pilosa; family Myrmecophagidae; genus Tamandua; species Tamandua tetradactyla. Next base: position 11,014,942 of record NC_135353.1, read on the forward strand.
AATCTTGTCAATTTTGCATGCAGTTAATGGGGGTCCAAATCATCAAAATTCCACAGATCCTTCCTGCATGACTATATTTACAATCCTCACATCCAGTAAAACGGCTGACCGGATCCATGCCCAGTTAAACCCTCACATAGAGCCCTAATCTCCAGGGAATTAATTTCTAGAAGCTTGGGGAGGTCCATGGTGGTAGAGCTGCTTCTAGCCCTAATCACAAAGCACATTATCTGGGACTAAGATAGAGCAGAACACAGAGGAAAGGGTGATATCATACATACTTTAAAACTACAACTTCTGTGTGACACCGAAGAGAGAGATGTTTATCTGGTACAAAACGTATATTTTGGGTAGTGCGTTACCAAATTTAACATGTATGGTCAGTTTAGTTGAACACCATAAGTGCATGCAATCTTGTATAGAGTGTGAGATTTTGTTTATTTTTCCAGGTTAGTGTGATGCTTTGATATATCCCAGAGTAATTTTGGAAGTGAATAAAGAAGGATTTGCAAAGTCCTCTTGGGGGACTGGGGAGAAAGGAGGAAAGAGTCAACTCCCCCATTTGGGGAATTTCTGATATTCTTGCAAGCAGTGGGGTCAAACAAATCATAGACTGAGCCCTCAATCTTGGGGTTCACCCTTATGAAACCTATTCCTGCAAAGGATAGGCTAAGCCTACTTAAATTTAGGCCTAAGAGACACCCCCAGAGAATCTCTTTTGTTCCTCAGATGTGGCCTCTCTCTCCCTCTAAACCGACTTGGCATGGGAACTCTGCCCTCACCCCTGTGTGGGACATGGCTCCCAGGGGTATGAATCTCCCTGACAATGTGGAACAGAACTCCCAAGATTCGCCAGGACATGACATCAAAGGATTGAGAAAGCCTTCTTGACCAAAAGGGAGAAGAGAGAAATGAGGCAAAATAAAGTGTCAGTGGTTCAGAGATTTCGGTGTCTAGAGGTTATCCTGGAGGTTATTCTTATGCATTATATAGATATCCAATTTTAGTTTACGGTGCATTGGATTCACTAGAGGAAAGTACCTGAAACTGCTGAGCTGTGTTCAAGTAGCCTGGATTAGTGAATATGATTGTATATAGCTTTTACAATGTTGCTGTAAAGTTGTGAAAACCTTGTATATGGTGCTCCATTTTCTGGAGTGATACAAATGTTCTAAAAATGATCTTGCTGGTGAATACACAACCAAGTTGAGCTTTAATCTAGATTACTGTAGTGCTTTACAAACAGAGTGAATATCAAACAGAAAAAAAAAGCCAGAGGGAGCAGCCAGAAGTTGAAAGTCAATAGGACCTAGAAGACAAAGGAGAAGCCAGAAAAGGTCACCATGTCCATTACCATGTGACAGACAAGCCAAGCACCCAAGATTGCCAGCACCCAGCCCAGGAAAAACACCACAGTCTTCTGAGAGAAAGAACTACCCATAATGACTTCCTAGGAAAAATCATTTCCTGTGATGATATTGTGAGCCATTTGATTGTACACTATGCATGGTATGTATGTGTGGAAAGATTTGTCAATAAAAATATTTTTTAAAAAGCACACTATCTGAATATGTTCAGAATTCGGAAAAGCATTTTTGTGTGGAAGAGTTAATTTATCAGTTTATCCTTTTTCTTTTGTATTTTGCTAAAAGCTCTGAGGAGAAGCTGGGCTCTACTTTTCACAATTAGCTTGGGAATTCTAAATATCTAAATTAATCACTTTCAAGTTCTGCCTTCCATCTGACATCAGAACTCAGTTTTGTCAAGTTCTCTGCCACTTCATAACAAGAATAACCTTTCTTCCAGTTTCCAAAACGTTTTCATTATTTCCTTCTAAAACTTCATCAGAAACATCTTTAACAGCTATATTTCTACCAACATTCTACCCATGACAAATTTTGTTTTCTCTAAGACATTACAAACTTTTTTCTACAAGTCTCTCTCATTTTCAATCCCTCATAATTCTTCCAGCCTGTCTATTACCCAATTCCAAAGCTGTTCCTACATTTTTGGCTATTGGCAAAAGGGGCACCTCACTCTTGGTTACAAGACCTTAAGTTTCAGTTTCCTGACTGCTGAAGTAAATACCATGCAATGGGTTGGTGTAAACAACGCAAATTTCTTGCCTCACTGTTTTGAGGTTACAAGAAGTCCAAAATCAAGGCATCATCTAGGAAATGATTTCTCCTAGGAAGTCATTATGGGTAATTCTTTCTCTCAGAAGACTGTGGTGTTTTTCCTGGGCTGGGTGCTGGCAATCTTGGGTGCTTGGCTTGTCTGTCACATGGTAATGGACATGGTGACCTTTTCTGGCTTCTCCTTTGTCTTCTAGGTCCTATTGACTTTCAATTTCTGGCTGCTCCCTCTGGCTTTTTTTTCTGTTTGATATTCACTCTGTTTGTAAAGCACTGCAGTAATCCAGATTAAAGCTCAACTTGATTCATATGGGCCACACCTTAACTGAAATAACATCTTCAGTGGATCTTATTTACAATGAGTCTATACATGCAGGAATGGACTAAGACCATGCTTTTCTGGGATACAAAACTCCAAGTCACCACACATCTCAACTCCAAGTTTGCTCCATACCCTGGGGACCTTGCTATGATGTTAAATCCTGGATCTCTAGAAGGTATCAAAGTTAATGAATTCTCACCTATTCAGTCTTGTTAATGCTATCTTGGATTTCTTAATCAGGGTTTGAATCAACCTTCAAAATCCAATACTTTGGCTACTACCCTGGCTTTTGCCAGTACTAGCCAGCTGATCACTATAATCCTTTAGATGTAAAATTTATTTTCTCCCTTTGAGGCCCAGTATATTTCTAATCATAGTATGCTGGGATTTATACCTATTTACGGATCTGGAAGCCAACAGAGGAGGTGGAGGAAGATCCCGAGGAGGGGCACTTGTTGTTTTGTACATCTTCAAGCATGGCAGTAGTGCTTGCCTCTTCTAGAGAAGGGTGATCCACCTCTGCAAACCCAAAGAGTCTGCAGTAAATCCACGCAGTTTTCTCCATTCTATATTTCAGGTCCCAGGTTTTCATCAGCAGGGCCCTGACTTTTGCACAACTGACTGAGATTGAGACGTCTCTGGATCTTTGGGACTATCACACTTAGGTATTTAACCTGCTTTTCAAAGATATCTGCCCTTGTGCTATAGGTGATGAGGACCACTTTAAAGCTACTACCTAAAACAAGACCCCTCTTGCACTTAGTTACTAATGTTAACATACTATTATTATTCTTCTACAGGGTGACAATACAACATAGCATTAACCAGCCATCTCTTCTGAGTTTGTAAGCATTTTAGTCCTCATGTATTTTTGAAGTTCCAGTATCAGGACACCCTTGAAACAATTATCTCATACCAGAATATTTTTCCAGACCACAGCTTAAGTGTCTTTATCATTGAGCTATCAACTTGTACCAGGGATTTCCCATGCTCCATCTACCAATCAGGCCCCATATTTTCAACTTCTGGGCAACAGATAAACCAATACTAAATCCCCTTCTTATTGCCTATGTTCTCAGGTTACCCCATTTCTGGTACCACTTGTGTTAATATGAGTCCTCTATAAATCAGACTAAAAGACAATATTAAATATGCAAGGATTTTGGTAGAAGAAACCCTGTGAAAAAATAAGGTGAGGCAAGGGAAGACTTGAAGGGCCATCAGATCATAGTGTAGGTTTTACTTGGGTTGAAGGAATGAAGGAAGGAAGGAAGAAAGGTTGAGTGGAAGCACATTAGACTGAAGAGTTGACTGTGGAGAGTTCAACAGGGCATCAAGGAATCCTTAAGCCAAATTCAGTCCTCAGAGTCCCATATTTCCCATACTGCAGTCATCCTTGGCTCTGAGCAGTCCATGGGAAGCTTGACCTCAGAGGGAACAGATGGATTGGTTTCAGAGCTCAGTATCTGCAGACTTGGGTCGCACATTCCTTATTCTCATGGTTGCAATTACTGAGAGGACTGTGATAAGGGAAGAAAGACTTGTAAAGATGAAAAGAAATGCAATTTTTTTGTGTTAAACACATTAATTTTAAGAAACATTAGATACTCAATTTGAGACATAGGTAGACAATGAGATATTTGAGTCTGGAACACAATGGAGAGATGTGGAACATACTTACACATGTGAGATTTGTGAGCATATGATTGGCATATAAAGCCACAGGAATAAATGAGATCACTTATGGAAAAAGCATAGAGTGGCAAGGTGACCTAAGATAAAGACAAGAAGAAGTTCAACCTCTAGAAAGAGGAGAAAGAATAACAAAGACACTGAAAAGAGCAACCAATGAGGTAAATGGGGAGTGGGAAATCAACACACTATGTTGTCAAAGAAGCTGAGAGAAGAGAGTGCTTTAAGAAGGAAAGCTGGATTCCCTGTGTGTCCAGTGCCAAGCAACTGAATAGGAAGGACAGAAACTGGTCCTCAAATTCATTGTGGTTCCTTTTTTGCCTTTTCTGTATGGTTTATTTCTTTGCCTACTTATAGATGTTAGCAACTATTTGGAATATCTTACTACTGTCTTCAATCATTCATATATTAATTCATTTTTTAGATGTTTATTAAATGCTTAGCCTGGGCCAAACATTGAGCAAGTTCTAGTGACTTGTTACAAAATGGGTAGCATTCTTTGAAGCTGACATCCAGCTTAAACCATCTATCAGTCGCCAACTTTCAGGATACACATACTGAAATGAATAGAACCATGGATCCTATGAGAGGACAAAGGAGGAACTACCTAATTTCCAAAGATCAGATGGGAGACAGGGACAGGGAAGGCTTTCTGGAAGAAAAAACTCTTGAACTGAGTCTTCAAATGTTCTCTGTTCTAACCATGTCTCACTTTCCCTTATTGAGTGTGAATGAGTCTTAAGTCATTTTGAAAGCAATCATGGTATCTATTTTACATAAAACAATCACTCCAATAAGTTTGGAGCCAGTTAGACTATATATACACTAAAACTAAACATAATGATTCTTAGTTTAGTGCTTGCCTGGATCTTGTTTTCATGAGCCATTTTTTTCATCAAAAACTTATTTTATTATAAGATGGTGAATGCAATAACAATACTCCCACTATTTCCTGCAGAAGCCTTTTACTGGTCAAAACAGTGATGTTATACTTCAACCTAAGTCATTCTTCCTGTGGGAAGTTAAAAATAAACATGAAAATGATCACTGAGGAAGATTTCATTTTAAGAAAAGTAGGATATCAACAATGTGAACATGAGTGCCTGGAGGTAATGAGGCATTTTTTTTGTAATAAAACAATCTGCAACTTAACTTTGTGTTTTCCCCTTTGCTTCAACAGTTCAAAAATTAGAGAACAAGAGAGCAAAAGCAAGAGTGAGAGAGATAAAGAAACTATTTTCAACAATACTTGCCATATTATGTCTCAATATAACTCTGAAAGTTATTATTTACTGATCCAACCTAGTACAGCCCTAAGACCAAAGAACATCCCAGGCAGAGAACTATCCATGAGTTTTAATTAGGGACTTACTAACAGGAGAAAATTCTTCCTAATGGCAGATGGTCAGAAAACGTTAAGTTAGTGCTCTTGCCAATGGAAGTGAGTGTTCCACATTGATCAGAGGGGGAGGCAGGGTTTTATAGTGGGCATAGACAAAGGAGGCACAGAGCCTAAAAGAGTGCTTACACATGTTGCTAACAAAGTTAACTGTTTTCTTTGGTAACAGTAATATTTCAGGGTTTCCTAAAACTCACAGGATATAGTTTCAGCACTGACACATTTTAGGGAAAACAGTGTAGATAATCATTCAAAGAAGTTTCAGAAGGTCTATTTTAAGTGGCATGACCATTCTCTCCCCCTCTGGAGAGGCGATTTTCATTTTGACCTGTCCTCTGGTCATACAGGCTACTACATGTTTAAAGCTCTGTTGCTTTTTCCTCTTTCCCTTAGGGAATGGATCCTGACCTTTGGGTTGCCACACTTATGAAACACAAATTTGATCTTGTATATCTTAAATTAGAAACCCAGCAAGGCTGGTTACTGGAAAAACATGCAAACAAATGATATATAATGTCTCAGAACTCGACAGCAAATCAGCTCAACAAATGTGTAGGAGGGTCTCATTTGTCCCATATAATATGCAAGAGTACTTGTGATACAAAGCTATACAGCATTCTCTATCTACAAAGAGCTAACGTAACCGAATTAAATCGGCCTATTTTTTGAGCATTTCAGTGGCATGGATGCTGCACCATCATCTTTTTTCTGATAAGGATTAAAATTATATTTCAAAAATCCTGGTTTTCTTGATTACTCAAGGGACTTACCAAAGATACCTATACTGTCTCTTCCATCTGTGAAAGATTTTCTTGGGCATCTTTCTCTGGTTCTGTTTCCCCCCAGCTTCAAACCCCATTTAATGACAGCCTTGGAGAAGGTATGCACTACTTAATCATACAGCAAAGCCAAACAAAGCCTTGTAGAAGTATACAAAGGGGACTAATTATAACTATACCAGACCATGGGAAATATTGGTAGAAAAGGATAAGCCTGCCATGGTAAGTGGGACTAAGACTGGTAAAAAGTGGTTATTGGTGGTGAGGGAATTATAGGTGGAGAGACAGAAGCAATGTTATGAAATGTAAAAAGGTTGGATGAGATCATATTTCTCATATCCTGGAATTCATGAGAGAAGTACTTAAATTTTGGCATGGACCAAATGAAGAGATGTAAATCAATACACACATTTCATTTTTGAAACCTGGGATCAGTGTTGATAGAAGTTTGGTATGATCCAGTGATTTCCAGATTGTGGTTCACAGAGAATGTGGGTTCTAAGGGGTCCTCTCTCTGGCCACCTACGTAATGTCAATATTTACAAATATGGTCCCATTTAAGGTAAAAACAATGCATATATGGAGCTGACAGTGTTTAAAGCAAAATATACAAAAGTGCTTGATCAAAAGTAAGATAAATTATTAAAAAGTTACAGAAATTAAAAGCTTCCTAAGAAACTTACCTAAACTTTAAATATATTTTAAAAGCATGAAGACTGTGGTTGTCAAGTAATTTTCCATTGTTGCCTACAGGTATATTCTTAACAGCTGCAAAACGTTCTTTGTTTCAAATGTCTGTGGCAACAGAAAAGGCTGATATCAAACTGAATAATTCATCTTGTAAACTTTGCACTTAGCATCAGCATTAATTCTGATAAAGATGTGTACAGAGAACCTGTTCAAATTTTGTTCCTAATTTTAGCATTGAACTTGCACTGTTCCTGATTCAAATTCCACTTGTCTGTCAGGACATTCAGCCCACCCATTACAGGGTGGAAAAAAAAGACCTTAAGACGATTCATACAATAAAGAAGACTGCCAATATTTCATTTTACCTATGAAATATACATAATTCAAAATGTTTTTAGCATGTTTGTAACCAAAGCTTGACCAGATCTCTTTTCTAAAGAGATTCTTTTTCTAAAGATAATCCCAAAACCTTAATGCCCATTTTTTAGCCCATGCAATTAGTTCAATAAATATATACTGAATACTTGTTTGACACATTATAATTTTACAAGAATTTGCCAGTGTAGAACCGGTCTTCTCCATATGATATTCTTGTGAGGCACAGAAATAGTATATGTTTATTTCTTCCTTATAGATGAAGGGATTAAGACCCCCAAAATTTGAATGATTATTATAAGGACGCATGAAGAATTAGAGTTTGAAATAGCAGGTTCCCAAATCCAAGTCCAATGTTCTTATCTCAAATAAGAATGCTTTATGCAATTCCTATTATTATTTCTTCAAAAATACTTTGAGGCATTTTACAAAGAAGTTACATGTGATGGTTAATTTCATGTGTCAATTTAGCTAGGTTATAGTATCTAGTCATTTGGTCAAGCAAGCCTTGTCCTGATTCATACTATGAGGGTATTTCATAAACGGATTAACATCTATAGTCAGTTCATTGCATCTGTGACTGCTCTCATCTACAATCAAAAGAGGCAATTTGCTGTCAGCAATGAGGGGAGTCTCTTCACCCAAACATTTAGAAGTCTTAAAGTGGAACTGAGGATTTCAGCAGTCAGACAGAAGAATTTCTGCCTCTTCGTTAGTCATTCAGCTTCTCCTGGGGAATACAATTTCACCTTCATTGGAGTTTCAAGCTTGCAGACTGCCCTACATAGTTCAGACCCACTAGATTCCAGAATCACTTATTTCAAAGTTACCATCTTGCACTGTGCCCTAAAGAATTTCTCATAATACATCTCTTAGTATTTATGAGTTTGTATGCATGTGTGTATATCCTGTTGGTTCTATTTCTCTGGAGAACCCTGATTAATATGCATAAATCATTGCAATAGAAATAAATAATAATGGGATAATAAATGAACATACATGTGATAGTAAACTTATCTGTATACTGGAGCCAAACATACTGTGGGTCTAAATTTCCTGGTAGCAAAGTCAAAAAACACTCTCACAGTAATTTGTATCATCTGACAAATAGGGAAAATCAGATAATACGATATCATATTCTCACCAGGTTACAAACCCTCCTGAAGGCTTTTCATTGTATAATTCAAATTTCTCCCATGGTGTAGAAGGCCCAACAAAATACGGCTGCTGTTATTTCTCCATCTCCATTACCTACTATCATTATTGACTACATCATGACCATCCTTCTGTTCCTTCAACATTATAGGCTCAATCTTACTTCAAGCCTTTGGACTCACCATCCAATGCACTGGCAATACTGTTCACCCAGATCTTTTTCTTTTTTCTTTTGTTTGTATGCTATACGGCGGGATCACATTTCATTATTTTTCCATGTGAGTATCCCGTTATTGCAGCACTATTTGTTGAATTTTTGTTTGTTTTTTGAACGAGGAATTGAACCTAGGTCTCCTGCATGGCAGGCTAGAATTCTGTCACTGAACTACTTTTGCATCCCCTTACCCAGATCTTTACATGACTAGTTCCTTCTCATTATTCGTGTCTCAGCCAAAATGTCCCCTCCTCAGAGAAATCATATCTGACCATCCCACGTAAATTAGTTTGTTCTTCTTGCTACTCTCTGTTTAATTATCTCAATTTATTTTCTTCATAGTACTTAATCCTCTCTGAAATTTTCATATTTATCCACATTTTCTATCTATTTCTTTTCTTTTCCTTCAATTCAAATGAAAATTCCATGAGAACCAGAAATGAATTTATTGTTCCCTTTTGAGTCTCCAGCACCAAGAACAGAACCGTTGTAAATGAACAAATTAAAATCAAGAGAGACAAACTTTTCTTAAAACTTAATCCTACAGCAATTTCTATCTCACGAGTCCTTAAAAATAGCTTTGAAAACTTGACAAAACATGAATTTAGCATCTGTTTTCTAGAATAAGCAATGAGATCTCATTTACCAGTGAGACGGGGTAAAATGAGGAGAGGGTCCACGGCAGAACTTTGAGTAAAAGTAGCATTTGGTGGAAGGCCGATGAAATACAAGCCTTCAAAGGAGATTAACATGAAATGTCCAGAAGGGAAGAAAGCCAGAAAGGGTAGTGTTACAAAATCTAAGGCACAAGATTTTTTAAAGCAGGTCATCAACCCCAGGTAAGCACCTGGAAAATATTCACTGAATTTTTCAACAAAGATGATATCAGTGTCCTTGGCAAAAGCAAATTCAGTAGAGTGGTAGTGATGATGGAAATCAGACTATAGTGAATTAATGAGAAAATGTGACGTAAAATTACAACATAAAACATAGATGGCATGGTTTTTTGCAGGGCATTTTTAGAGAATATTCCTACTGTTCTCAATTTGACCAATAAAAAAACAGCAATATAGCTTCACTCAAGTGTCTATTTTTAGAAAAGCATTGCCTTCTGATAAGGCATTGAGTTGGATATTTGCAAATAAATTAATTTCTTTCCCACCATTCAGCTTTTACATATTTGAGCACCTACATATTGTATTCCTTAAATCTTCTCTCTTGTAAGCTAAATATTTACAGTTCTCTAGCCATTCCTATGTATGACCTGATTTCAAACCCTTCACTAGAATTCTAATTGTACTTTGACCACTCTGGTTTGTCAATGTTCAGCTTAGAATGTGATTTCTAAAAATACTTAAGGACATGACTCACTTTTTAAAAGACCTGTAATAGTTCCCCATTGCCTCATTCATTCTGACTTTTAAGAACTTCAACATTTATGACTTTAGCAAATATCTGTACGTATTATCTCCTTTTCCCTCCCATACTTATACTATGCAGTCTAGACGAGGGATCAGCAATCCTGTTTTTTATAAAGGGTCAGATAGTAAATATGTTTGGTTTTGCAGCTCACTATGGTCTCAGTTGCAGCTATTTAATTCTGCTGAAGTTTGAAAGCAGCCATAGACAATATGTTAATCAGAATTTGACTATATTCCAAAAAAACTTAATTTAAAAATAAAAAATAAAACAGGCAACAGGCTAGATTTGGCACATGGGTCATAGTTTGCCACCCTTTCATGGATACAAATAAAATGACTTGACATTTCCTGGGTACATTTAAGTAATTTCTGCGCCTTTGTTCATGCTCCCCATGAGCAACTTATGTTACTATTTAAGGTAAAAGATATGATACTATAACAGCAAAATCCAAAATATATCAATATCCATGCAAGGAAAAGTTTTTCTTTCATATACCAGACCTGATGTGGGTGGACCAGATTTGCACACAGTTCTGTCCTGCAAAATCATTCAATAGCTGAACCCTTCTTGCTAAATATAACAAGTAACGGTCAACCCATGTTAACACCCTGGCACTAATGCTGTCTCTTACTAATCATTTGCCTACAGCTATAGGCTCACTTGACCTTGTTTTAGCTTCTACAGTATTGAAAGAGAGTTTGATGAAATATTTTGCCCTTACATAATAACATGGAGATCTACTGTCCTAGAATACTGTATCTTTTTTCTATGTACTAAGAAAATGACCTATAATTTAGATTTTGTTACAGTTCATTTCTTTTATCTGGTACTAATTTATACATTAAGGTAGGTTAGAGTGTATTACCAAATAGAACTCAACCTACTACAAGTTCATTTTTCACTCACATAACAGCCCAGGTTAGTTCTGCGTTGTTAAGAGAAACTCTGCTCCACAGTCCTTCAGGGACTCAGGCTGCTGGCAGCTCTACTGTGTTTAACATGAGGCTTCCAAGTTCATTTGGGGTGTTGCCACAAGAGTTTGCTGGAAGAGAAAAGAATAAGGAAGAACTCATATTTAAAAAGCCTTTATAGTCCCAGACTAGTAGTGGACACATCATTTCTTCTCACATTCCATGAGCTATAACTGTCATATGGCTGCACCTAACTGCAAAAGAGGCTGAGAAATGTAGTTTAACTGTCTTGGTTTTCCAGGCTACTATGACAAATACCACATTGGGTTAGCTTAAACAATGGGAATTTATTGTTTCACAGTTTTGGAGGTGTGCTGGTTTGAAATGATGTATGTACCCTAGAAAAGCCATGTTTTAATCCTAATCCTATTTTGTAAAGGCAGCCATTTCTTTTAATCCCTATTCAGTATTGTATGTTTGAAACTGTAATTAGATCATCTCCCTAGAGATGTGATTTAATCAAAAGAGGTTGTTAAGCTGGATTAGGTAGAGGCGTGTTTCCACTCATTTGGATGTATCTTGATAAGTTTCTGAAGACCTATAAAAGAGGAAACATTTTGGAGAATGAGAGATTCAGAGACAGCAGAGAAGAACGACATAACCATGAGAAGCACAGAGCCCACAAACCACTGACCTTTGGAGATGAAGAAGGAAAATGCCTCCTGGGGAGCTTCATGAAACAGGAAGCCAGGAGATAAAGCTAGCAGATGACACTGTGCTCGCCATGTGCCTTTCCAGCTGAGGGAGAAATCATGACTGTGTTTGCCACGTGCCTTCTTACTTGGGAAAGAAACCCTGAACTTCATCTGCCTTCTTGAACCAAGGTTTGCTTTCCCTGGATGCCTTTGATTGGACATTTTTATGACTTGTTTTAATTGGGACATTTTCTCAGCCTTAGAACTGTAAACTAACAACTCACTAAATTCCCCTTTTTAAAAGCCATTCCATTTTTGTATATTGCATTCCGGCAGCAAGCAAACTAGAACAGGAGGCTAGAGAGTTGCTTCCTCCCAAGGCTGTTAGCAACTGGTGCTTGCTTGGAGGAAATCTTTGGGATTCCTTAACTTTATCTCTGTTTCCTGTCACATGGTGATGTTCTTTCCTCCTCCTGGTTCCAACTGACTTTCTGGTTCTAGCTCTTACTTGTGGCTTTCTCTCTTTCTGGCTTCTGGTTTCTTTCTCCTTATAGGGCCTCCACTAATCCAAACTGCATCCAGTTGGACCATGCTTTAACTAAAAAAAAAAGGTATCCTCAAAAGATTCTATTTATGATGGGTCATGCCCTCAGGAATCACATAAGAACATGTCTAAATAGGGACAAATAATTCAACCTACTCTCTTCAGGGGATTTAAAAACATTAATAGAGACTGGAAGTCTTCAGAGCCAAATTATGACAGTTTTAGCATGTTAAGCAGAAGATTCACAATTATCTGCTGCTGAAGTCACAGATCTACCATTGTTCCAGTGCTTCTTGAATCTTGGTTATTAAAATATTTCTTCAGAACAGTGAGACACCTCAGTATCCCTTTCAGTGTACTTAATATTTTGCTAAAACATCAATTCAATTTAGTGTCTTCTGCTTCTTAGAAAAAGAAACTTGTTATTCTCCTGCCACTGTTATTGATATTTTCTACTTTCTTAAGGTAAAGGGAAATATAATAGTACTTGCATCATTATTCTTTCTCTTAAACATATATTGACATCATTCACATGCTTCAAACCCTTTGTCTAGGCATGTCATCTTTTTCTTGCATGAAATCAACTTTTATTGTGGCTTTCTTCAACTCTTGTATTTGTGTAGATGGATTTTAGATTCCTCATATCTGTATTGAATTTTATCTTTTATTGTTTATTGTTAGGTTTAATTCATCAATCCAGTGTATTAAATTCAGTTTTAGTCCTGACAGAGACACACAATGTGTCAAAGAATGTTAGCTCTTGGCGATAATCATGACATCTTCTCTCACTTGAAACAACTGCTGGACTACTGTTTTAGTTTTTTAATGCAATATACCAGAAATGAGTTGGCTGTTATAAAGGGACTTTATTAAATTACAAGGTTATAGTTCTAAGGCTATAAGAATGTCCAAACAAAGGCATCCTAGGAAAAATACCTTGACTCAAGAAAGGTTGATGGGTCCAGAACACTTCTATCAGCTGGAAAAGGCACACTTCTGGCATCTGCTGGTCCTTTGGCTTCTGGTTTCAAACAGCTTCCCCAGGGGCATTTTATTTCTTCATTTCAAAATGTTTCTCACTGTGTTGGCACTGAAGCTTTTGCCGAAATCATTTCTTCTTAAAGGACTATAGTAAGCAAGCCACCTTGAATGGGCAGAGACACATCTCCATGGAAACCACCTAATCAAAAGGTCCCACCTACAGCTGAGTGGATCACATCTCTATGGAAACAACTTAATTAAAAAGATCCCACCCAACAATATTGAATCAAAATGAAAAAATATGGCTTTTCTGGGGCGGTGGGGTGGGGGATGCTACACAACAATTTTCAACTGTCTCAATTACATTTTTTAGGTCTCTTGCAATTAGGTGGCTGAGTTTTAGGTGGTTGAGTTTTGGCCACTGAAATGTGGTTGAACATGAAGTGTTTTACTTCTTGTTATAAACTTGGCCTTTAAAATCTCTTTTGTGATCCTCCATGCTCTCGTTTTTGTCTCCTGGTCAGATACAAATGATTCAATGACAGACTCCAAAGGTCTAAAAATGTAGGGACAAATAGGTTGAAGAAGTCTAGGTCTCTGGAAGACTACATGAAACAGAAAACTGATCTTCAATATGTGAAAGAAAATAAATTTTACCACACTAATCACTAAGATTTAGGGGTTGATTTTTGCAGCTATCAAATAACAACAAACTGAGTCTTGAGTATGGAAATAGTTCATTCAAATACCTACTGCAATAAGAACAATACTCAAACCTCAGGTTTTGCAAGTGTCCCCAAATCAAACAGAATAAATGAAGAACTTTGTTATGTTCTTTATTATTCTAATAATGCTCAAACCATTATAAAGTCGTTTTTTGAGATATTCTCTTATCTACTTTTTCACTCTTTCACTTACTACTTTGCTTGTTTCCCCAATTTCTAATGTACTATATTCAAAACTGGCATATGACACTTTGAAATTGGAATTGTTTCAAAATGTACAGGTCCAGAGAATCCTCACTGTCACTACCATCTGAAATACCATCCATTGTCTAAAAACATAAAGATATTCCAAACACTGCTAACTCCCTTCATTTAAAGTCAGAGAAGAACACCAACAAATTCAAAGGTTTAAGGTACCTAGTATCAAAGAGCCCATATTATTTCAATGGATTTTTTTAATTGAAATATTGTTTTCAGTGGTGTCACGAAATAAAATTCCTTTGTCACAATCATGGTGATGCCTGAACCACTAATTTGAAAGGTTATTTGATGCATATATGTATCCATTACCTAAGTTTTAAACCTTCCTAGTTCCACTAAACTAGATTAGAATGTTAGAAAATTCTATTAAATTAATCGTCAGGCTCACTACAGAAAGAGTACCATTTTTTAACTTCAAACCCAGAGACCACACATGAAATTATTTCCATAATTCAGCCTTGGCTTCTAAGAGCCAATTCATAAAAGACACACATTCAGTTGGAATTCAGTGCATTCTACATAAAGTCTCATATTCGCATTCTATTTGGAAACAACTCATTCAATATCATCATAAATAATTCACAAATATTTTCAGTACAGCCCCTACTTTTTCCAGATAAGGCAAAAACAACTCAGGAAATTGCAATCACAGAAAGTTATGGCCATTTAGATTTCGATGAAAACTGACAAAATTTTACAAAGATTAAAATATGTTATACATATACCATATACTCTGGAATTTGCACAACCACCACAGTGATAAAACACACTAACATTTAAAAATTAAAACGTGCAAAAATAACCTAAATCAATATAAAAAATTACCAACTTCAAACTAAGGGCATTAGACAGGCAAATTAAAAAAATTTAGAACATTCGGTGCTTAACTTTTATTATAACTTGCATTACTATGTTTTAACTTTTAGCTTACTCTAAAGCATGTAATATACGTTTTAAAAGATACTTCATAGACACCCAATAATATGGCAGACAGGGTTTATGTGAAAGCCCCACCCCCACCCCATTCCCAACAATAAACACATAGAAATGCTGGACAAACTTTTAAAAAGTTTAAAGTCAGGCAGGCCACGGTGGCTCAGCAGGTAGAGTTCTCACCTGCCATGCCAGAAACCCAGGTTTGATTCCCAGTGCCTGCTCATGCAAAAAAAAAAAAAAAGTTTAAAGTTACATAGAAGAGCCTAATATAAGAAAGTGAGACTTCAGATTCTTATGCATGAAATAAGATAGTCGATATATTTAGAAATATGTGCATAATTACATTACATTAACAGTAACTGGACTAAAATAAAAGTAAAAGGAATATCAGAAGATAGGTTAAAGAACAGCAAAAAAAAATCTAACTATGAACTGTTTATGAGAGATATATTCAAAGTATAAGTATATACAATGGTGGTAATTCCATATCCGGTCAAGACAGATTAAGTTTGATATAGCCTCATCTTTCTCACAGATTATAACCAAGATCTGTGGACAAATTACAAAAAGCAACTACCTGAGTGCTCTGAAATGTTAAAAAAAAAAAAAAAAGCCAGCAGAAAGTGGAGGCAAGTAAAATCTGTCTATAGGGCCCATATCGCAGTGAGTTTTCCAGTTTTTTCTTCTTTATGCTCTTAGATTGGACCCAAGATAGAAGTTCCATTTGTGAAATGATACAACTCTAGCATGAGCATCAAAAATTCCCCAATAAACTTTATCCTACTGGTTAATAAGATTCGGCAAAAGAACCTCTTACACTGTGAAGAGTATGGAAGAATCTCCTTTTTTATTTCTCTATTTTTTTCTTTCTCATCTCGTGCTTTTAACCCAAGAGGAGACCTCAGTTGAGGAGCTGTATGGTGACGATAAATCAGGTAAAAATATGAAAAATTGCCCTTTGAACAGAGGAATGAGGAAAAGAACACCCTGCAAACAACAGAGTGTGGGAGCAATTACAGACAGAACAGAGCCCAAGAATAGCTATCAGGTAACTCTCTATATAAACTCCCACAAGGCCCAGAATCATTGCTGAACTGTTCATTTGAGAGACAGACCCAAAGTAGCAATGCAAATGCTTTGAGAAATAAACTGATATGTAAACCATAGCTCATGTCTCAAAATAGCTGAATGGCACAAGGGCAGGACTGACATAAACAAATAACTAAGATGGTGAAAACTCAACTGAGATTAGACCTACCTCCCACAGTGAGACACAACTTGCAATCTGAACCAAACCAGGTTGATTGCTCAATCAAAAAAAAAATTTCTAGTAGATATTAACAGGATCCAAACTCACGTAATAGTCAAAATGGCCAGGACTTCACCCAAAGTTATGCAATATGTAATGAATGATTAAAATGTAGAAAGATTTCAAGGGAAAATAAAATCAGTAGCTGCCAATCTCAAGATGACACAGGTGTTGAAATTATCACACAAATTCTTTAAAGAAGCTAGTATAATTATCCCCCATTAGATAAAGAAAGACACTTAAAATTAATGGAAAATTCTCAATAGAGAGTTACAAACTACTAAAAAATGGAAATTTTAGAACTAAATAATAAAATATATGAAACAAAAGAAAAGTGACTAATGGGCTCAATAGGAAAATGTAAATGACAGAAGAAAGAATCAATAAACTTGAATTCAAATCGATCGAAATGATCCAATTTGGAGGCCAAATAGAAAAAACAATAGGGAAAAAAATGAACAATCTTAGAGACATTTGGGACAGCATCAAGAAGTTTAACATTCATTACAGTAGAATTTCATAAAGAGAGAAGAAAGAGATTGGGGTGGAAAAGAAATTATGAGTAAATTAGGGCACTGAACATCCTAAAATGTGTCAAAGACATAAATTTGTATATTCAAAAAATCTCATCAAACCCCAAACAGAATGAATTAGAAGAAAATCATGTCGTGATGCATTATAATCACATTCTTGAATTCCAAATATAAAGAAAACTATTGAAAACAATTAGGAAAAAAAGTGATACAGTGGGAATAGGGGAACACCAACTGAAATAGCCATAAAATTTACATAAAATTATATGGAGGCTAGAAGACAGTGGAAAATATCATTAAAATGCTGAAAGGAGAGCACTGTCAAACCAAAGTTACATAACCAATAAAAATATCCATCAGGAATTATGTCATTAAAAACATTTTCATATGAGAAAAAACTAAGAATTTGTCATCAACACTTATATACTAAAGTAAGTTTTTGCTGAAGGAAATGATCCCAGAGGACAACATGGAAGGAAGAGAAAGAGGAGGAGGAAAGAAAGATAAACACTGTAAATATTTATGTGAATATATAAAAGCTAATAATTTCTATGAAATATGTATGAATGTTGACTGAAAATTAGAACATTGTCTGGTGCAGTATTCAATGTAAGAAGATGTAATACATATGTCAACTGGGGCATAAAGGGGCATATCTTTGTAAAACTTGTAAATTTTAGTTTTGGTGGTAAAATTCTAACTCTCAGGTGACTGTGAAAGGTTAGGTCCATAACCTAGAGTAACCATTCCCCCAAAATTCAGAGACATAGCAAATGTAAAAACAAAAAACAAAAACCCAACAAGACAAAAATCATATGAAATGTTAAAACTATTCAAGTATTCCAAATAATTTATGCAAATACTCCACCCTGGAGGTGAGGAAAAATAACTCCCAACATCTTAAGAGTGGGCTGTGCATAGTGATTTCCTTTCAAATGGCACATTATGGAAAAGGAGTAAGAAGGGTATATTTATAATGGAGAAATGAGATGAACCGTACCTTCTTTTCCTAATAATTTATCTGGCATATCATATCCCATCTTTTTCTCTCAATATTTCTCTTTTCTTATTCATGTATTTACATTTTTAAAAGTCCATGCAGACTAATACTTTTTCGGGTGTTCATTTTTATGAGTTTTGACAAATCCATACATGCATGTAATCACCAGCACATTCATGAATGATACAGAGCAGTTCCATCGCTGCATAAAATTCTCCCATGTTGCCCTTTTGTAGATAACCCATCTCTTTACCCCAAGCCTGGGAAGAAAACTTATCTGCTTCCAATGCCTGCAATTTTGCCTTTTAAAGAAAATCATATAAATGAAATGATACAGAATTTATCCTTTAGAACCTGACTTCTTTGACTTAACGTAAAAATATATTTGAAATTTATCTATATTGTGGTGTCTATTAATGGTTTACTCTTATTTATTGCTGAGTACTATTCTATTGTGAGGATAGATCAAAGTTGACTTATTCATTTACCTATTGAAGGACTTTTGGGTTGCTTTCAGTTTTTAGTCATTATGAAAAAAGCTGTCATAAACATTTTTTTTAGCTGGACAACACTGTTTCACACGTATATCAAAAAGGTCAAAAAACCCTGTGACAACTTGAATCTGTTGTGTACCCCAGAAAAACCAAGTTCTTTAATCCTCATTCAATACTACTGGGTGGGAGCTTTTTGACTGTTTCCATGGAGATGTGACCCACCCAATTATGGGTGGTAACTTTTGATTAGATGGTCTCCATGGAGGTGTATCTCCACCCATTCGAGGTGGGGTTGCTTACTGGAGCCCTTTAAGAGAGAACCATTTTGGAAAAGGTTTCAGACTCACCAGAGCCACCAGAACCAACAGAGTCCACACAGCCAAAGACCTTTGGAGAAGAAGGAAAATGTCCCTGGGGGAGCATCATGAAACAAGAAACCAGAAGGTAGCCGACTTTGCCAAGTGCTCTCCCAGCTGAGACAGAAAAACCCTGAACTTCATCAGCTTTCCTTGAGTTAAGGAACCACTCGTTCATGCCTTAATTTGGATGTTTTTATAGCCTTGCCTTAATCTGGGTATTTTCATGGCCTTAGAACTATAAACGTGCAGTTAAGTAAATCCCTTTTTTAAAAGCTGTTCCGTTTCTGGTATATTGCATTCTGGCAGCTTGAAAACTAGAACAAACCCCCAGCAACTTCAAAGACAAAAAAGAGAGAGAAAGAGAGAGAGAAACCTTTATCTTTGACCTTTTTTAATTATCTCATACAAATCAACTATTTACACTAGAGCTAAGTACACATGCAAAAAAAGTTACTGGAATGTTTGGAATAAGATTGTATTTTTTGTTGTTTTTGCTTTTCAGCAAGGTTTTTTTCTCTTTTGAGATTATAATGAACATGATCACACTACAAGTAAATTCATAAGTAGGACAGAGAGTGCTTCAAAGGCTGGTTTGGTCATCTGAGATAATAAAAAATGGCTACCCTAGCAATACGTATAAAAACATAAAATGCAAATAAAAAATACAAACAAATTTTCCTTTTTAAAGTACTTTTAAGAAAAAAAGCAGGGTCTTTGCAGTTTTGGTTCTTTTTTCCTCCCCTGTTGCAAATTCACGTTGTGGTTTGGTTGTGTGGTGGAGTGCGTGTGCTGTCTGAGGGTGGGCCTCTCAGCTCCAAGGTTTAGATTCGGAAACTGGAAGTGGGTGCTGAATAAGTTATGGCAGCCTCTTTTTTTATATTATTACTATTTTTAAGTGTAACATCTTCCTTTTTTTTTGCCCGCTCATCATCCTCATTGATATTCTGCTTCTTGGTGTCCACATCATCATCCTCCTCATTTTCAGCTGCCTGATTTCACATCCTCATCTTCATCTCTGTGTTCTTCCTCCCCATCTCCTTCTTCTTCCTCCTCCTCTGCCTCCCCGCCCTTCTTCCTTTCCTTCATCATCCTCATTCTCAGCTTCCTGCTACCGGTTTTCCACATTCTCAGTGTTTCCGTTAGCAGGTACTTCACTTCCGTTCTCCTCCTCTACCACAATTACCTTCCTCTCCTTTCAGTCCTTGGTGACGATTTTACAGCTGGTATCCACCAGGCCACACAGGTGATCCAGTGCAACCGATTAAAAAGAAAGCAAGAGTTCAGGGACCCTGGCAATAAAGCTGAGGGTGAGCACAGCAGAGATGCCTGCAGTGAGCGGGGAGATGGAACCGGGAACAACGTAAAGATGGCTTTTCTGAACAGCCACTGGGAATGCCATAAACTATTGCTTACAAGGGTTACTGAATGAACATATTCTTTTTCCTGTTTCTTGGGTAATATCTAGAAGTAGGATTGCTATTTCCTACCGTAAGTTTATGTTTAATTTTATAAGAAACTGCCGAACTCTTTTGAAATGTGGTTGTGTAACTTTGCTTCCCTTCTAGCAATGCGTGAGGGTTCCAGATCCTACGCACCCTTGCCACTACTTGGGATTTTCCATTTTTTTAGAACAGTGTATTTTTAAGAAAGTTCTCATTTTAGAATGAATTTATATGTACAGAAGAGTTGCAAAGATAATACCAAGAGTTCTCATATACCCTTAACCCAGCTTACCCTTTGTTAATGTCTTACATTACCATGGTATGCTTGTCAAAAGTAAAGACTGGCCTTGGTACTTTTCGATAAACTAAACTCCCAACTTCATTTGTATATCACCATTTTTCCCCTTTATGTCCTCTTTCTGTTCCATGGTCCAATCCAGGGTCTCACATGGTATTTATTTGTTGTGTTTCCCCAGACTCCTCTGGTTGGTGACAATTTCTGTCTTATCTTGCTTTCAAGATCTTGACAGGCTTGAGAGTATTAGTCTGGAATCTTATAAAATGTCCTCTAATTTGAATGTGTCTGATTTAATTTCCCATGATTAAATTGGAGTCATGGGTTTTTGAAAGATTAACACAGAGCTGAGGTGCCTTTCTTGTCACATCATATTAAGGGGTACCACCATACCCATATGACATCACACTGTGGATGTAAAATTTCATCATGTGGTTAAAGTAGTGTTTGACAGGTTATCCATATACATTTAATATTTTTCCTTTTCCATCCTCCATTCTTTGGGAATGAGTCCAGTCCACACAGAGGAGTGGGGGAAAACTGAGCTCCACCTACTAGAGGAACGGTATCTATATATATTATTTAGAATTCTCCTGTAAAGAAGATTTCTGCATTCCACCCCCTCCAATTTATTTATTATTTGTTCGATCATTTGCTCAAATCAGTATGAACTCATGGATATTTTATACTTTGGATTATAATCTATTGCTACACAATTTTATTTTTCTTGCTCAAATTGTACTACCTCTGGACATTGGGAGCTCTTTCTGTTGGCTGTGTCTCTTTACATACCTTTTTCCTTTTATTTTTGAACATTTACTTGCTTTTTGGCACTACAAGTTACTCCAGATTCACTTTATGTATTCCCCGCCCACATCCTAGAATCAGTCATTTCTCCGGGGAGCCCTGGTTTCTTTTACTAGAAAATGGCTTTAGAAAACAATATCTGGGTGCTAGGTAGGCTTATTGCTACTGAGATGTCATTATTTCTAGGCCATCTCAGCTGACAGAGCAAGATAATATGTGCATATATATCAACCCATAAATTGTCTCTACACCTACTCATGTGCACATGTGTGTGTGTGTATTTCAGGAACGAAAAAAATGATCTCAGAAGTTAAATTTATGATGCCAGAGGAAAGCTGAAAAAAGAAAACTAACTAGCAAGATTACCCCATGTGGATAACTAACAAAAATGGTGAGCATAAACAATTATCATATTTAGGGATATATAAGGATGATAAAGCTAAACTATTTAAAAATTTTAAAAACCACAATTGTGCCAAAGGATATTTTCATTATGCCTTGATTGGGTGCATATATGGACTTGATTTCTGTATGTTTGTAAAGCTGGAGGGTGTAAGATAGCAAGCAGTTAGTGCCCCGGAAGAATCAGAGCAGCTGCTTCACAGAAAACTAATCAGAATCTGCAGATAAGCAGCCTAATAATGATCGTAAAACTGTATTATGTATACTCAGTGTGATGGTAAAGCTGTATGTACTCTAGGAAAACATGTTCTTAAATCAAATCCCTTCTTTTGGGTGTGAACCCATCATAAGTAAGACCTTTTGCTGAGGTTACCTGGTTAAATTGTTTCCTACCTCAACCAGGATGGGCCTTAACCCTATTACTGGAGTCTTTTGTAATCAATAATGAATACAGATCGGAAGTGAGAAAGCCACTGGAAACAAGATTCTGAAATCAACAGAACCCAGAAGAGAAAAGAGAGACCAACAGACATGTCCATGTGCCTTGCCATGTGACAGAGGAGCCCAGGATCACTGATAGTCAGTCTTTGGGAAGAGAGCATCGCCTTGATGATGCCTTGATTTGGACATTTTTTCAGCCTCAAAACTGTAAGCTAACCTGGCCCATTCCAAGGTCTCTGTTTTAAGCAGCCCAGAAAACTAAAACACTTAGCAGAAGAATTTAGGGCTCACAATAGATTTGTGCCTGATCTCCACTACAACTAGCCAGTTTTGAACAGATGAGACAAACACTTCCTTAAGCTGAACACTCTTTGCCTTGTGAAACTATGTTTTTTGCCTTTTGTCATTCAAGGGATTGTGGATCTATACCACTAACACCTCTTGGTACAGAAATGGCAGGGTTTATTTGGGTATTCCTTATGAAAAAATATATAGCAAACAATATGAAGTCGCCCAGACTCTCATTATTCCACAGGTAGATGGGGCAGATAAAGTCTGTTGGCACTAAAGTCAAAGTTCCAGAAGAGAAGGGTACACCATGGCCAGAGGTGGACAGGTAACTGAGAGCACTCTAAGAGAGAAAAAGGAACCCCACACCCATACTGTATTGTAGGTTAGCCTGAGAGAGGCTAGAGTACAGCTACTTACCCTAAGTAACAAGAAATACATCAAGGAGTCTGCAGGTCTAAGATCAACACAGGAAATATGCACACCAAAGACCAAAATCTGCATCCTGTGGGAAAAGCCTTGCAGCCAGCAATGCTGACATCACCTAAATGTTAGGTCCGGGAACCAGGAAGGGAACTGCAACTGGAGCTGTGGAGGCTGTGTCGCCCCTCCCAACATGACTTCTGGAACCGCCCCTTCCGTATGACATAACTTCCGGAACCGCCCCTTCTGGGCACCTGACTTCTGGAGAACCGCCCCTTCCATATGACATAACTTCCGGAACCGCCCCTTCTGGGCACCTGACTTCTGGAGAACCGCCCCTTCCGTATGACATAACTTCCGGAACTGCCCCTTCTGGGCACCTGACTTCTGGAGAACCGCCCCTTCTGGAGGTCACCTGACCCGCTTGCTTAAAATCTGCCCACGCCATCACCCAGGCGCGGACTCACCTTCCTCTATCTTGGATTCGGTCCCGGGCAGAAATAACACACACACACACCGCGCTTTAAATTTCCCGGTCTACTTCCTTCTTACTCACCCTTTTGTTTCCTAAACCTTTCACTAAGTACCATGCTCCCTTCTGGACGCTAGTTACATCCCCCTAAGCTACTGTTCCATGAGCACCCAAGGCCAGGATAATGAACCTCTCTTCACCTTTCTGAACTCCATCCTTGCCGTTGTTCTGGGAGGCAGTCGTCCCAGGCCTTGGACTGTCTTGGAGTTATTGTTTAATAGTTAATCTGATGATCCAATCCCATAATTTAACCCCTCCTTAGTGGACCAGATTTTTTGTGCCTTGCCCAGTAATCAATTCATGTTAAACTCACTATGTTTTTATAATCTATCATTCTTTAAGCCAAGATGGGAATAGACAGAGTATTTTAAGGTCCTTTTGTTTTATTCTGAAGAATGGCAAACATAATGGCAAACTTTAGACCTAAAATTAAGTATGGTAGATTAAATATTATAAGTGTAAAAGTTTGTAGAAATGCATATTTTCTGAAGCAGAAGATAAGGTGAAGCAGTGAAATGACAGAGGGAAACAATGTCAATTCAAATAAAGGCAATAAAAACAATAAAGGAAATTTTTTTAGATAATAACATCAAAATTGAAATAAAATAGAAAGACATTACAAATATACTAGTAATCAGAATAAGTTTAAGTGCACTGATAAAAATTTGACCCACAGAATTCATGAGCTTACCTGCCTACCTGCCTACCCCAATATTAGTTTCCTGGGGCTGCAATAGCAAAATATCAGAAACCATGTGACTTAAAACAGAAATGCACTGTCTCACAGTTTCAGAGGCTAGAAGATCAAAATTAGTGAGTTAGCAAGGCTATGCTTTTTCATGAAGCTTGTAGGGGAAAATCCTTCCTTGCCTTTTTTTAGCTTCTGTATGTTTGCTCACAGTCCTGAGTTTTTCTTGGTTTGCTGCTACAGCACCTCAATCTTTGCCTCCATCACCACATGGCATTCTCTCCTTGAGTCTCTGTGTCCAAATTGCCTCTTCTTATAAGAACACCAGCCACATTGAATTAAGACCCCACCCTACCTCGGTATGACCTTGTTTTAATTTCTTCATTGCTAAAGCAAATAGTATGCAATGGGTTGGCATAAACAATGGAAATTTATTGTCTCTCAGTTTTTGAGGCTAGACGTCCAAAATCAAGGCATCATCGACGTGATGCTTTCTCCCAGAAGATTGGGCATTCTGGGACTGGCTGCTGGCATTTGGCTTTTCTGTCACATGGCAGTGTGCTTGAGGACCTCTCCTGGCTTCTGCCTCTTCTAGGTTCCCTTGAATTTCAGCTTCTGTCTGCTCCCAAACACTCCTTTTCTGTGGCCTTCCCTATAAAGCCTTCAGTAACAAGGTTAAGATTCATTCTGAGTTAGTGAGACAACATCTTAACTGAAGTAATCTCGTCAAAAGGTCCTATTTATAAGAGCTCACACCCACAGGAATGGATTAAATTTAAGGACATGCTCTTCTCGTGTATATAGCTCCAAACTACCGAGACCTTAATTTAATTAATCCCATCTGCAATGACCCTATTTTCAAATTAGGTAAAATACTGAAGTGCCAGAGGTTAAGACTTCAAAATATCTTTTAGGGAGATGAAATTCATAAGAGCCCCCAAATCAGAAAATTCATATTTCTTTCAACCATGTGTGAAACATTTATAAAAGTTAACCTCATATTATGCTAGCAACCTCATCAGCAAGCGTCAAAGCATTCACCATCATCCAGACTGTATTTTCTGACCATGAGGTATTCACGTTAGAAATGTTTTATAAAGATGATTTGTAAACAGAAATTCAGGAAAAAAAAGCATTCATATCAAGAAACAAATCATGAGGGAAGTTAGAAAATATGCGGAAGTAGATAATACCAAAAACAAAAACAAATACAAAATAACAAGACCTGTAAGCTGTAGCTAAAGTAACACTTATTACTACAACTGAAAACTGGAAAATGAATAAACCCAGCAAGTTAAGAAAACAAAAATATGATAAATCAAAGTAAAGAAAAATGAAGGACATGATCTTTAAAAATCTGAAAACAAACTATCTGAAATAGAAATTAGTGTTTGGTGTGGCTAGAGTGAAGAGAAGGGAGTGTCACAGAAGATGAATTCAGAGAAGTTAAAGAGAGAGGAGGACCAGGTGAGACAGGGTCTTTCAAGTCATAATGAAGTCTTTGGCTTTTATTCTTTGTGAGCTGGGAAGTAATTGGAGGGTTTTGAACATTGAGGTGATATGATCTTACTTACTTTAATAGGATCTCTGGCTTTTAGGTTAAGACTAGACTAAAGGGAGGCAAGACCAGAGTCAAGAAGACCAATTTAGAGGTTCTACAATAGCCCAGGGAGAGGTGATGGTGACTTGAGCCAAGTTAATGGCAGTAGGTACTTAGAAGTGGTCAATTCCAGAATATATTTTAAAGGAAAGGTCTGATAAGGTTTGTTGATGGACGATATATGGTGTGAGAGAAAGAATAAGATTAAAGAATGACGACAAAATATATTATGGCCTGAGAACAGTGGTGCCAATAATTGAGATGGAAAAGACCATAAGAGGAGTTGACTTGGAGGGTGTCATGGTCAGGTTCATGTGCCAACTTGGCCAGTGGTGGTGCCAAGCACTGGCCTGTCTGTTGCTGTGAGGACATTTCATGAACTAAAATCATGATTCTGCTGGCTGCGTTCACAGCTGATTGCATTTGTAATCAGCTAAGGGGAGTGTCTTCTGCAATGAGCAACGTTTAATCTAATCACCAGAAGGCTTTTAAGGACGATTCAGAAGAGATGGTCACTCTTCCTGCTTCAACCAGTGAGCCTCTCCTGTGAAGTTCGTCCAGACCCTTCAGCGGAGTCACCAGCTTCATAGCCTGCTGTACAAACCTTGGACTCTCACATTCCCATGGTTGTCCGGCCAGCCTCTCCTAAGAGTTCGTTGAGGAACTTCATCAGAGTTACCAGCTTGCAGCCTGCCCTACAAACCTTGGAATCTACACTCCCACAGTTACTTGAGACACTTTTATAAGTTTTATAATTATGGATATCTTCTGCTGATTCTGTTTCTCTAGAAAACCCTAGCTAATAAAGTTTGGTACCAGGAATGGTTCTTAAGAAATAGAACCTTAAAAAATAGGTTTTTACTGTTAGTTTTCTACTCTGACTGGACTCAAAGGTATTAAGGGCTTTGTCTCCCATAATCAGAATGACACTGTCAATCCATTGGCGAGTTGGCAAAAGAGATAGTCAAAATATCACCATTGAATGCTTCTAATTCTTTGCTTGTAAGAAGCCAAGCTTTGAGGGATAATGTTTTTGACACCTCTATGGAGTTTTGTGGAAACAAGAAGCAAAGAGAAGTTGGCTGGTTCTTGTTAGATATGCTGTACACATTAATGAGGGAAAGGGATGAGCTGAAGGCTTCAAATGAGAAGGTTGCACACCATATGACAGATATAAATGTTTCTAAGAGTGCCCTGGAGGGAAATCTCATTTCCTGTAGTAGCACACTTGATATCTCTGAAAATAAGACTCAGAATCTCATTGTTAGGGTAGCAACTTTACAACGTAAATTGAAATCTCAATCTTGCATGGTATCTGCACTTAATGTGAGGGCATTGATTGTAAAAGAGTGGGACATATGGATTGATAATGATGTTGGTAGAGAAGTTGAAACCCTATGTCCTGTTGAGTCTTTTCTAGATAACCCTGTAATAATCTGCCCTGAGGGCATAGCTGCCCCACCTCCAGACTGCCCTGAGGAGTTGGCCTCCACTGAAGGGACTAACCAAAGAGTGATTAATCCTGTTTCACCAGATGAAACTGCAAAGGAATGCCATGAAGAAATTGACTTGGAAGATACTTCTAATTCTTCCATGACCCACCCTCACCACCCCTTATTTCTTCCAGACCTATAACTAGACTAAAGTCCCAACAGGCCCCAAAAGTTGTGGTACAAAGTGCCACCCGTGAGGAAGTATGTTATACTCCAAAAGAACTGCATGAGTTTTCCAATTTATATAGACAGAAATCAGGGGAATATGTGTGGCAATGGATTTTAAGGGTGGGATAATGGCAGGAAAAATATAAAGCTGGATCAGGCTGAATTTATTGATATGGGCCCGCTAAGCAGAGATTCTGCATTCAATGTTAAAGCCTGAGGGTTTAGAAAAAGCAATAGCAGTTTGTTTGGATGGTTGGCTGAAACATGGATCAAAAGGTGACTGACATTACCTGAGTTTGAAATGCCAGAATTGCCCTGGCATAATGTAGATGAGGGGATCCAATGGCTTAGAGAGATTGGAATGTTAGAATGATTTATCATGGAAAACCTGCTCATATACCTGAAGAACGCTAGGAGGATGCACCTTTTACCAGAGCTGTGAAAAAATAAATTTCTGAGACTAGTGCCATCATCCCCAAAGAGCTTTGTAGTTTCCCTTCTCCAGAGGTCAGACATGACTGTGGGAACTGCTGTCGCTGAGCTGGAATCCTTAAACACAATGGAGAGGCCAAGTGGAAGGGACAAGAACTGTCCCTACCTAACAAAATAGTAAATAAGAAGCAATGCTGGATTCCCGGGTGGATTGCAAAAATTACTGCCACTCTTAAGGGCTTGAAGTATGCAGGGGTAGTGATTCCCACTATATCCCCATTCAACTCTCCTATTTGGCCTGTGCAGAAAACAGATGGGTCTTGGAGGATTACAGTGGATTATCATAAGCTAAACCAGGTGGTAACTCCAATTGAAGCTGCTGTTCCGGATGTGGTATCACTGTTTGAGCAAATCAAAATATGTACTGGTATCTGGTATACAGCTATTAATCTGACAAACTCTTTTTTATCAATAGCTCTTAGTAAGGACCACCAGAAACAGTTTGCTTTCAGCTGGCAAGGTCAGCAATATACTTTCATATGATATATGTCACAATCTTGTCTACAGGGACCTTGATCATTTCTCCCTCCCCCAATCCATCACACTGGTCCATTATATAGATGATATCATGTTGATTGGACCTTGCGAGCAAGAAGAAGGAACTGTTCTAGACTTAGTGCTAAGGCACTTGCATGTCAGAGGATGGGGGATAAATCCAACAAAAATGCAAGGGACTTCCACCTCAGTGAAATTTCTAGTTGTGCAGTTGTGTGGGGCATTTCAAGATATCCCTTCTAAGGTGAAGGACAAGTTGCTACATCTGGCCCCTCCTATGACCAAAAAAGAGGCACAACACCTGGTTGGTCTGTTTGGATTTTGGCAAGGACATATTCCTCATTTGGGTGTGCTACTCCAGCCCATTTATTGTGTGACCAGAAATGCAGCTAATTTTGAATGGGGACCTGAACAGGAGGCAGCTCTGCAAAAGGTCCAGGCTGCTGTACAAGCTTCCCTGCCACTTGGACCATATGATCCAGCAGATCCAAAGGTGCTGGAATGTCAGTGGCAAATAGAAATGTTGTCTGGAGCCTGTGGCAGGCCCCAGTAGGAGAATCACCGTGCAGATCCTTAAGATTTTGGAACAAAGTCTTACCATCTGCTGCAGATAACTACTCACCTTTTGAGGAACAACTTTTGGCCTGCTACTGGGCACTAATAGAGGCTGAACACTTAAACATGGGCCACCGTATTACCATGAGACCTGAATTGCCTATCATGAGGTGGGTGTTGTCTGACCCACCAGGCCATAAAGTTGGGCTTGCACAGCAGAACTCCATCATAAAATGGAAATGGTATATATGAGATAGGGCCAGAACAGGTCCTGAAAGCACAAGTAAGCTACATGAGGAAGTGGCCCAAATGCCCATGATCTGCACTCCTGCCACATTACCTTTTCTTTTCCAGACAAATGCTATGGCCTCTTGGGGAGTTCCTTACAGTGAAGTAACTGAGGAAGAGAAAACACAGGCCTGGTTTACAGATGGTTCAGCATGATATGCAGGTACCACCCAAGAGTGGACAGCTGCAGCACTACCACCCCTTTCAGGGATGTCCCTGAAGGACAGTGGTGAGGGGAAATCCTCTCAGTGGGCAGAACTTCAAGTGGTGCATCTGGTTGTTCATTTTTCTTGGAAGCAGAACTGGCCAGAAGTGCATTTGTATACTGACTCATGGGCTGTTGCTAATGATTTGGCTGGATGATCAAGGACTTGGAAAGAACATGATTGGAAAATTGGTGACAAAGAGGTCTGGGGAAGAGGTATGTGGATAGACCTTTCTGAGCGGACTAAAAACATGAATATATTTGCATCCCATGTGAATTCACCCAGAGGGTGACTTCAACAGAGGAAAGTTTTAATAATCAAGTGGATAAAATGACCTGTTCTGTGGATACCACTCAGCCTCTTTCTCTAGCAACTCCTTTCATTGCCCAATGGGCTAATGAACAAAGTGGTCATGGTGGTAGGGATGGAGGTTATGCATGGGCTCAGCAACATGCACATCAACTCACCAAGGCTGACCTGGCTACAGCCACTGCTGAGTGTCCAATATGCCAGCAGCAGAGACCCATATTCAGCCCCCAATATGGCACCATTCTGCAAGGTGATCTGCTGGCTACTTGGTGGCAGGTTCATTACATTGTACCACTCCCATCATGGGAGGGGCAGCAGTTTGTTCTAGCTGGAATAGACACATACACTGGATATGGGTTTGCTTTCCCTGCACACAATACTTCTACCAAAACTACCATCTGTGACTTACAGGATGCCTTATCCATTGTCACGGTATTCCACACGGCATTGCTTCTGTTCAAGGAACCCACTTCACAGCAAATGAAGTGGGAGAATGAGCACATGCTCAAGGGCCTTGGACCCTTACATTCCCACTGTTGCCTGGCCGGCCTCCCCTGAGAATTCATTGAGGAACTTCATTGGAGTTACTAGCTTGAGATCTTCCATACAGACTTTGGACTCTAAATTCCCACAATTACATGCGATACTTTCATAAAGTTTATATCTACAGATATCTCCTACTGATTCTGTTTCTCTAGAGATCTCTAGTTATTACGGAAGATAATATGAAGAACTGGATTTGGCATATATTAAGTTGGATTTTTCAACTTAAGACAACGCATACAGTTGGAAATAGAGAATTGGGATTTCAGAAATACAATCATTATTTTTCTAATATAGCTGTTTAATTTGCTAAAGTTGACAAATACAATATACAAGAAATGGGTTAGCTTTTACAATGGGTATTTATTAACTTAGAAATTTATAATTCTGAGGCTGTGAAAAAGTCCAAATTAAGGCATCAAGAGGATGATTCCATCTCTGAACAATGACTGCTGGTGATTTCAGATTCCTCTGTCAGATGACCAGGTATATGGCAACATCTGATGGTCCTTCTCTCTTAGGTTTCATTGCTTTCAGCTTCTGAATTCAGAGGCTTCCTCTGTCCTTCTCTCTGGGGCTTCTTTCTGTGTTTCATACTCTTAAGGACTCTGGTAAGAGAATTAAGACCCACTCTGAGACACTCCTCAAGCTAATCAAAGACCCCCACCCACAAGAGGTCTACACCCACACAAATAGATTAAAAGAATATGATATTTTCTGGGGTATATGCAACCTAAAACCAACACAGTAGATAGCCTTTGCATAACAAAGATTAATGACTTAAATAACAACTTAATTTACAATAGCAATGCAATTAATTATCCTGGTCCTATTCTATTTTAGTGTACTTGGGAATTGCATTGGACCCTCAGATCAGTACAATGTTTAGAAGCACTTCATTTTGATAGGAGTTTCAATTATATTTAAAAAATGGTTCTTAAAATTTTATCAATGGAAATGTTATATTCCCAATAAGTAATTTTAATTGTTTGATGAGTTGGCACTCCCTGAGCTAGCAATTATTTTTAATAATCTGAAATCACTAAACACATTTTTAACCCAATTAGCACTCAAGAAATTGGTACAAGTTAGCGTTTCATGGTCAAATAACTATCTATATTATACAGTTGTTTGCCTAAAAGTAAAGATCAAATACAAAATGTTTCAAAACAGTTCTTCAACTTAAAAAATATATAATCTGTGATTAATATAGGGCCTAACTTTAGTCAAAGTTTTAAAACATGTACTCATAAACTTCCTCCTCTCTTTAACCATTGTTCTTGAGATAGCCAATGAAAGCCTTCTCTGCCCATTATTACCCTCTCCTATTTTCAAAACTTTTGGATTCATCTTTTTTTTTTTTTCCTATTTTTGGTAGCTGAGGGTTGAACAATCTCAACATGTTATCAGAATTAGCCTTTTACCCTTCACAGTCCCTACAACATCAACAATCCTAATTTTTCTGACTTTCTTTTGATGGTGAAATTAGTTGTGAAATGGCCAGGATATATTTCTAAACAATCTGAATTTTCCATGTTACTCTAAAGGTAAGTCTCTAAGTACTTGAAGCCTTCTCTAACTCTGTACCCAGTCAATTTTCTTCCTCAGAATCTGACATTACCCAATAATTAAACTAAAGCCAAGGCCAATTGCTGAAGTGATTACTTTATGTATAGGCCCCAAAATCTGTTTCCTTATCCTGTTCACAATGGTAATCCTTCTATTAATTTAGGCACTGCTTTCCTGTAACCCCCTGGAACTAGAGTATCTTCTTGGCTCATTAATATGAAAAATGGATACCCACCTGCCTGTCTTGCCCTTTGGAAATATTCCATCCAGTATTCTCTATGTTTGACATTTTCCAACCTAGTCACATTCCCTTTAGTGAACGTTTTAAGGGTTTGGTCTTCTTTGAGAAGAGGGAGGAACAGAACTTTAGACAGTAGACTAGCAAAGCCAGCAAAAAGAGAATCCAATTTGTTACAGTATTGAGAAACAGTAGTTCCAATTATTCAAAATCCCCACACTTTATCATGAACATTGCTGTTGTGGCCAGAAGTTAGATAATTCAGATTATGGCAGTAAGGAAAACAGAAGCCAAATTTCCCTTTTGCCTTCACACAAGTCCTTCCCCTTCATGCAAGCTTAAAAAGAAAATGTACAGTTTCATACCACATTGCTATTTGTATCACTGGTCCATTGTTTTGTTCATTATCATGTCATTAGCATGAAAGAAAATAGTAACCAAGGTAACCTGGGGTGGCACATGCACAGTTTATCCATGATCAAAACCTCTTTATACTTAGTCTCCAGCTATGTTCCTGACTCAACTTTACTTCTGTAGTCATGCAATTGTGGAAGTCCAGACTGTCTTCTTCCTTTTCTCGCCTGCATGTTCATCACATGTTGACAGAATGTGTTTTACTAATAATGTAATATTTGCCTAATTCCACTGATTGAGTATACTTTTTGAGTAATACCCAAAACCTCTTCAAGCATATATAACCTCATGTTCATACCACTCTTCTGCCAGCAAAACCTAAATGCATGCATTGCATATAATTACCAAACTTACACATTTTCCTACTTCAGTAAAATAGTTTTTTCTTCTTTTCAATGCTATAGAGACTATGGCTAAGAAATAGAGGCTATGCTATGTTTTGCATCAATGACATTAACCAGCCATTCTGTATATTCATTTAATTAGTAACCAATCTAAATAACTATATTCTGATACAGCCCACATTTTAGCTATCTTTGTCATCATAACATGAAAGACAAAAAGCTTGAGTAAACTCCTTCCTAAAATCTAGATCCAGCATATCTCTAATAAAAGTTATGAGGCAAGACATAGATTCTTATTCATTGGCTTTGGTAAAAGAAAAATTCCAGATATCTTAGAGGTTGGTGAGTGATTAAATCTAAATAGTAGCTATGAGACAGTAGAAGAGGTAAATGAGAGTTTTGTAGGTAGATGAATCTGTGCCCCAAAAATCTCCAGCCCAATAATGCCTGGGGGCTTCCCAGTCCCCATGATTCTGATTTTCATCAGCACAGTGTCAGTTTGTGTTGAGTAAAGAATGTGGTAAGATTCCTACTGTGGAATGAAGTTGGAAGGCATGTGGCTAGGCAAACAAACCTTGAAGACAGTATGTTGAGTGAAATAAGACAGAAATGAAAAAACAAATATTGTAAAGCCTCACCAATATAAACTATAATGAGAAAATGCTGAGAATTGCATTTGAGAGCATAGCTTATCAGGGAACAGAATGTGGGCAGAGATTGGGTAATTGACAAGGAGTACAGAATGTTCAATAAAGCTTATTGTAAAGGTCCCTAGATTGTAAGCTCTTACAGCAGTCACACCATTTCCTGAGTCTTAACTGTTATTTCTAAATATTAAGATGCTGAGCTCTTTGTGTATAATCTGGTAGTTTCTTGGAACTTTGGGTGTCAGTGTGACACTTGAGACTGTGAATTAAAGCTCTGCAGCTCTAATCAGCATTATGGAGTAATCAGCATTACTCCATACAGCAACTTTAAAGAAACTGAAAAAAAGATCAGCTTCCAATTAGATACATAAATGAAATGGACTTGGTTATGACTAAAGTAAATCAGAATACAGGGTAATGGATTATATGGACTGTAGTTTAAAACTTCAACTTCTGTGTGAGACCAAAGGAAGAGATATTTATTTGATACAAAATTTATATTTTCTGTAGCACACTTATTTACCCTATATGGTCAGTTTATTTAAACAACATAATTACATATAACTTAGAATAGCATATGGGATCTTGTTATTCTGAAAATGTTAATGTAATGCCGTGATATATCCCAGAGTATTTTTGACGGAAAACAAATTTCATTTGCAAAGACCCCTTGAGGGACTGGGGATAAATGTGGAAATATTAAACTTCCCCACCTTGGGAATTCCTGATATTCTCGCAAGCATTAGAACTCCCAATTAAGTAAGTCAAAACCTTGATCCAGGAGTCTGTCCTTATGAAACTTATTACTGCAAAGGAGAAGATAAGCTTACTTATAATTATATCTAAGAGTCACCCCCAGAGAATTTCCTTTGTTGCTCAGATGTGGCCTCTCTCTCTCAACCAACCCTGCAAATAAACTCACTTCCCTCCCTCCCCCAACTCCATGTGGGACATGACTCCCAAGGATGTAAATCTCTCCGATGATGTGGGACATGACTGCCAGGGATGAGCCTGGTCCTGTCATCATGAGATTGGGAATGCCTTCTTGATCAAAAGGGAGAAAATAAATGAAATGAAACAAAAGTTTAGTGGCTAAGAAATTTCAAATAAAGTCAAGAAGTCATTCTGGAGGTTATTCTTATGCATTATATAGATATTCCGTTTTAGTTTCTAGTGTATTAGAATATCTAGAAGTAAATACTTGAAGCCATTAAATTGTATTCCAGTAGCCTTGATTCCTGATGGTGATTGTATCACTATATAGCTTTTATCCTGTGCTATGTAGCTTTTAATGTGTGACCATGTGATTGTGAAAACCTTGTGACTGACACTCGCTTTACCCAGTGTATGGACAGATAAGAAATTAAAAAAAAATACCAAAAATAAATAAATAATGGGGAGTTTAAGGGATATAGAATGTTTTGGGTGTTGTTTTTTTTTTTATTTTTATTTTTCTTGGAGTACTGAAAATGCTATAAAATTGATTTTTGTGATGAAGGTGAAACTATATAATGATACTGTGAGACATTGATTGTATACTTTGGATGCATTATTTGGTGTGTGCATATATCTCAATAAAATTGCAATAAAAAAAGAAAAGAAAACAATTCCTGCTGCAATTCATGTCTCAGCCTGTTCACACAAGGCATCCCCATCCATATCCAAGTTCATAAATTCAACTATGTTGAATTATTTAACTTGCCTTGTCTCTATCCCTGTGTTCCTGTTGATGTTCCTTATTGAAGTCTTACCCATTCTCAAGTCACTTCAATTCTTGTCAGCCATAAGAGGCCTTGAGCTCAGATTCACAGTATACGGATTTCAATGGCCAACTTCATAAAATAAGAAAGAGGTAAAAAACCAATGTCATGGCCAAGATGTCTAACTTCTGGATGCCATAATCACCAAATTAAAAAAACCAACCAATCAACCAAAATACAGGGCTTCCCATTAAGTTATGTCCTTGTCATTGCAGCTATCCACAAGCATGACAGAGAAATGTCAGTCTAACCCTCACTAAACAAGGAAGACTATAACCTCTTTAAAACAATCTGTCTTTTACCACTTCAATAAGAAACAGTAAAAATATTTAATCACAAAAAACCTTTATTTTACTTTTACATCCTGTTCTGGTTTGAAGCTGTTTTGTATCCCAGAAACGTGATATTCTTTTTCTTGATCCAATCTTGTGGGGAAAATCATGTCCTTTAATCCTGTTTCAAGGGTGGAAACCTTTGGTTATATTGTTCCATGGAGACTGACCTACTCAATTGTGAGAACTCTGCCTGCTGAGCCACCGTGGCCTGCCCAACGTGTGACCTTTTGATTAGATTACTTCCAAGGAGATGTGAAACATCCAATTAGGTGTGGACTTTCGATTACATGGAGATGTTACTTTACCCATTCAATTACTGAAGTCCTTTAAAGAGGGAGACATTTTGGAGAAAACACAGTTGCTTCAGAGCCGACAGAGATGCAAACATTTGGAGATGTTTGGAATGCTGACAGAGAGAGCAGATACCCAGCAGACATTGCCATGTGTGTTCACATGAGATGCTAAGCAAGCCAGAACCCAGAGTTCTATCCCAGAGGAGCTAAGTGAAGGGCCACAGATGCTTAGAGAGGAAACCACTGGAATGAGAAGGTAAAGGCAACAGAACTAGGAACAAGGACCAGCAGATGCCAGCCACATGCCTTTCCATGTGACAGACATCGTTCTTTCTTGAGTCAAGGTATCTTTCTATGGATGCTTTAGTTTGGTCATTTTTGCGGCCTTAGAACTATAAACTTGTAAGTTAATAAAGTCCCTTTTAAAAACTATTCCATTTCTGGTATGTTGCATTCGAGCAGCATTTTGCAAACTAAAACACTGTCTATTCAATAGTTCAGTACAAAGTGCTAACCAAAGAGGCACATAGAATTATTGATGCTAAATGGAAGGGCACTCTATTGTATAGCTTGTATGACCTTCAAGGCCTATGCTGTTGAGTACTTGAAATGTGGCAAGTCCATATTGAGATGTGCTAAAGGCAAAGCACACAGCAGATTTCAAAGACATCTTATGAAAAAAGCATGTAAAATATCTCAGCAATACTTTTACATAAATTACATGTTTTAATAATAATTTGGATATATTAGGTGAAATGAAATTTATTAAAAAGAATTTCATCCATTTCCTTTTACCATTTTATGTGGCTGCTAGAAAATGTTAAATTACATTTGAGGATCGCATTACAGTTTTATCAGACAATGCTTCTCTAGACTAGCTTAGAATATAGCTCAGGTGACAGTGTTGAAATATTCTTCAACTGTTGATGGTCTTTAGTACCAGTTTTTCAAAGTAAATCACTGAAAATAGAATTGGTCTGGTTCAGTATTTCCCAGATGATTCTTCATTTAACTAGGGAATTTATGTAAAGTTAAATTAAATTTTTCATTATTCCTGAGATTTCAAAATATGATATAGCTACTTTTATTAGCTCCATTTATCATTACTAGTAATTTTCAACACAAAAAAAGACAGGTTACTTAGGCAAATGGTGGAAACAAGGGGAGATACTTCATCTTCTCATTCAGTGCTATATGTTTTTCCTCCTTTTTCAATTAGCACAAGCAATCTTCTTGATATAGTAGCAGCACAACATGACTGTATATGCTAAGTGATGTGAATTCAGACTGTGAGATTTCCCTTGGAAATTAAATTACCTTTGAAATTCTCTAGCAGAAGCAGCATGATTTTCTCTTATACTCTATTCTTGGCCTGGAATTCTTAGTGATGCAATTTCTTCTTGGAGAAAATGCATCTAAATGCCTCTCTAAGCTCTACATAAGTACAATATCAACAAAGATGATGAATCACATTTTTAGCCTGCCTTGCCATTCATCCAGCTGTCTTCAAGAATTATGGACATAAAGAGGTTGGAATTGCTTGTGACCCCTTTCCTTGTCCTCAAGCAGAATAAATTGTTTTAAACGAAGACTGGAGTTTGATTTTTCAGCTGGAAGGTTTTTTGGTTTGATAAAGCTTGTGTCTAAAGATATTCTATCAGACTCATGGAATTTATAGACACCTTAGTCAGGTATGTCATTCCTATATAGTCCCCTCCCCTAACATCTTTTCTCCTCTACTACTAAACTCTTATTGGGGCAGCAATACATTGAGTGGCCTGAGGAAAAGTGGGAAATTCCAATAGTTATCTAGACACTTGATCCACTCAGCTATCTACATTTGATTCACTTTCTAGATACTGAATCAACTTTATCAGTTTTTATTTATTCATTAGGCTCCATCTAGCTCCAGTCTTTTTTTTTTTTTTTTGCGTGGGCAGGCACCAGGAGTTGAATCCGGGTCTCCGGCATAGCAGGCAAGAACTCTGCCTGCTGAGCCACTGTGGCCTACCCTAGATCCAGTCTTTTTGTCACTTGTAACTCACCATAAAGCTATTCTGAATTGCCCACCCTCTTTCTAAAAGAGAGAAATTCAAAATATTAACAGCATTTGTACTTGCAAGACTAATATAACTTCATATCAATATCAGAGTCTGCATGTTCAAATAAAAGCACAATGTCTATTTCAAAACTAGGTTAAGTAGTTTTAATTGTCCTCTTGAATTATTCCAGTGGAGCCTGGTGAATGCAGTTTCTGAATAATGCGTATTAAGTATGAGTAGTTGCATGTATTTGGACTTCATGTAATAGCCGGTGGTTTCCCATCACAAGCTACATATTATGGATTATTTTTTTCTCCATCTAATCTTTGTTTTAATATAAGCTTAATTGAAATATAAATGACATGGATTACAACTCAATGTATATTTAAACAGTTGCATAACCATCACAAAATACAATTTTAGAAAAGTTTCCTCACCCCCCAACAAAACCCTGCACCCTCACCCCAAGCAGTCACCCATATTCCCCAAACTCCCTAGCCTTAGTCAATAAAAATTTACTTTTTCATTTATAGATTTCTCTATTCCAGTTATTTCATATAAGTAGAGTACGACTTTTTGTGTCTGGATACAAAATAAGATGATTTCAAAGTTCATCCATTTTGTATCATATATGAGTACTTCATTTTTATTGACAGATAGCATTCCATTGTATGGATACACTCACATTGTTCATCCATTCAACAGCTGGTGGACATATGTATTGTTTCCCTTTCTGACTGTTGTGAATATTGTTGTTATGAGCACTTTTATGGATGGATATTTTCATTTCTTTTGGTTACATACTTAAGAGTGGAATTGTTGGGTCATTTGAAAACTATATATTTAATAATTTTAGAAATTGTCAAACTGTTTTACAAAGTGGCTGTGCCATTTTACGTTCCTGTCAGATGCGTATGTGCGTTCTGATTTCTATATATTCTTTTCATCACTTGTTGTTTTCCTAACTTATTTATTACAACCATCCTCGTGGGTATGATTTTTATCACACTGTGGCTTAGATTTGCATTTCCCAAATGATTAGTGATGTGGAGCATCTTCTCATGTGCCTGATGCCACTTGAATATTTTCTTTGAAGAAAAGTCTATTCAGTCCTTTTCCCATTTTTAATTGAGTTATTTGTCCTTTTACTGAGTTGTATTTTTTATATATTGTGGCTACCAGACTTTTATCACATATATGCTCTGCAAGCATTTTAATCCATTAAATATGTGGTCTTTTCACTTTTTTGATGAAAAAAATACTTGGACAAATTTTTAATTTTGATAAAAATCCAACTTATATACTTTTTCTTTTGTTATTTATGATTTGGGTGTCATATCTAAGAAATCATTCCTTAATCCAAGATCACGAAAGCATACTCCTATGTTTTCTTCTAAAGGTTTTGTCATTTTATAAGGGTAATAAAGCAGGAGATGTAACAACAGAAGCTGAACTCAGTGTGATGAATCCAAGAGTCAGTGAGTGAAGGCAAACACTAGAAGCTGCAAGAGGCAAAGAATGGATTCTCTCCTGGAATCTCAGAGTGACCACAACCTCTGATTTTAGCCCCCAAAGACCCCTTTCCATCTTCTGACCTACAGGATTGTAACATAATAAATTTGCGTTGGGTTAAGCCACTAATTTTATAGGTATCTTTGTCTACAATAAGAATAAAGAGAAACTAATACATTTGATTTCCATATGAATTTTATGTTTTCTGTTTCAATTTATAAAAGTAAAGCCAAGTGGGATTTTCCATCGAATCTACAGACCAGTTGGAGTGTATTCTCACCTTACAAATACTAAGTCTTCCAATCCACGAACATGGGCATATTTCTTTAAATTAGGTTTTATATAAATTCTTTGCATGATGTTTTATACTGTTCTGTGTATGAGTCTTGTACTCTTTTTGATATATTGCTTTACAAGTATTTCATTCTTTTTGATGATATCGGAAATGGCTTTTCTTTCATTTCATTTTCAGATTGTTCATTGCAACTGTATACAAATACAATGGATTACTGTATATTGATCTTTTATCCATAAAGTTGCTAAAGATATTCATTAGCTCCGTTAATTTTGTAGTGGATTCCTTAGAATTTTCAATATACAAGATCATGCCTTACACACATAGAGATTGATTTACTTCTTCCTTTCCAATCTGGATGCCTTTTATTTCTTTTTCTTACATACTTGCCCTGGCTAGAAACTTCAGTACAATGCTGTATAGAAGTGGCAACACAGACATCCTTGTCTTGATCCTGATCTTTGGGGGAAAGCATCCAATCTTCCAAAATTAAGTTTGATATTAGCTCATGGTTTTTTTGTAGATACGCTTTATCAGATTGAGGAATTTCCTGTCTATTTTTAGTTTATTGCATATTGGATTAATGAAATGTTCTTTTCTGGGTCTATTGAAATGATCAGTTGGGTTTGTCCTTTATTCAAGTAATATGGCGTAGCACATTGATTGATTTTTAGATGTTAAACCTACTTGGAACATAGAATAAATACCACATGGTAAGAGGGTATATATATATTTTCATATCTTTCTGGATTTCAGTGCTAGTATTTTGCTGAGGATTTCTGCATCTATATTCATAAGGAACATTAGTGAGTAATTTTCTTGTGCTATCTTTGTCTCATTTACTGTCACATTAATACTGTCCTCATAAAATGAAGTAAGAAGTGTTCCTTCCTATATTGGGGAAGACTTTATGGGGATTGGTATAGATTCTTATTTAAAATTTGGAAGTATTCACCAGGGAAGGCATATAGTTCTGGGGTTTTATCATGGGAATTATTTAAAATTACTTGTTAAAACTCTTTGTTATAAATCTATTCAGATTATCTGTTGATCTTTATGTCACATTTATGACTATTTAAGAATTTGCCATTTCATTTATGTTATCTAATTTGTTTGCATATAGTTGTTCATAATATTATCATAAAATATTATTTATTTCTTAAAGTAGTTAGTGATGGGCCATCTTTTATTTCTAATTTCATTAATTTGAGTTATCTTCTTTATTCTCTTTTTGTAAATCCTTAAAAATACTATTAGAAAAGTTGTAGGTTTACAGAAAATTATGCAGAAATTAGAGTTCCCATATAATCTCCCTTGGGTACACAGTTTCCCCCATAATTACACTTTTCAGGAGTGTCATAACATCATTATAATGGGTGAAACAATATTATTATAATGATATTATTAACTGTAGTCCAGAGTTTACATTAGTTTTCACTGTTTGTCTTGT
The DNA here is from genome assembly GCF_023851605.1 of Tamandua tetradactyla. Classification (NCBI taxonomy): domain Eukaryota; kingdom Metazoa; phylum Chordata; class Mammalia; order Pilosa; family Myrmecophagidae; genus Tamandua; species Tamandua tetradactyla. The sequence goes on from NC_135353.1 coordinate 11,056,239, forward strand.
ACAATCCTATGGACTTTTGAAAATTTCATTTTAGTAACATATATACAGCTTAAAATTTTACAACCTAAAATTTCCCCTTTTAACCACACTCAAATACATAATTCAGTTGGGTTATTACATTCACATTGCTATGCTACCATCACCACCCTCCATTACCAGCACTTTTCCATCACCCCAAATGGACACACCAATTAAGCATTAACCCCATATTCCTTACACAACTCACCCCCACCCAGGGCTCTTAGTAACCTGTATTATAGTTTCTGACTCTATGAATTTGCTTATTCTAATTACTTCATATAGATGACATCACACACTATTTGTCCTTTTTGTGTCTGGCTTATTTCACTCAAAATTCTATCTTTATATTTCATCCATGTTGTCGCATGTATCAGGACTTCATTCTTTTATACAGCTGAACAATATTCCACTGTATGTGTACAACACATTTTGTTTATCCATGCATCAGTTAATGGGCACTTGGGTTGCTTCCATCTTTTGACAATTGTGAATACTGCTACTATGAACATCAGTGTAGTATTCTGATGCTTACAGCAATACATAATGTTCCTTGGCCTGCATCTCTTCCTCCCGTTACATGGCAATCTCTCCCTCCTTATGTCTGCTCTTCTAGTTTTTACTGAATTCGAGCTTCTTCCTGTGTGGCCTTCTCTGACTGAATGCAACCTAATTTCTTCTGCTTATAAAGGACTCCTGTAATATGGATTAAAGTTCACCCTGATCTAGTGGGACCACACCTTAAATAAACTAACATCTTCAAAATATCCTATTTATAAATAGGTTTACACACAGAAGAATGCAGATTAAGATTAAGAACATAATTTTTGAAGGGGTACATAATTGTGTTTTCCACAGCCCTCATAAGCAGTTCACAACTTAAGTGTTTGCTTTCTTCCAGACATGCTCTGACTTCCACTGTTGTTACTAACCAGAAAAAAACTCTGCCTTTAAAGGGCTCATGTGATTAGGTCGGACCACCCATACAATTTCCTTTCCTTAAGGCTAATTTGGGACTTTAATTATACAGGCAAAATCACTCCACAACAATACCTACATTTGTGTTTAACTTAATAAAAGAGATTCCTGGGGCCAGGAATCTTTTGAAAGGCTACAGAAGCTTAGAATGACAGAATGAGCTTGAGCTGATAGACGTATATAGAAACTTGTACCGCATAATTAGAGAATGCACATTATTTTGAAGAGCGTGGAATATTTACAAAAATCTACAACATGTAATATCAAGGGGATAGCTAAAAGCCACATGTATCTGGGCATTTAAAGACACACACCTAAATAACTCATAATCATAAATAAGAAAATGTTTAAAATTGACAATAAAATTCTACATACAAATATTGTGAGCTGCAGATAGAGACACTTAACTAGAAATGTATGGCTTTAAGTGTGTTTAATAGAAAGAAAATTGGAAATTAATTAACTAAATATCTTAGAGAATATGTTCATGAAAGAACAACACATTTAACCAAACACGAGTAGAAATAAGGAACTAATAAATGGAAGAAGAAATAAAATTAGAAAAAATAAACACAGTAGTGAGTATCAAATAAGCCAAATGCTTTATTCTCTGAATAAGAGTAAGAAAATAGATAAAACTCTGGCAATATCGATAAAAAATAAGGTACAGAAAACAATACCATGAATGAAAAACAAGACATAATTTAAGACAGAGTTGAGATTTGATAAGCTTAGTATCTAATCTAAATAATTCTATGTCAATAAATTTGTATCAATGAGTGAAGTGGACAGTTTCTTAAAGTTATAATTATCCAACACTGACTCAAGGTGAAATGGAAAACCTGAATTAACCTAAACTTCTTTCAAAGAACAAATAAAGTGGTAGTATCCTCAAGTAAATTACATGGAAGCATAACACTATTTTAAGACCAGAGAAGAACGGCAAAATAAAATAAAATAAAAGACCAATTGGAATAATGAATATACATTTAAAATACTTAATTAATCAAAGCAGACTAAATTCACCAAAACACACACTCACACACATATGGCCAAAATGGATTAATCAAAGAACACAAGGGTGACTTTAACATTAGAAAATCTATTAATGTGAATTTTACAAAACTAGAATTAAGAAAGTGCTGCCTTAACTCGATAAAGTTCATGTACAAAAAAGCTTACACTGTACTTCACATTTAATGAGGGTGATCATATGAAATGGTTTGCTTGGAACAATCTTGATCCATACATGTTGCCCCATGGTGATTACCAATACTACGCTGTGGTAGGGAGAATAATGACTCCCCAAAGATTTTCACACCCTAATTCCCAGAATCTGTAAATATGTTAAGGTACACGGCAAAGGAAAATTAAGGTGGCAGGTGGAATTCAGATTTCTAATCAGTAGACCATAAAATAAAAAAATTATACTGGATTATACAGGTGGGCCACCGTTATCAGAAGGGTCCTTAAAAGTGGAAGAGTGAATCAGAAAAAAAGGGGGGTGGTGACTATTGAAAAATGATCAGAGAGATGCAATGTCACTAGTGTTGATGGAGAAAGGGGCCACATACCAAAGAACGGAGGTGGCCTGTAGAAGCTCCAAAAGGCAAGGAAACAGATTTACCCCTTCAGCTTCCAGAAGGGAATACAGTTCTATCAACACTTTGATTTTAACTCAGTGAGATTCGTTTGTAACTACAGAACTGTAAGATAAAAAAATTTGCATTAAGTGATGACATTTCTAATAAATTTCTTATAGCAGCAGTAGAAAACTAAGGATGTTTACTATCATTGCTTTTCTAAAACATTTCATTGTGTGCTAGTCAGTACAATAATATAGTTAATTGAAAATTATACCATATTTTTAATAAACCGAAAATAAATTTTGAATGTTTTATGTACAAAAGGACAAAAGAGTAACCACTGCAAGTATGTTTTCTTTTTCCCAAAGAAAAAGACTATATGTCTACAATGGCAAATAAAGTCAGAATTTTGGCATTATTTAAGTAAGACTTTAGTACAAACAAATATAAAGATTTGGAAGAAACTTTTTTAGGATTAAAAAGTTGCTCAAATTAATTCGTGTTGTGGCTGATCCCTAATTATGCATGACAAGTAAACTGCTAAATAGTTTTTTCCTGAAATTATCATGTTAGAATAAAAATATGCATTTATTCCTGAATTATAGTTTTAAGCAATTTTCCTCAAATTTGACAAGGAATGAGTTACTTGTAAGCTGTGCTTTTAAAATGACTGACCGAAAAAGCCTCTGTCTGTTTCTTTTAGCCTTCTAAGAATAAAAACTCACCCTTTATTGCCTAATTATTATCCTGCTTTAATTTAAACACCCACCAAAGCAACAGCTTGTAGATAAATGCAAGTCAGATAATATTTGGAGAAAATATTGGTTACATTTGAGATTAAAATAAAGCTAAAATATACTTGAAGACAAAACATGCAAATAATAGACATTTGGATATCTTGCTCTCAGGTAGGTATTCACCCAAAATTGTGGATGCATTCATTTGGTGTATGTTTGCAATGATTGAGGCACCTTCACTTCAGTCATTCTCAAACTTACGTTAGCCACAAAATCTTTTCTTCAAGGGAATGGCAAGCTTTTTCTGAACAAAGCCAGAGAGTCTGTATTTTCAACTTTATGGTAAATATTATCTTTTGTGTGTCTAATCAGCTCAGCTATTGTAGCGGAACAGCAGCCATAGACAATATGTCAACAAGCAGACCAGGCAGTGTTCTAATAATACTTAATTTAGGAAAACAAATGGTGGGCCAAATTTGGCCTGCAGATCATAGTTTCTTAATCCCTACTTGATTCAAGTGAAAACTTAGATCAGATCCCAGTGCAGTGTAATAGCTTTGAATCGAAATTCAAACACACAGGCAGGTAAAAAATACCACGCTATTTTCTTATGTTTATCTTCCAAATCATTTAACTTTATAGGTGACTGTGGCCAAAAGGGGAAACTTTAGTAGGTATATGTCACTAGAATATAAATTGGGGAATAAAATATAGAACTATACAACACAGTGAACCCTATAGTAGATGAACTATAGTTAATAGTACAAGTATAAGAACTTTCTTTCATAAATTATAACAAATGTATGAAACTAATATAAGGTATTAATAACAGGGAAGCATATGGGAAAAATAAAGCTAACGTAAACTATGGACAACAGTTATTAATATTATTTTAATACTCTTTCTTAAATGTAACAAAAGTACTGTTAAAAACAGTATAATTATAAAAAAAAGTGCTATCAACAATTGTAACGAATTTACACAACAACACAAGCGGTTGGTGGTGGGGTAGGATATGGGAATCCTGTATTTTATGCAGGATTGTTCTATAAACCCAAAACTTCTCTAATAAAAATTTAAATAAAACTAATATAACCCCAGTTGGTGACATATTTTATCTCAGTCTTGCTATTTTGCTGCTGGGATCATGCAGCAGCAACACAAAGTGGTAGATTGGGAGACATGAGTTCCATTGTTCATATGTTATCTGTGTGCCCTTGTTATTACCTGTTTTAGTTTGCTACTGGTGCTGGAATGCAACACACTAGAGGTGCACTGGCTTTTAATAAGGGGATTTATTTAGTTACAAATTTACAGTTTCTTGGAGGAAAGGCAGCTAGCTTTCATCTAAGTTTCTGTGTCACCTGGGAAGTCACATAGTGGTGTCTGTTGGCCTTCTGTCTTGGCTTCTGGGTTCCAACCACTTTCCCCAGTGTGTGCCCTTTCTGCATCTCCCAATGTCTATGTCTGAGCTGCTGGGCTCTCTTCTGACTTCTCTTTTTAAAGTCCCCAGCTAATTAAATTAAATGCCACTCATTGCAGAAGGTGATTCCCTTAGCCAACCGCAGATATAATCAGCCATGGATGAATTTCACAGGCTAATGATTTTAGTCTACAGCAACAGAACAACTGGGCACCATCACCTGGTCAAGTTGACACCTGAACTTAACTACTACACCACCCAAACTCCACTGACACACTGTACTTGTCCCCTTCAGACCTGACTTCCCTGCTACTTGTTGTCCTTCTTGAAGTGTAGGTAGTGGTAGAAATACTAGGAGTACCATGCAAACATTACCTATTGCAGCTTGTCATATCCCTGGGATGCTTCCAGGGTTCAGAACCAGAGTTTGACTGTGGGCAGGAAGAAGAGAGCTTTTGTGATTTTTCCAGTCTCTGGGAATCTTTCCTTTCAGGTATGTTATTTCTAATATCAATCTCTCTGTTGTACCCCTTTTCCTACATAATAAGTCCTGCAAATGCTTCAGAGTTTTATATAAGACAAGGAAGCATGACTTCAGGCTGTTTCTGCTAAAATCTCTGAGGATACTTGCTTGAAATGTATATTTCAAGCATATTTCAATGAGTCACTGAAAAATGCATATTTCAATGATTCACTGAAGTCATTGAAATAAATAAATAGCAGATATAGGGATAATGTGGATAATAAAAGAAGACCCAAGAATGAAACACTGATGCAGCAACATTTAAGAAGAAGTTGAAGGAAAAGGAACCTATAAAAGTTCATGCTAAGCAGTGGCCAGGACCAACTGAGAGAAATCTCATGGAAGTCAAGATCAACAACATCAAGCACAGCACAGAGGTCAAGTAAGTGATGCACTGTCTGGAGTGACAACTAGAAAGACAATGGTGTCTCCAATGTACCTGCCAGCATTTAATCATGAAAACAAAATATCCATTGTAGTTATTCTAAGTAAAAAGAGACTTAATACAGAATAAGAAAGCCTTATAAAACTATTAGAAGCCTCAGGGAGAAAAGGACAAGAGAGCCATGGCTGACTTGGGAAAAGTCTGGAAGAGTAGTGGTCTCAGGGAACTTCTACCAATAACTTTACCTGCCTGCAGATCTGGAAAGGGTGTCACACAGACTGCCTATAGCCAAACTTCTACCAGCAGATGCCACCAGAGAATAATGGTTTCCCTTTCTCATCCACTTTCCAAATCTCAGGTCAGTGGTCCTATGATGGGGAACATAATCCAGATCATGGAGGCAAAGGATTCTGAGAAAGGCAGTCCCCAGGTGATGCAGAAAATAAAGACGAGGAGCAGCCTTGTTTCCCAGTGGCAAATGACATTCCACTATACTCAACAAGGTTAGATTATTAACATTTCTGAGTATCTTCTATATTCTGGCACTCCATTGGACACTTTACTATCTCCTTTAATTTGAGGAAGGTATTAATATCATCATCATGACAGCATCATCATCATTGTTGTACAGAGAAAATCTGAGACCCAATGCATATTCCAACTGATTACCCACATTATATCAAATCAGATAAAAACAATTGATGAATTTATGTAAAAAGATGAAACTTTCCAGAATCATAATTTTACTAATGACTGCATAATGGTTGGAGACATCTTAATAACGTGTGGTATTTTGTATATTTGCATTTTTGATCAGTTCAAGCTCAAACAGTAAGTCTTTGTAAATGAGACATGCACTCTGACAGGCCTTGCCTCTTCAACCTATGCCACAGCTTTGAACATTGCAGTAGCATGACTTTTCTAGAAGGGTGGGCCCTCTAAGATTACCCCAGTACCTGCTTTGATGGAAAGCTCATAGCAACTACCAGAGCTCACTTAACTTTCAAAAAGGGGCTTTCATGTTGGTCAATATTTTGGTAGTAGCATGTTATTTAATCAGCTAGTGAAAAATCAGAATTGATATCAAACCTAATCTTAAACCTGAGGATTGAGACCTCACCAGGACAAATACATATCTAGTTGGTCCAATTAGGTCCGATAGGTAGCTTGGAATATATTGCATATTGGTACCATGGCCACATAAGTAGTAGGGCCATGATCCATTTATTGAATTTTCTTTTTATATAATTAATTCAGACACAAACACAGTGTTCCTTGTGCTGCTTTTATTCACAGAGCATCAAGCTATTTGCTTATCATGATTATTTTGGTTATTCAGTGCCTTGCTTTTTAATGCATTTTTAATGGACAAGAAACTTTTCCTTCCAATTGAAATTATGGAAATCAGTACTGTTAGGTATTAGGAAGTCATGAGCCTGGCTCATGGGAAAGGGGGACCACCCACGGCTGCCCCAAGAGGCTAGAACCATCTTTAACAGATGGTTAACTTAAGCAAACTGCAGTCAGAACATTTCGCCTTTAACAGATGGTTAAACGGTTAAATTGAGCAAAGTGCAGTCAGAACACCTCGTTAAAGTAAGAAACAAAGCCACAAAGTAAAAACCCCAAGAAACCCCTTAGTAACCTGTGCGTAATACTACCTTCAGCTGGCCCCATAAAACTCTGAACTAAACTGTAATCGGGGCCAGTCTGGTTCTTCACCAACTGAGCCCGTCCTTCTTTAGGACATATGTCTTCCTCTCTTTACTCATTGCTTTTAACAAATCGCCTTGCTCTCCCAACTTTGACTCAAGTTTCAATTCTTTATCTTAGGGAGTCAAGAGGACTCCTGGCCAGATAAGGCCTGGGACAACACTACTAACAAAGTATTTTAGTCAAATTGTGATAATTTTTGCATGAAAACTGCTTTATTTTCACAAGAGCTGAATAATGATCTTGAAACTAGCTGTTTCAAGATATATATTTAGATTGATATCACCAATTTAACCTAATAAGTTTAAGAAATATTTAAAGTTCTGTTCACTTATAAAGGAAATTAAACTGCAAAATAATTCAAACTGAATTTTAAGAATTGGAGAGATTCTTGAGATCAGAAAAATCACTGAACTCAAATGTAAAGGAGTTCACATTGAATTAGACATCCTGGCAGAAATCCCATAGAATGAGCTGAGGGCCTGAGCAGTTACATTGATTAATTGCAAGATACAATATTAATCTATAGAAAAATAAAATCATCCTACAGAAGCGCAATAAACCATAAATGTGCATTAATTTCCTTTTGATAATTAAGCATGATTTTAATCAATTTATGTTTCAAACTAATTTTGCTCGTTTTTACTTAATTCTGTCTGTAAGTATGGCAAATCTTCAATATCTCCTTTTTCTCACTAATCTAGCATGTCTTCACTGTTTAAGAAAGGCCTCAGCTCTATAGAGGAAAAAAAAGTGTGCAAAACATTGCTAATGAGTGCAACTTAAATAATAGAAGGAATAATCACAGTCAGCACTATTTTCCTATAAAAATGACTTAGGAATTCCTTAGAAAGATCCAGCGACTTTTAAGCATGCAATGCCTCACCATCTGGGTTTTTAAATAAAAATAGAAAAAGAATTCCTGGTTATTCTTCAGTCACAGCCCCTATGAACTCCCAGGTTGATTTTTTTTTTCAAATTAGAAAACATTTATTTGTCGATATTCCTACATAGTTTTTTAAATAACATTTTAATTGTATAATATAACATATAAACAAAGCAAAGAAATAAAAAAACAATGTTCTAAAAGCCCTCTTCAACAAGTAGTTACAGGACAGATCCCAGAGCTTGTCATGGGCTACTATACCATCATCTCAGATTTTTCCTTCTAGTTGCTCCAGAACATTGGAGGCTAGAAAGAATATATTGTTTTTTTATCATCACAATGATAATAGGTTGATATTTGACCCTGAAATTATAATTATTAGTGTTACTAACCTTTAAACCTCTCTTTTCTATGTATTCTTACTTATATAAAGAAAAATAGTCTCATGTGATATTTTGAAAAATATTATACATATATGATAAATGAGATGCATTTATGAGAATTCCTGACATTCTATTAAACTGTTTTGACATCGATTATTGTCTTGATTAAGTCTTCAAAGGATGAAAACTGCATTCTGCATTCTCTCTATTAGAAATAATTATGCTCATGAAGTTTAACATTTTAATTTATTTTATTCTTTTAGTTTCTTAATTTCTCTGATATTACCTTCAGTCTCTATTGGTATTTTGTTTCCTTCTTGAGTTTTTCATATCCCAATATATTCTAACAAGTTTCTCATATGAACCTGTGTCAGAATGATAACCCACTCTCCTCAGTTTCAACTATAATTATTGTTACTAATAGGGCATGTAAACATGTTTCATTTAGTAAAATCAGCAAAGGCAGTCTTAGTTTTCTTGTATTGCGAGGAGTGATCCATTTAAAAAGACTTACGTTCTGCCAATCCTGAATATGCCAAGCATTCTCTCACCTCTAGGTTTTGGACTTGTGAATTCCCTTTGTCAAGGAGTTTCTTACTCCACATAATCTCCAGGGCTCACTCCTTAAGGTCTTTCACTCTTTTGCTAAATTGTAACCTTCTCAGCAAAGCCTGCACTGGAAACCCTATTTAATATCACCACTGTAAGAGGAGAAACAAATTTTAAGAATAAAAAAGTCTTCTTTCTCCCTGCTGAACCTAAGAAAAAAGACCTGCTCTCCCCCCAATCCGACTCTATCTCTTTAGAATTGACTTTACAAAAACTGTAATTGTGGGCAATGCAACTGTGGCTCAGTGGCAGAATTCTCACCTGCCATGCCAGATACCTGGGTTTGATTCCAGGTGCTTGCCCATGAAAAAAACAAACAAACAAACAAAAAAACACACACCCTAAAAACCCTATAATTGTGAATTACGGGGTTTTTTGAAATGTAATCAAGAAAGACATCACCCCTATCTCCCATTTCCTGGAGAAAGGTTAGCTTAATTTCCAGAAGGCTAACTGGAAACCTACTTCCCACGATAAAGAAGAGAACTGCCTTGAATATGTGTATGTCATGTTTATATCCCCTTGGCCACACAGAAAAAGATGAGCTCTTCTTTTGTCTTTGAAATCCCTTTGCAGATTGCCTGTGATGCATCATATTCTGGTTTAATGCTTATTCAGTATAAAATTGTTTCCCTTTCTCTTCTACGTGACTGGAGAAGTTTTCTGTGTTGGGAGAAGTTTTTTTTTTTTTAACTGTATTTTCCTAGTACAACTCCCTTCCTCTACATGCACAATATCCCTTATCCTGCTTTATTTGTGTTCTGTAAATAAAACATAAGCACAAAAAGGCAGTGCTTCTTTTTCCATTTCATTCACAGATGGATCTTGGCATCTATAACTGTATCTGACACATAGTATTTCCTCAGCAAATATATCATAAAATGATTGAATACTACCCTGATAGTATGTCCTGAAATGTCTCAGAATACTTAAATCCATATCATATTTAATAATTCCTAAATGATGACAATGGTTATGATCTTCAATTACATAAGATCTGTAATTTAGTGAACTCTTTTCTATTCTGTTTACTTATTAATAAAAAACACGTAAAAAGGAAATTAATTCTTTGGCATTTCTCATGTCATTCTCCCAGCTTAAAAATATTAAGTATTCCTCCATCTCAATTATTTAGCTTTGGTTCCTGTCTCCTAGAAATTTCCTTTAGAGATCTAAACATTCATTGCCAGTCTTAAGAAAGCAATTCAATAAACTTAAGGAGAGCAAGTGTGAATATGCATATGAAGAATTTCCTTTTATTTCTATAAGCATAACTAGTTGATGATAATACTACAATAACTCCCTTTGGTACCTAATATGTGATATGCATTTACAGCTCTGGCACATTTTCCAACATAAGTCTCCTGAAAATCCTCTCACTACAGGTACCTGGAAATGCTGAACAGAAATAAAACAGTTTTATAAACAATGCATAGTTGAATTTACAGGAAAATGTCAAAGGAAAAAGCTGCACAAGACAATATAAAATAGGCAGGGATGTTTTCAATCAAATTCATGTGCAGAAGAGGAGAGACCAGAAGACTATTGTGATAGAGATAGAGAGAGAGATAGGGTCAAGGACAGAGACACAAGCTAAAAGGTTGTCACAATAAGGAAGAGAAAAACGGTCTCAACTCCTCTGAAGCTGAGTGCAGGAGATATTTTAAGAATTGGAAAAAGATCAAGAAGTGGTGTATGCCCATTACCAGATATTATCTCCTGTTATGGCGGAAGTCAAGTGGAACATGTTCTCCTGGGTTTCTGTAAGGGCCAAGATGAGGGTGGTCAGGGGCCCTGAGACAAGAAGAAGACTGTCTAATGTTAAGTTAAGCTGAGGGAAAGTTCAGGCCATCTTGGTCAGTGACATAATGGATGGGGAAGTTCTTGGCTTAAGCTGTTTTCCAGGATCACGTAAAGGAGGAAATTGGTTACATAAGGGACAGAAGAGCTAGAAGCTAAGTAGATAGGGTACAGCGAGTCAATGAAGATATTAGCTAAAACAGAAAACCACTTTCATCATAATTTTATGGCTGAGGGAACGGAGTCATCAAAAGAAGTGAATTTTCTGGGTTCTTATATTTAATAAATGCTGGAAACCTAATGCATATCCAGGAAGTTTGGCTCCAGAGTCTGTGCTCTTACCAACTTATAATAAAGAATCTTGCCAAAGAAAAACAGACACATATGAAAATCAACCAAATTAAGCTGATAAAACTGTAATAACTTTTCATTAAAAACCCAGATCAGACGTAAATGAACAGAGATCAACGAACTGAATACTAGATAAGAGTCAGTTACCAGAATGCATACAAAAGGGAAAAATAGATGGGAAATAGGCAACAAAGGTTAAGAAACATGGGGGTGATCTCCAGGTGGGACATGACTCCCAGGGGTACAGATCGCCCTGGCAATGTGGGATACGACTCGAGGATATGAGCTTGGCCTTGATGTCGTGGGAGTGAGAAAGCCTTCTTAACCTAAAGGGAGAAAAGAAATGAAACAAAATAAAGTTTCAGTGGCTGAGAGAGTTCAAACAGGTTGAGAGTTCATTCTGAAGGTTATTCTTAGGCATTATATAGATATCCTTTTTCAGTTTTTGATGTATTCAAGTAGCTAGAGGGAAATATCTGAAACGGTTGAACTGTAATCTAATAGCCCTGATGCTTGAAGATGATTGAATAACTATAGTGAGACTGTGTGATTACGAAAACCTTGTAACTGACACTCCCTTTTTCCAATGTATGGAGAGGTAAGAAAAAAAAAAGACAATAAATAAATAAATAAATAACAGGGGATGATGGGGAAATGGGATGTTTTGCATGTTCTTTTTTATCTTGTTATTTTTCTTTTTTTGGAGTAATTACAATATTCAAAACTTGATTGTGATGGTGAATGCATAGCTATATGATGATACTGTGAAACTCTGATTGTACACTTTGGATGATTATATAGTAGGTGAATGTATATCTCAATGAAATTGCATTTTAAGAAAACTTATGTAACTGATACTTCCTTGGAACTTTGGGTACCTGTCACCTAAAACTCGAAATTAGAATTTTGCTGCTCTGAAAGTTAGCATTACTCTGCACAGCAACTGTTAAAGAAGCTAAAGAAATCAGACTTCAATTATAGATATGAATGGAGTTGATTTGGCTGGGACTAAGGTACATCAAAATACAGGGCAGAGGATGATACTGTCTGTATTTTAAAAGTTCAACATTTGTGTGAGACTGGGAAGAGCTGTTTATTTGTTCCAGAATTTAACATTTCACTATCTGTCTTAATCTGTCTGGCCAGTTTATTTAAACAACCTAGTGCTTGGAACTTAGAATAGGGAATGAGAACTTGTTATTCCATATAGTTAAATGTTATGCCCTGATACATTCCAGAGTATAAATATGGTACCATTAAATGTCCCCACCTGGGATATTCCTGGCATTCTTTCAGGTATCAAAGAATGTGTTGGTTCAAAACTACTATATACCCCAGAAAAACCATGTTCTTTCCCCTAATCCAATTTTGTGTGTGTGTTGGGGGGCAGATATATTGTTTAAGGTGGAAACTTTGATGAGTTTGTTTCTATGGAGATGCAAAACACCCACTTATGGTTGTGACCTTTTGATTGGATTGTTTCCATGGAAATGTAACCTACCAAATTGTGGGTGAGAATTTTGCTTAGATTGTCTCCATGGAGATGTATTCTATTCAATTGTGGGTGTTATCTTTTGACTAGATGGAGATGTGACTCTGTCTGTTTAAGGTTTGATTAGTATACTGGAGTCCTGTAAATGAGGAAGCACTCTGGAGAAAGTTCAGAAGCAACATAGATGCAGACATTTGGAGATGCTTGGAGCACAGATTAAGATGCTTGAAGTTCCAACAAAGAGAGCAGACACCTAGACACAGATGTTTGCTGATGCAGAGCCCAACAGACATCACCATGTGGCTTCCCATGAGATGCTAAGCAAGCCAGAAGCCAGAAGAGCCATTTGAATGCAGAAACAAGGAGAGGATGCAGATTCCAGCCACATTCCTTCCCATGTGACAGATATAGCCCTTTCTTGAGCCAAGGTATTTTATCTGGATGCCTTAATTTGGACATTTTATGGCCTTAGAGCTGTAAACTTGTCACTTACTAAATCCTTGTTTAAAAATCAACCCATTTCTTGTATATTGCATTCTGGCAGCTTTAGCAAAGTAAAACAGGGTCTCACAATTTAATAAACCAAACTCTCGATTTTAAGGCTTGCCCTTATGAAACTTATTCCTGTAATGTTGAAGTTAAGCCTACTTATAACTATGCCAAAGAGTCACCCCTAGAGAATCTCTTTTGTTGCTCAGATGTGGCTTCTCTCTCTCTCTAAGCCAAACTCTGCAAATAAACTCAATACCCTCACCCCTACATGGGAAATGAGTTCCATGTGTGTAAGTCTCCCTTGCAACATGGGACCTGACTTCAAGGGATGAGCCTGGCCCTGGCATCATGGGATTTGCAATGCCTTCTTGACCAAAAGGGGAAAGAGAAGGGAAACAAAATAAAGTTTCAGTGGCTAAGAGATTTCAAATAGAAACAAGAGGTCATTCTGGAACTTACTCTTATGCAAGCTTGAGCAAGATCACCACAGTATGCCAAAGCCCAACCATCAGTGTTCCTGAGAATGCTAAAGAATACCCAAGGCTCTATCTAAAACTCTATAAAAAGTTTCATTTTTTAGGTTTATTTTTTCAGAAACTTAAAACCTCCAGATTGTGCCCATTTTGGTTAGTGAATGCTGCTGAAATGCAATATACCAGAAATAGATTTATTAAGTTACAAGTTTACCATTCTAAGGCCATGACTATGTCCAAATTAAGGCATCAACAAGAGGATACTTCACTCAAGAAAGGCCAGTCATGCCCAGGGTTTCTCTGTTGTATGAGAAGGCACATGGCAATGTCTGCCAATCTTCTCTCCTGGACTCTGGTTTCAAGTGACTCTGTCAGCTCCTGTGAGCCTTCCGGCATCTCCTGGGACAGTTTCCTTCTGCATCTCCAAATGTCTGTGTCTAGGCCTCTGCTCTGTGTGTCAGCTCCAAGCTCTTTCTCTCTCTGTGAGAGAGAACCTATTAAAACCTATTATGAATGGGCAAGGTCACATTCATCTAATCAAAAAGTCAAACCCAGAATTAGGTAAGTCACATCTCGATGGAAACCACCTAATCAAAAGGTCTTACCCAAACAATAGGTCTCTCCCCACAAGATTGGACTGGGATTAAAAGAACATGGCTTTTCTGGGGTACATAATAGTTTCAGACCAGTACATTTCCTATACAAGATTTCCCTGAAATCCAGAGGTACCTGTGTCTCCAAAAATATCAACCAGTTGCATTCCCTTACCATATAATTTTGACACCCATTTTCAGCATGAAGTTATAAGGGTCATTTCCCAAATAGCCCTTAAAATTGAGACTGATCAAATGAGATGGAGGAGTTGCAACTGAGAAGTTATCATGTAACAAATGATTATGACTACAGAATCATTATATAGACTTTTTTTAGTTCTAGTATAATAGAAGAGCCAGAAGGAAATAGCTGAAATTGCTGAACTATATGTAACCCATACTATAGTTTGAAATTGTTCTATAACTACCTGTTAAACTATACTTTGAAATTTACCACGTTTCTGCATATATGTTATATTTCACAATAAAAAATGTTAAAAGAAAGGCATTAAATGGAAAAAAAAGAGATATGGGGGAGAGCATGAACAAATAAAATACTTCTAATCAAAACTAGAGAATAGAAAGAATGACTCTTTTCCAAGAATTGATTAGATAAATGACTTTAGGTGTGAAAAGGCAAAATATTTAATCCTAACAGGATAAATAAAAATAAATCAATACAATATAATGCAGTATATCAAAGACAAATGGAAAAACCTAAATGCATCTGGAAAAACATGTGGTTTGCCTACAAAGTAATGATAAACCAATAGTAGCTATTTTAATGGCAATAATAGTGTCTGAGAATAGTGATTGATAAGAGGAAAAATATATACAAAGTGGTGAAGGTAAACAATTGCTGGTTAATTATACTCTGAACTAAAGTATTGTTCACAAGAACAAGAATGAAAAGAAAGTTCACAATTAAATACACACACACACATAAAGCAAGGGAGTTTAGCATGCACAAACATTTTTTGTTAATTACATTCTTTGGCATTACAAAGTATACTTCTTGGTCTCATTTATTTATTTTAGAGGCCTGAATTACCCTTACTTTAATATTAAGATAGCAAGTCCTGATATTTTCATTTTTATTTACCTGGTATACATTTGCTCATTGCTTTAATTTTAAAGTTTCCAATCACATTATTTAAAGTCTATCTGTGTATGTTACATGATTGAGTTTGTTTTATGATCTACTGTGATTTTTTTCTCTTATTCAGTGAATTAAGCCCAACTAAAGTTAATAATATAACAGATGTGTTTGGCATTTGCATTATCATTTATGTGTGTATCTTTTCTTCTGTGGTCTTTCTTCAGTTTTTTCAACTGAACTCTTCTAATATTAAGAAATTATGTATTTGTAGATTAAGGGTTACCTTTAAAATTAAGCCTTTATATCATACACTTGCTGTTCATGTTATTAGGTGAGCAGACTCTTTCATAAAGATGGCACTTCTTCTTAGAAAATTGTTAACATATTAATTTAACATTAACTCAATAAAACTACATGCATGAGCTAGACAAGTTGATTCTCATGATCATATGGAAAGCTAAAAGAGCAAAAGTATACAACAAAATCCTTTAAAGGAAAAACAATGAAAGGAGATTTACTTTACCAGAAAATAAAACATTCTATGGATTTTCAAAAATGAAAAACAATATAAGGGACATACAAACAAAACAATGTAAAATATTATAATTTCTATACATACTCTGAGATGTATAAACATATACACGGTAAATAATTTGCAAAGTCAGATGATAAATGACGTATTTGAAAATAACTTGAAATTTGTATTGCATATAAAAGGCTTATCTCCCTAACAATTAGCAAAAATGTGAACAAGGAGGTTAAAGAAAAATAAATTACAAATTTACATGTGTAAAGGTGGTCAAACTCAGTCAAAATAAAAGAAATGCACATTAAAACTTTGTTGAGATAACAAATTAATCTATCAGATTGGCAAATAATTCGAAAGTTTGACAACTGTGTTGGCAAGGCTGGGGAAACTTGTATTTCCATGCATTGCTGATCCTTCTGAAGGACAGTTTGCAAATATCTATTAAAATTAAAAAGTGCACTTACTCTCCAATAAAGCAATCCTACCTCTGAAAATTTATTGGACCAATGTATGTACATGAGAAAAACATAAGAGAAGTATAAAGTTACTAAAAATTATCCATGTTTCGCTTGCTGTGCCAGAGACCC
Organism: Tamandua tetradactyla; assembly: GCF_023851605.1. NCBI lineage: Eukaryota > Metazoa > Chordata > Mammalia > Pilosa > Myrmecophagidae > Tamandua > Tamandua tetradactyla. The sequence continues at coordinate 11,072,896 of NC_135353.1, forward strand.
CGATTCAGTTCATGGTGCCTGCCTATGCAAAAAAAGAAAATAAATTATCCATATCTATCGGTAGGTAATGACTAAATAAGCTGGAGTAAGACATATAATGAAGTACTATTCAGCAATTTAAAAAAACGAATGAGAAAGTTTTCTACCTATATGAAAAGATAGGCAAGAAACTAATAAAAACGTTCGCCTATGTATGTGTCCACAGAGAGAATGAGACTTTTCACTGAATTATTTTTATATTGCTTTGATTTGTTAACTATGTGAATATACAATCTATTCAAAAGTAAAGCTATTTGTAAAAATGCATTGAAAAGGTATAAACATACAAGAATGAAGAGAAGGGTGGAGGTGGCAACAAATTTTAAAAGATGGAAACCAAATGGTATAGTGATGACAGATTTAAAATACCAGTAGTGCAGAAAGCAAAGAAGCAAGCTTCTTTAAGCTATAGAATCACAGCATGGGTAGAGTTGAACTAAAAGATTAGCTAAAATTCTTTAAAAAAACGATAAAGAGCAGGACCTGATCTCCATCTCACATGAGTAGGTAACTAAAACTTAGCCGTGTACTGGTTTGGAACTGCTATGTATCCCTGTATAGGTCAGGCTCTTTAAATCATTCCTGTAGATGCAGACCTGTTGTGGGTGGGACTTTTCAGTTACATTATTTTTAATTGAGATGTGGCTTAGCCCATTCAAGGTGGGTCTTAGTTCTTTTCCTGGAGTCCTTTATGAGAGGATAAAGGACAAAGAAAAAGCCCAGAGTTCTCAGAGAGAAGCAACCCAAGATTTTAGAGAAAGAAAAGCCCCAGACATGCTAAGAGAGGACCCACAGATGCTCAGAGAGAAGCCCATTGGAAAGAGGAGCGGAAAGCAATAAACCTTGGGAGCAAAGGACCAGCAGATGCCGGCCATGTGCCATCAGTGTTTCTTCAGAGAAGACATTATCCTGTTGATGCCTTAATTTGAATATTTGTACAGCTTTACAACTGTAAATTTGTAAGCTACAAATTCCCATTGTAAAAGACAACCCATTTCTGGTAATTGCATTCTGGCAGCTTTAGTAAATGAAAACACACTGTCATCCTGGACTGAAAGAGGGAGAATAGGGTGAAACTGATTCTTGGACCAAGAGTGTAGACCCAGCAACATGTGTGGAATGGATGGATCAATTTGGAGAGACAGACCATCTGACCCATGGCTTGGAGAGGGCAAGGTTTCTCCCCTGATATTTGGGGAGAGTTCAGCCAATGCTTAGAGAGGGATGAGGCTCACACCACAAATTCTGCAGATGGGGGCCACCACTCCAGTGCTCAGAGAAGGTAGGGCCTAGGATCCAGCACTTGGGTAAAGTATTGCCACTGTAGAAATGCTTGGAAAGGGTGGGACTGCTGGAGGAAAAAGCATTGATCCAGAGATGACTGTCAGACATTAAGATCTACTGGAGTTCACCCTTCTGTGTTGCTGACTTGCTTGGGACACATGACCCTTGTTTTCCTTCTGATACCTCTCTTCTGAAATGAGAATGTCTATCCTATATGTGTTCCACCATTGTATATTGGAAGCAGATCACCTTTTTCTAGGTTTTACTGGTCGGTTTTTAATTGGCTTATTTGTTATTTAATGTTGAGTTGACAAAGTTCTTTATATATTCAAGACACCCGATCCTTATTGGATATATGATATGAAAATATTTCCTCCCAAGCTGTGTGTTTTTTTCACTTTCCTGTTTGTATCCTTTGATGCAACAATGCTTTTTAATTATGGTAAAGTCTAATTTATCAAATTATTTTCTTTAGTTGCCTATATTTTTTATGTCATTTCTAATAAACCATTGCCTAGTACAAGGTTACAAGGGTTTATACCTATGTTTTATTCTAAGAGTTTTGTAATTTTAGTTATTATATTTCAGATTTTTCTATTTTGATTTAATATTTGTATGCATGTGAATAGGGGCCCAAATTCCTTCTTTTGCATGTGGGTATTGTGCCAGTTTGAAAGGATTATGTGCCCTAGAAAAACCTTGTTTTAATCCTGATCAATCTTGTGGAGGCAGCCATTTCTTTTAATCCCTGTTCAGTACTGTAGGGTGGAAACTTGATTAGATTTTCTCTACAGAAGTGTAACACATCCAATGTGCATATTAACCTTTGATTGGAGGGTACTGTGACTCCACCCATTCCACGTGGGTCTTGATTAGTTTAATGGAATCCTTTAAAAGAGAAAACATTTTGGAGAGAGCAAGAGAGCCACAAAAACTATCAGGGCCCACATGGCCAGAAATCATTGGAGATGAAGAAGGAAAATACCCCTAGGGGAGCTTCATGAAACCAGAATCCGGGAGAGAAAGCTAGCAGACATCACCATGTTCACCTTGTGCCTTTCCGGTGAGAGAGAAACCCTGAACATCATCGGCCTTCTTGAACCAAGGTATCTTTCCCTGGATGCTTTAGATTGAACATTTCTGTGAATTTGTGTTCTAGTTTGCTAGCTGCCAGAATGCAATATACCAGGGATAGAATAGCTTTTTAAAAGGGAAATATAATAAGTTGCTAGTTTACAGTTCAAAGGCCAAGAAAATGCCCCAATTAAAGCAAGTCTATAGAAAAAAGAATGAAGAAAAATTAACAAAGCCTCAGACACATCACAGTAAAGATGCTGAAAGGGAAAGACAAGGGAAAAATCTGAACAACAACAAGAGGAAAATGACTTACCACCTGCAAGGAAAGCCAAGTAACATTAACAACAGACTTCTCAGAAGAAGTATTAGAGGCCAGGTAGCAGTGGGAGAACATATTCAAAAGTGCTCAATTTAATAAACTGTCATCCATGACTCCTATATCTATCTTTAGTAAACTGAAACAGACTGGCATAAGAACAGTGGTTTAATTTTTATAGACACTAAACTGAAGATACTCTGGACTCCTAAACATCAGACATAGCTGAGAGTAAGGACATCATACAGAAAACGGAGAGAGAGAAGAGGAAGGAATGAGGGAAGAAGGAAGAGGAAAAGAAGAAGGATGAAAAATAAAGTAAAAAAGAGGACTAACATTCTCTGAGCAATTATTGTTACAGAGGCTATTATAAGCATTCTAATGGCATCAGCTCATTTAATATTTAGAACCACATTTATGAGGTATGGATTATAATCTCCACATCATATTTTTAGAAACTGTGATATAATGAGATTGTCATTTGTCTAAGGATGAATATCTAGTGGGCAAGAAATTCAGGAATTGCCCAGGCAGTGTGCTTCCATAGCCCACACTCTGAAAGACTACACATATTACAAAATATGAGTGACAGATCACTCTCCATCTTGGCTACTAAAAATCTTGCAGCAGAGCATATAATCCCTCCTCCTACACACCCACTACCACTGCCACTGCCCCTGGCATTACTGCAAGAATTCCTCTGGAGAACCTGATCAGCGCAAAAGAAACCTATGGATACTAACAATTTTGAATGTATTACAATGAAACACCTCAGCCCTATCTATGCACACAGAGGAAACTCTCCCTACTCTTACCACTAAAAAACAAACCTGGTACCAAAAGCAGACAAGGACCACATTAAAACAAATATTATAAGCATAGACCTAAAGCTCTAAATAAAATATTAGCAACATGATTCCAGCAATGTATAAAACAATATATCATGACCAAATAGGCTTTATCCCAGGGATGGAAAAGATGACAAGAAAAATCTATTAATGTAATTCAATGCATTACCATATTAAAGAAGTACTAAACATATAAATTTTATCAGTATGTCTGATTTGATTAGGCTGCTATGACAAAAACCACATAATAGGTTAAGTTAACAACAGAAATATTGGACTCAGTTTCAGAGGCTATAAGTCCCAAATCAAGGCACCACAAGACAGTACTTTTTCCTCAAAGTGGTAGCTTTGTGACGCAATATTTAAGGTTCTTGGCTTGCATCTCTGCTTCCCCTCATGTGAACATAGTTCTCCAAGTGCCCAAGTGCTCTTCCAGTTTCCTCTAACTTCCAACTCTGACTCCCTCCTGTTTCTATCTCCTAAATTCTGGCTTCCACTTTCTTCCCCATATAAGGAGTCACCTAATATGGATTAAGGCCCACCCTAATTCAGTTGGGCTACACCTTAACTAAAAATAACACCTTCAAAAGGCCCTATTTACAATGATTTTGCACCCACAGAAATGCAGATTAATAACATGTCTTTTGTTGGGGTACATAATTCAACATACCACAAATAGATAATTGATTTTTTAAAGCAGCAAACTGAGAATGCAAAGGAAAGAACACACTTTAATATGAAAAAGCTATCCACTAAATTTCTATAAAAAACAATATATGTAACAGTGAAACTAGGAACCTTCTATTTCAAATCAGAAAAAAAGATAAATTGGTCCAGTAGTACTACAATCAACCTACTGCTGGAAGTTCTAGATAGCATAGCGACACAAGAAAACAAAAACAGAAATTAATAGAATTAAAAAGAGAAGTAACCAAGCTATCATCATTCACAGAGAAGTCTGCCTAAATGGAAATACCAAAAGAATCTACAAAAGAATTACATTAAAAAGATAAAAAAATGTTTCATAAATTTTCCAGATATGAAATCAGTCATCTCATTCTTTCATTCATTAAGTCTTAGGAAACACAAATTATGAGGACAAAGGACAAAGCATATAAAAGTTCCTTCCCTTGTGAAATTTACATACCAGTAAATAGAAATCAAAAGGACTTCTGTTCAAAATCTATTTCAAAATATACTGCTACATAAGTAGCAATTAAAAAAGATGTCTGTGACGGTTAAGTTCTGGTGTCAACTTGGCCAAGTGATGATGCACAGTTGTCTAATCAGGCAAGCACTGGCCTGATCATTGCTACAAGTATATTTCATGGGTGGTTGATAAAAACAGAAGGCTGGTGTGTTAAATCATCAGTCAGTTGACTGCAGCTGTGCTGATTACATCTCCACATCTGCTAAGGCATGCCTCCCACCAAGAAGATAATCCAATCAGTTGAAGGTTTTTAAGGAATAAGAGAGACACTGCTTCTTCATTCAGCAGCCTCTCCTGTGAAATTTGTCCAGTCTCTTCATCAGTACTATGAGCTTCACTAGCCTGCCCTATGGATTCCATTACCATGGTTGTATGTAACAGCTTTATAAATCTCATATTCACAGTTATCTCTTGTTGGTTCTGTTTCTCCAGAGAACCATGACTAATTCGGATTGGTATTGGGAGTGGTTCTTGAAAAACAGAATCTTAAAAATGGGCTTTTACAATTGGTTTTCTACTCTAATTAGACTCAAAGGCACTAATGACTCTTTTTCCAATAATCAAGATGGCACTGAAAGTCCATGGGGTGAGTTAGCAAGAGAGGTACACAAAATATCACCATTAGAGTCTGACAATTGTGTGCTTATATGGGGAAAGGCTATGGGTGGAGTGTTTTGACACCTTGACAGAGTTTTGTGGAATGAAGTAGTTTAATGATGTTGGGGAGTATTTGTTAGATAAATGTTGGATACAATGATGAGGAAAAGGATGTGTTTAAGGCTTCAAATTTGCAATTTGCAAGGTGTCATATGAATGATGCAAAAGTTTTAATGCGTGCCCTGAAAGAAAATATTATTTCGTTTGGTTGCAGACTTGAGATCTCTGAAAACCAGACACAGGATCTCATTGTGCAAGTAGCAGACCTACAAAGTAAACTAATATCTCACACTTGTAGGCTATTTGCTGTTAACGTAAGGGCTTTGATTGGAAAAGAATGGGATCCTGAAATGCAGAATGGGGATATATGGCTTGATAAAGATGGCAGTGGGGAGATGGAGTCCCTGGAATCTGCTGAGCCTTTGCTGGATAGACCTGTAAAGAACTCCCATGAAGAAAGAGCTTCCTGACCCCTTTCCTGCCTTGAGGAAATAGCTTCCCCACCTCCAGTCTGCCCAGAGGAGTCTTCCATCCAATATCCATCCAACAAGATGAACTCTTTAGTGCATGCTAACCTTGTAACCACCTTCCTGGGGAAACAGTACTCACTCCTCTGTCTGGAGGGACTAATCCTTTTTTACCAGATTAAACTGCAACAAAATACCCTGAGGTAACTGGCTGACACCCTGTTCCATAAAATTGGGCTTGCACAGCAGCACTCCATCTTAAAATGGAAACGGTATATAAGATAGCACTTAAGCATTTCCTGAAGGCACAAGTAAGTTACATGAGGAAGTGGCCCAGATGACCACTGTCCATACTCCTGTTGCATTACCTTCTTTTACCAGATGAAGTCAAGGCTTCATGGGGAGTTCCTTACAGTCAGTTGACTGAGGATGAGAAAACTCATGCCTGGTTTACAAATGGTTGTGCATGACATGCAAGAACCACCTGCAGGTGTACAGCCACAGCACTAGAACCCCATTCTGAGATGTCTTTAAATGAGAGTGAAGGCAAATTCTCCCAGTGGGCAGAACTTTGATCAGTGCACCTAGTTTTGTGTTGTGCTTGAAAGGATAACTGGTTAGATGGGTATTAGTATACTGACTCATGGGCTGTTGCTAATGGTTTTGCTGGATGATCAGGGATTTGAAAGGAACATGATTGCAAAATTGGTGACAAAAAAGTCTGGATAAGAGATACATAGATAGATCTTTTTGAGAGGGCAGAGAACATGAAAATATTCATGTCCCATGTGAATGCTCACCAGAGGGTGACTTCAGCTGAGGAAGGTTTTAATAATCAAGTGGATAAGATAACCTGTCTTGTGGATACAAGTCATCATCTTTCCTCAGCCAGTACTGTATTGCCCAATGGGCTCATGAACAAAGTGAGCATGGTGGTAGGAATGGAGATTATGCATGGGCTCAGCAACATGGACTTCCACTCACCAAGGCTGACCTGGCTACAGTCACTGCTGAGCGCCCAATCTGCCAGCAGCAGAGACCCACATTCAGTCCCCGATATGGCACCATTCCCCGAGGTGACCAGCCAGCTACATGGTGGCAGGTTGATTACATTGGGCCACTCCCTTCATGGAAGGGGCATGAATTTGTTCTTACTAGAATAGACACATACACTGGATATGGGTTTGCTTTCCCTGCATGCAACGTTTCCACAACAGCTACCACCTGTGGACTTATGGAATGGCTTATGCACAGTCATTATATTCCACACAGCAATACTTTTGTTCACAGAATCAACTCCACAGCAAACGAAGTGCAGGAATGGGCACATGCTCTTTGAATTCTCTCATCTTACCATGTTTCCTATCATCCAGAGAGAGAGACCTGTGCAATGGCCTTCTGAAAACTCAGTTATGGTGCCAACCAGGTGGCGATAGCTTGCAGGTTTGGGGCACTGTTATACAGGAGGCTGTGTATGCTTTGATTCAGTATCCATTTTATGGTGCTGTTTTCCTATAGCCAAGATTCACGGGTCCAGCAAACAAGGGGTGAAAATGGGGGAGGCACCAATCACTATTACCCCTAGTGATCCACTAGGAAAATTTTTGCTTCCTGTCCCTAAAACCCTAACTTCTGCTGGGGTACAGGTCTTAGTTACAAAAAGTGTAGTGCTCCTACCAGGAAATACAGCAATGATCCCATTGAACTGGAAGCTAAGACTGCCACCTGGCCATTTTGGGCTGCTTATGCCCCTGAATCAACAGGCATGAAAGGGGACTAATCTTCTCTCTGGGTTGATTTATCCTGACTATCAAGGGGAAATAGGACTGTAACTACACAATGGAGGTAAAGAAGAGCTTTTCTGGAATATAGGATATCCCCTGGGTCATCTCTTAATACTAATATGACCTGTGATTGAAGTCAATGGAAAACTGCAACAACCCAATCCAGACAGGACTACCAATGGCCCAGTAACATCAGGAATGAAGGTTTAGGTCACCCTACCTGGCAAAGAACCACAGTCAATTGAAGTGCTTGCTGAGGATAAATTGAACATGGAAAGTGTAGTAGAGGAAGGTAATGTTAAATATGAACTATGGCCTCATAAACAGTTACAGAAATGAGTGTGATGTTATGAATATGTTTGCATTTGTACATAAGCAAATATCTTGTCTTTTCCTCTTATCATCTGACTTAAGTTTTATTGTTCATATTTTGCATTTATGTCATAGGATATGAAGCTTAAAAGTGAATGTTACTGAAGTACTTGCACTCTATTCTGGAGAGATGTAGTGCATTTCTGGTTGTATGTACAACAGTTGAGTATTGTTAGGTGAACCCTATGTCTGTTATTGTGTTCTATTTGAAAATTAAGTATGTTTCAAGGTGATGTGTATAGCAACGAAGTTGACTCAGGGTGGACTGTGATTTAGGTTCTTGTTTTAACTTGGCCAAGTGAGGATGCCCTGTTGTCTCATCGGGTAAGCACTGGCCTGACCATTGCTGCAAGAAATTGCATGACTGGTTGATAAACTAGATGGTTGGTGTATTAAATCATCAATCAGTTGATTGCATCTGTGGCTGATTACATCTGCCATCAACTAAGGTGTGTCTCCTTCCAATTAGATTATGTAAACAGATGAAGACTTTTAAGGAAGAAGAGAGACTTTTCCACTGCTTCTTCAGCCAGTGAACCTGTCCTCTGGAGTTCATCCAGGCTTCTCATCAGAGGGGCCAGCTACACAACCTGCTCTATAGATTTTGTAATCTTCCATTCCCATAGTTGCATGACACCTTTATAAATCTCATATTTACAGATATTTCTTATTGATTCTGTTTCTCTAGAGAACGCTGAGTAATACAATTCCTAAGAATGAATAAAAAAGAAAATCTCAAACCCCTTATTGAGAAAAATCACAAAGTTCATGGAGAAACATAAGAAGATCAAAATAAACAGAATATCCATAATTGAGGATAAGAAGATTAAATGTTCTACATGTATCAATTTTCCTCAAATTAAGCAATAAATTTAATCTATAAATTCCAACCAATACCCTCATAGATTTTCTCCCACACCATGAATGTGTGATGCAATAATTCATGACATTACTCAGCATGCATTCTCAGTCATAGTCTCCCTTGTTTGCTTCCTCAGTACACATTAGAAAATTCAAATACTCTCTTTCCCTGACTACCTTGCAGCTAAGATTGAATATGATACTTAATTTGGGACAATGAAATTTAAAGGGAAATCTGCTGGTGGCTTCTGGTAAAGCTTTAGCTTTCCTGATGAGACAAATGACAAGGGTCACCTCTTCCACCTTCTCCCTGCCTTGAAAGTGAACAGGACACTGGGAACTATAGAAGACCTCTTCCAATCTGGAGGGTAAACCAAACAAATCATAAAGGCACCAGCCTTGATATCACTGACCTGCTGAAACAATACCAACCACTACCTCCTTCCAGAATTTATATTATTTGGGAAAATATGCTTAAAACCCTTGTAGTTGCTCTTCTGATATTTGCAGTTGAAAACTTTTCTAAGTTATTTAAAGAGTAAAGAGTCAAAAATAGCCCAGATGACTTCAAAGAAGAAAAAGAGCAGACTTTTCCTACTGAAATTCATGACATTATAAATGTATATTAATGTAAATAGTGATATAGTCATTCATCAACAGGAAAAAAAAGACCAATGCAAGAAATAGATCCACATTTACGCTAGATATTTGTATAACTCTGCATCCTTTCAAATCAATAGTAAAAGCAAGTGTTTTAGTTTATCTATAATTAAGAAAATAAAATTAGATCACTATTTCATATAATATATGAAGATAAATTCTACACAGTTTACATACTTACATATGAAAATAAGAACTGTGAAACTTTTAGAAAAAAACATGAGAGAATATCTTCATTGTCTCACAGTAGGAAAGAATTTCTTAAGATGAGAAAAGCACAAATCATAAAAGAACAGATAATATATTAGACTACATCAAAATGTGAGACCTCTGCTCACTGAAAGATATCATTAAGATGTGACAAATCACAGATCACGAGATGATATTTGCAATGATTACAACAACAAAACAATAGTATCTAAAATATGCAAAGAACTCCAAAATTAAATCAGAAAAAGACAACAGCACATTAAAAAATATGAATGTTTCAGAAAAATCCAGAATGGTTATTAAAAGTGAAAATACATTCAATACCTTAATATTCAGAAAAATACAAATTCAAAGAACATTAAAATACAATTTCACATGCATCAGGTTGGCAAAAATTAAAGAATCTCACAGTAACAATTTAAGATCAAAATATGAGTAAATGGGAACTCATGTTTTTAATAAGGCTGCATGCTGTTGCAACTAGAGAAAAAAATGTACAAATACCGAGTTATAGTTAAAGAAGTGCATGGCCTCATTCCAGCAATTACACTCCCAGATATATAGCACAGAGAAAGTTTTGCATATAATTATGAGAAATATCCGAAGAGTTTCATTCCACAACTTCATGAATATCCAAAAAGAAGGAAAAGTTGAAATATCTATCAATAGAGGAATGGAGAAATCAACAGTGATTTAGGTATATGTTGAATAATACATAACACTGAAAATAAACTATATCCATATGTACCAAAAGGGTAAACCTTCAAATTATAATTCTGAGTCAATAGAAGTTTACAAAATTATCTACAAAGGTTAATACCCTTTTAGTAACTTTAAAAAACACCTCAAATAATACCAGTTTTTGAAATGAACACATGTAGACATATAAAAACATTTTTAAAATAGGCATGGGATGATATATAACTTCTCCCTGGGAAGAAGGGGAAAAACTTGTTGGGTTAGTATTTTGATTACTTTAAATGTTTTGATGTAAATAAGGCAAAATTTTAGTATCCCTTAAATCTACTATCACATTTTTTCTGCTTTTGTATGCATCTGAAATATTTCATGAAAAATGAAAACAAAATTAGTGACAAAATAAAAATGGATGGCATTTGTCTAGTATACAATGACTAGATATGGATGTACCAATGAATAAATGCTTTCATGTCACTAGACTCAAATTTACTATCACTCCTATATGTTAATGCTATGTAAAATTGACTCTAAGACATCCTGTCAATTCAGTTAACTTTGTCCAATATCAGTCAATACATAAGGGAAAATAAACATAAAGCAAAGAATCAGTTTGGTTAGTTGACTGCTTATTGACTAGTTTATAGAGTCAAAATAATTCTGTCTTGTCACAGGATTTTGCAGATTTTAATAAGCTATAAATAACATTTCATAAACAGCTGATTTGAATAGCTTTGGAATGATTTCCATTAGAATAAAGGGTTTATCAATGATAATTTTTCATAAGATCAAAGGGTGGAAAAAATGGGCAGATTTCTCTCATATAAAATATTGCTATAAAATATGGTTAAAGATATAGCAAAATAAAGGAAACAATAAAAAAGAAGGCAAACACAGGTAAATGCAGAAGATTTTATACAATGAACAAGAAATTTTCAACTAAAAAGGCATTCAAGATCCTAAAAATTGGGTCATCTCAGTAAACTTTAACCACTGAAACAACCTGATAAAACAAGACCACACTGTATCGTTTCCATTTGCATTGATAATATTAGCTGTATTATGATAGACTGGGAGAAATTCAGCAAGAGCCTTCTTTCCAATAAATCACATTCCCTGAGACCAAACAGAGGGCCTTTTGACAGAGGATCTATACATTGCTTTTCCTTTTCAAATGTTCTGTACTTCTATGGATATTCTTTCATTCAGTCACTGGAAAAAATAATTTATTGGTTGCCAAATCATGTTAATTAATGAGACAGATCTGCTGCTGCATAACAAATAACAACAAACTTTAGTGGCTTAAAACAACAATAAATATTTATAATCCCATAGTTTCTCTGGGTCCAGAATTCCAGGAGTACTTCGCTGAGCAGTTTCTCATGAGGTTCAATCAGATGTCAAGCAGGGTTGCCTTCATCTTAAGGCTGAGGGTGTGGGGGATGTCATGGACACACTCCACAGCCAGCTCCCAGCCCTCATCTACACCCCTCCTTTTCCCTACTTCCTTGTTTCCTTGCAGGTTTTCAGTACGTTTCTATTTCACAAGAGAATTTGCGAAGACTGGGAAAGATAACTCTTAACCAGTCTCAGTTGCTTGCCAGGGCACAGGAGTTGCTTGATGCATGTTTCTGTTCTTCAGTGGGGGTGGGGATGCCCTCCCAATGGGGTATAAAAAACCTAATCACTCAGGTCACACAAGCATGCCTTATCTCAGACACAAAGCAGAGTATACATAGCTTCTGACCCTGACCCAGGGAACTGGCTTTTCCAGGTGGCCAGCCATGGTGGGATGTCCTTTCCTGTTCTTTTGGGCACTTTGTGCTATATAAGTAATAAAGAGATCATTTGCGGAAAGTCTTTGTTGTGCCTAAGTCTGTGTTCCCAGATGCACCATGTAGCATCTTAGTCCATAAGGGGATCCACTCTCTAGGTTGCACACATGCAGGGGTGGAAATCTGGTGCCAGCTAAGAGCACAAAAGCTCATCCTTCCCCCTCCCATATAGACCTCTCCAAAGTCTGTTTATGTACCCTGACATGGCAGCTGGCTTACTCAAGGGTAAGTAATAAGGGGCCAAGGTAGAAGCTGCCATACCTTTTATGACAGCCATGAAAATCATATACTGCCACTTCTGTCACATCCTATTGGTTACACAGAGCCATCTCTGATTCAATATAGAAGGGACAGCACAGGAACACATATAAATACGGGAAACAAAGATCACTGAAGGCCATCATGAAGTCTTATTTCTATGCCTTCCTTCCAAAGAAATCTCACATCATGTAATTCTAATAAAGTATGATAAGTGCTATGGCATACCATTCTTAATCCTTGGATTATCCCTTGATAATCCATTAAACACATACATATATATATGGATATATATTTTAGAATAAAGCTAACACATCTTTAAAGTTTTGTTTATAGATTTTTACAGATGTTGCTATCATTTGGGCAGGAAAGAAATTAAATTTTTAATACCTTAGAAAAGATGACATTTGGGATTGACACCGAAAAAGTCAAACAGAATGCTTGAGGCAAGCCTATATATCAAAACTGGCAGATTGAAACAGGAATGATGCTTTTGGAATCAGATTTTAAACTTAATTTGGATTTCAGACTTACTTACCTAAAAGAACATTCCAATTTAAAATAGGTTTTAAATTTGTTCTACAGAAGATTTGGTTCATGATTGTCGAGAAAACAGTTATTATTGTTAAATAATCATGTACTATTCAAATATCATGGTTTGAGATTAAAGTATAACCATTTCCTATAGCGGTCTCTTCTAACTGGACCAAAATGATCAAATTTAATAAAAGGGGCTATGATTTCACCATTTTTCTCCTTCCACGTTGATTAAAGGGCTATGTGGTGCTGAGAATGCCAGGTTTCAGAGACAGTACATAATTAAGTAAATAGAAGTCACATGGGGAAAGCAGGTGATAATTATTTAATGGAAAAGTGCTTGAATATGTTTGAATAAATTAGCTACAAAGGAAGACTATGACATTCAAGAGTCAAAATTCCAGAGCTTTGCCACAAACACAGAAGATAATATTTTAGCACTTTTATTATCTACTGTAACAGAAAAGGATTTCATTTCAGGACCTACCCTCTTGCTATTCAGTTTTTGTCTCACTGTGAGCAACTAAAACTACTGGAATCCCAAGAATTCTAGTTATTAAGTAGGTTCTACTTCCTACTTCCAGTATGTAACCATTTATCTTTTCATACAAAGTAAAGTGGTAGTCTGAGAGTAGAACATATACTTGTAAATATTTGTCATTTGATCATAGCCATCACCCTAACTTGCTGTTTGCATAAATCTACTAATTTGGTGTGCCAGTTTGAAGGTATTATGTACCCCAGAAAGCCATGTATTAATCCTGATCCAATCTCATGGGGGGCAGTTATTAGTTATAATCCTGACTCAATACTGTAGGTGGGAAACTTTTGATTAGATTATCTCCAATGAGATATGTGGGTGTGAACTTTAATTAGAAAGAGATGGGACTCCACCCATTCCAGGTGGGTTTTTATTAGTTTACTGGAATCTTTTAGAAGAGTAAACATTTTGGAGAGACTCAGAAATGAAAGATCCAACAGAAACTTCAGAGCAGAGCTGCTATAGATGCCAAAACTTGGAGAATAGAGACATGGATGTTTAGAGATGTTTGGAGCCCAGCAGATATCACCATGAGCTGTTAAGAAACTAGAACCTGGAGAGAGCCAAGGGAAGCCCAGAGATGAAAGCCAGTACTGGAGAAGCAATGTGAGAAGCCCTCACAGGAACAGAGGCTGAAAGCAATGGAGCCTAGGAGCAAGGGCCACCAGATGCCACATATGTGACTACCCAGCAGACAAAGGTATTCCTGACCAATCAGCTTTCCTTGAGTGAAGATAATCTCTTGTTGGTGTCTTAATTTGGACACTTTCACTTCCTTAGATCTATAAACTTGTAATTTAAGTGTAATTTAATCAGACAGCAGCTTAAAAGAAGAAGTCAGGAGAGAGAATGTGCTCAGAGATGACAAAGACATCTTCATAGTTTGGAGATGAAGAGAGGAAATGCCCCAGGGAAAGCCATTTGAAACCATAAACCAGGAGAGGCCAGTAGACATTACTGTGTGCCGTCCCATGTTACTGAAATCTAGCTGGCTTTCCTCCAAAGGACTACAAATTGGTAACTAAATAAATTCCCTTTATAAAAGCTAATCAGTTACTGGTGTATTGAATTCTGGCATCTTTGGCAGACTAAAACAGATGGTTTCTGAAGATAATTAAAGAAAGGATCATACTTGGGAATTAAGTTAAAATGATCAACATAGGTGCCTGTTGCCCTAATTTTGTCTTCAGTGTATGTGCTTTTTTGAAAGGATTATGCACCCCAGAAAGGTCATGCTTTAATCCTGATCCAATCTTGTGGAAGCAATCACTTCTTTTATTCCTACTCAACACTGCAGGTTGGAAACATGATTAGATTATCTCCATGGAGATGTGACACATCCAATTGTGGGTATTAACTCTGATTAGGGGGAGATATGACTCCACCCATTCCAGGTGGGTCTTGATTAGTTTACTGGAATCCTTTAAAAGAGGAAACATTTTGGAGAGAGCAGCAAGAGAACCAGGAGAACTGCGAGAGTCCTCATAGCTAGAGAACTTTGGGGTGAAGAAGGAAAATGTTCCAGGGGGAGCTTCATGAAGCAAGAAGCCTAGAGAGGAAGCTAGCACAAGTGACCATGTTCACCCTGTGCTTTTTCAGTTGAGAGAGAAACTCTGAACATCATTGGCCCTTTTTGAGTGAAGGTAACCTCTTGTTGGTGCCTTAATTTAAAATAAAAAATAAAAATAAAAAAATAATATTTTTATAGACTTGCTTTAATTGCGATATTTTCTCAGCCTTAGAACTGTAGACTTGCAACTTAATAAATTTCCCTTTTTAAAAGCCATTCTGTTTTTGGTACATTGCATTCCAGAAGCTATTAAACTAGAACAGTAGACTAGGAGAAATAGTCCAGAGTGGTTCCATTTGCCCAGTTGGTTGACTAAGGACTCTCAGAAATTGTGATCATATTAAATACAATCACAATGTCTGAAATATCCTGGTATAATATGGAAGAAGTAAACCCAGTGACAATGATAGCTTTGCATACCCTGCCCACATGTGCCTACTCTATATCTCAAGTGGGAGCTCAGCAGGCCCTTCACCACAACCTTGGAAAACATATTCATAATAGGATCTCCACTATCTGTATAAAGAGACTTATGAGTCTGTCCTTTATCTAAACCAATCTTTTGGGGACAGACCTACTATTTAGGCAGGAAACCTTTGATTAGATTGTCTTCACGGAGATTGGATCACTTAATTGTACGCATGACCCTTTGATTAGATTACACCCATGGAGATTTGACACACCCAATTGTGGGTGTGACCTTTTATTAGATGGAGATATGACCACCTGTGGTGGTTTGAAAGGATTATGTACCCAAGAAAAGACGTGTTTTAATCCAAATCCACTTGTGGAGGCAATCATTTCTTTTAAACCCTATTTGATACTGTATGGTGGAAATGTGATTAGATTATCTCCACGAAGATGTGACTCACCCAGTTGGAGGTATTAACTTTCAAATAGAGGAAGATGTGACTCCACCCATTCCACATGGGTCTTGATTAGTTTACTGGAATCCTTTAAAAGAGGAAGCATTTTGGAGGGAATCCCATTTGAGAATGACAGAGCCACAAGAAGCAGAGAGCCCATGCAGCCAGAGACTTTTGGGGATAAAGGAAGAATACCCCTCCAGGGAAGCTTCATGAAATAAGAAATCTGCAGAAAAAGCCAGCAGGTGTCACAGTGTTCACCACATGCTTTTCTGATTGAGAAAGAAACAGTGAACTTCATTAGCCTTTCTTGAGGGTAACCTCTTTTTTTTGTGCCTTAAATTGGACATGTTTGTAGAATTGCTTTAATTGGGACATTTTCACTGCCATATAATGGTAAACTTGTAACTTTTAAATTCTCCTTTTTAAAAGCCATTTAATTTGTGTTATATTGCATTCTGGAAGCTAGCAAACCAGAACACTGCCTAAGCAAGGTGGTTCTTGATTGGTTTACTGGAGTTTTTTTAAAAGGGGAAACATCTTGGAAGACACTTCAGAAGTGACAGAAGCACAGACACAAACACAGAAGTTTGGAAATGCAGAAGCCCCAGGAGACAGCAGGAGCTGAGAGAACTGACAGAAGCTAGACAGGAACCTTAGTCAACACTGACACAGATATTTGCAGATGCTTGGAGTGCCAACAGAGGTAGAAGATGCATAGATATGGACAACTGTGGATGTAAAGCCCAACAAACATTGCCATGTGTCTTCCCATGGTATGCTAAGCAAGCCAGAACGTAGAGTGTTGCCCCAGAGAAGCAAAACAAAGCCCCACAAACAATTAGAGCGGACACCAATGGAATCAGACTCTGGAAACAATAGAACTAGAAACAAGGACCAGCAGATGTCAGCCACATGCCTTCTCTGGTGACATCAGCCTTTCTTAAGTTATTTTTATATGGGCTCCTTAGTTTGAACATTTGTATGGCCTTAGAATCCCCTTTATGAAAACCAATCGATTTCTAGTATACTATATTTTGGTAGTATTAGTAAACTAAAACACCCTCTACTACACAGACACACGCAGACACACACACAAATGGATTACAGCTCTAAATGTGAAAAATAAACCTATATATATTTTCAATATAATGGGGAGTAATATCTTCAAAATCTGAAGTAGATAAAAGTTTCTTAGGCCAGACAGAAAAAAGCATGAATTAATAAGAAAACTTCTGAAATCCAATAGAGAAATGTAAGACGGCATCACAGCAGGATACCACCACATTCCTATCTGATGAAAATATTAAGAAGATGATGGTACTGAGTGATGATAAGTACACAAAAAATGGGAAATCTCAGAAACAAATGGTGAGATTATAAAATGTAATTTCTTTGGAAAATGGTTTGGCATTATATAATATGGTTAAAAATATAAACACTATATGACCCAGAATTTTCACCCTTAGATATATAATCTACTAGAGAGGAGGCGGGGGAAAATGATGGCTTAGTGAGATATGTAATTTAGTTTGTCCTCCAGAGCAGCTAGTAAATAGCCAAGAACAGTACAGAACACCTGCTGGGGCTACATCAGTGACTGGACACATGGCATACACCAGTCTGGGCCAGGTGGACCATCTGAGACCCCATAGAGATCTGTAAATCCCCCATACTAGAGGCCAGGACCCTTCCCCATGGGCACAGCAGGCTGGTTTACTGAGGGGATAGGAAACAGACTTTACTAGCAGTAAGGTCTTAGCTCAACCAAGCTCCAATTACAGAATTAATTAACATATTCTGACTACACAGTTAAGCTGGGAATAAGCACTAAACTTACTAGGAGGTTTGCCCTGGCAGAGACGGTGCAGGGCTAGTGGAAAGAAAAAAGACAACAGAATAATTTTGAGTCAGACAGCACAAAATACTGGAAAAGGGCTGAACCCCAAGAAAAGGGGGCACATAGAGCCTAGAGATACATAGAGCCACATATCAACTTAAGCTCTTGATTGACAAACCCAAGGAGTTGGGGTCCCACTCTAAAAAGTATTTTTTTTTCTTTTTTCACTTGTTTATAGCTCATTAGATAGAACTGGAAGCCTTCTCAGGCTCCAGCAAGGTCCCAGACAAGGGTGAAATTAAGCTTGTCTGAGAGACAAAGTAACTAGTCAGGTGACAAGAGTTAATTCCCTAAAGGTTATATCTTCCACAAGAGAAAGGTGGAGCTGAACTCAAGTGTAACTCCTCCTTAAAGGAATTCAGGCTCCAGGGACTTGAAAACTAAAGCAGTTAATGCCAACCTACAGCAACACCTCTGTCTCAACCATGCCACTGGCAGGGAGAGTCTGCTGAAATTAAAAGCACCACATCACTTTACACTAGTGGGAAGCCAGTGGTAGAGAAGCACCACTGCTGGGCAGGACAGTCAAAGCACAGAGTTTAGGAGACTACTTAGGAAAGTCTGATAACCTGCTAGTTCCCACCCTCTGGGAAAATTCATATTGGCAACTCTTTCCTCCTGAGAGGAGGCCAGTCCAGTCTGACAAATCTGACTGGGGTCTGTAATATGTGAGAAGATCTTCCTCAAGATAAAGGTTCCATACAGGCAGGGCAAGAAACAAACAAACAAAATACAAGAAATGAAAAATTATGATAAGTTAAACAGAATCTATGCTAGACCTAAAATAAGTTGAACTGAATGTCAAACAACAGATAGAGAACAAAGGCATCCAGAAAGAAAATCCTAAGTTAAAGAGTGAAAACAACCCCTAGAATAAAATAATTAAGGAAATCAAATGCCTAGATGCCAGCAAAAACTGATGATTCATACTAGGAAAATCTAAGATATGGCTCAGTCTAAGGAAGAAACCAACAATCCAAATGAGATACAGTAGTTGAAACAACTAAGTCAGGATGTTCAAATAGACATGGGAAAATCTCATTAAAAATCAAATCAATGAACTGAGGAGGATATAAAGAAGACTTTGGATGAACAAAAAGAAGAAGTCAAGTGTTTGAAAACATAAATCACAGAACTTATGGGAATGAAAGCCACAATAGAAGAGATGAAAAAACAATGGACACCTACAACAATAGATTTGGAGAGGTAGAAGAAAGTATTAATGAGCTAGAAAGACTGGGCATCTAAATCTGACACACGAAAGAAAATATGGGGAAAAGAATGGAAAAAATATGAGAAAGGTTTCAGGGGCATGAACAATCACATAAAATGAATGAATATATATGTTGTGGGTGTCCCAGAAGGAGAAGAGAAGGGAAAAAGAGGAGAAAGACTAATGGAAGAAATTATCACTGAAAATTTCCAGTTTCTCATGAAAGACATAAAATTACATATCCAAAAAGTGCAGTATACCCCAAACAGAATAGATCCAAATAGCCGTACTCCAAGACACTTAGTAATCAGATTGTCAGATGTCAACATGAAAAAGAGAATTCTGAAAGCAGCAAGAGAAAAGCAATCCATCACATACAAAGGAAGATCAATAAGACTATGTGTGGGGTGCATGGGTAGTTTAGTGGTTAGAATGCCCACCTTTCATGTGGGAGACCTAGATTCAATTCATTGACCATGCACCCTCCCCCCCCAAAAAAAAAGACTGTGTGTATTTCTCAGCAGAAACTGTGGAGGCAAGAAGGCAGTGGTATGAAATGTTTAAGAGTCTAAAAGAGAAAAACTGCAAACCAAGAATTCTATATCCTGCAAAATAGTCCTTCAAAAATGAGGGGAAGATTAAAATATTTTTAGACAAACAATGACTGAGAGAATTTGTGACCAATAAATTGACTCTGTAAGAAATACTAAAGGGAGTACTACAAGAAGATAAGGAAAGGCAGTAGAAAGAGGTCTGGAGAAGAGTGTTGAAACAAAAATTAACAGAAAATGGAAAAACAATTAGACATTACATATAAGATTCAAAGGACAAAATTGTGGAAAAGAGTATTAGCTTTATGATTATAACACTAAATGTTAATGGGATAAACTTCCCAATCAAAAGATATTGATTGGCAGAATGGATTAAAAAACAGGACCCTCTATATGCTGTCTACAAGAGACTCATTTTAGACCCAAGGAAAAAAACAGGTTGAAAGTGAAAGGTTTGGAAAAGATATTTCATGCAAACAACAATAAGAAAAGAGCAAGAGTAGCTATATTAAATCTGGCAAACTAGATTTCAAATGCAAAACAATTAAAAGGGACAAAGGAGGACATCATGTATTAATAAAAGGAACAATCCAGCAATAAAACATAACAATCATAAATATTTATGCACCGAGTCAAAGTGCCACAAGTACATGAGGCAAACACCGACAACACTGAAGTGAGAAGTAGACATCTCAATCATAATAGTTGTATAATTCAATTCCCTGCTCCCATCAATGGACAGAACAACTAGACAAAGAATCAATAAAGAAATATAGAATTTGAATGATACAGAAGTGAACTAGACTTAACAGATATTTGCAGAATGTTACACCCCCTAACAGCAGGATGCACATTTTACTAAAGTACTCATGGATCATTCTCAAGGATAGACAATATGCTGGGTCACAAAGCATGTCCCAATAAATTTATAAAGATTGAAATCATACAAAATATTTTCTCAGATTATAATGGAATGAACTTGGAAGTCAATAACAGGCATAGGCCAGAAAATTCACAAATATATGGAGGCTAAATAACACACTCTTAAACAACCAGTGGGTCAAGGAAGAAATTACAAGAGGGATCAGTAAAAATCTTGAGGCAAATGAAAATGAAAACACAACATATCAAAATTGATGGGACACATCAAAAGCAGTGCTAAGAGGGAATTTTATTGCCTTAAAAGCCTACATTAAAAAGAAGAAGGAGCAAAAATTGAGGAGTTAACTGTCCACTAAGAAGAACTGGAGAAAGAATAGCAAACTAACCATAAAGTAAACAAAAGGAAAGAAATAATGAAAAATAGAGCAGAAATAAATGAAATTGAGAACATAAAAGCAATTGAGAAATCAACAAAAACAGAAGTTGGTTCTTTGAGAAAATTAACAAAATTAACAGGCTCTTAGCTAGGTTGACAGAGAGAGAGAGAGAGAGAGAGAGAGAGAGAGAGAGAGAGAATACAAATAAATAAAATCAGAAATGGAAGAGGAGACATAACCACTGACCCTGCAGAAATAAAAGCAGTAATGAGAGGATATTATGAGCAAATATATGGTAATAAATTAGACAACAGATGAAATGGACAAATTCTTAGAAAGGCATAACCAACATTGGCTTGGGAAGAAATATATGACCACAACAAACCAATAACAAGTAATAGCTTCACATGTGAGCTCTACCAATGATTCAAGAAGTAATTACTACCAATCCTACTCAAACGGTTCAAAAAACTGAAGAGTAGAGAAAGCTACCTAATTCATTCTATGAAGCCAAAATCACCCTAATATCAAAGTCAGACAAAGATAATATAAGAAAAGAAAATTATAGACCAATCTCTCTAATGGATATAGATGCAAAACTCCTCAACAAACTACTTGCAAATTGAATCCAGCAGCACATTAAAAATATTATACACCATGACCAAGTGAGATTTATTTCAAGCATGCAAGGATGGTTCAACATAAGAAAGTCAACTAATGTAAAGCACCATATCAACAAATCAAAGCAGAAAAACCACATGATTAACAAAATTGATGCATAAAATGCATTTGACACAATTTAACATCCTTTCTTGATGAAAACATTGCAAAGGATAGGAATACAAGGACCTTCCTCAACTTAATAAAGGGAATATATGAAAAATCCACAGCTAACATCATCCTCAATGGGGGAAAACTGAAAGCTTTCCCTCTAAGATCAGGAACAAGGCAAGAATGACCACTGTTATGATTGCTATTTAACATTGTGCTAGAAGTTCCAACCAGAGCAATTAGACAAGAAAAAAAAATAAAAGGCATCCAAATTGTAAAGAAAGAAGTAAAACCTTCAATGTTTGCAGATGACATGATACTATATGTCAAAAATCCTGAAATATCTACAGCAAAGCTACCAGGGCTAATAAATTAGTACAGCAAAGTAGAAGGGGACAAGATCAACACCTAACAATCAGTAGTCTTTCTATACACTAGTAATGCACAATCTGAAGAGGAAATCAAGGAAAAAACTCCATTTACAATAGCAACCTAAGGAATCAAATATTTATGAATAAATTAACTAAGGATACAAAAGACCTATATGCAGAAAACTATAAGAAATTGCTAAAATAACTCTTGGAAGACATAAATAAATGGAAGGGCATATTGTGTTCATGGATTGGAAGACTAAATATAGATAAGATGTCAATTCTACCCAAATTGATTTATAGATTCAAAAAGATATCAATTAAAATCTCAATGACTTACTTTGAAGAAACAGAAAAAAACAATAACCAAATTTATTTGGAACATAACTGTGCCCTGTATAGCTAAAAATGTCTTGAGAAAGAAAAAAGAAGTGGGAGATCTCACACTACTTGACTTTAAAGCATATTTTGAAACTATAGTGGTTAAAACAGAATGGTACAGGCATAAAGATAGATATACTGACAAATGGAATTGAATAGAGCATTCAGATATAGACCGTCACATCTATGGACAATTGATATTTGATAACGTAGTCAAGCCAACCCACTTGGGAAAGAGCAACCTCTTCAATAAATGGTGCTTGGAGAATTGGATGTCTATATGCAAAATAATGAAATAGGATCCATGTTTCACATGCTAAGCAAAATTTAACTCAAAATGGATCAAAGACCTAAACCTTAGAGCTAAGACTGTAAAGCATTCAGAAGAAAATGTAGGGAGATACTTATAAAACTTATAATAGGAGGTTGTTTCCTAGCACACCCAAAGCCTGAGCATTGAAGAAAGAAATAGACAAATGGGAACTTCTCAAAATTAAACACTTTTGTGCATCAAAGAACTTTGTCAAGAAAGTAAAAAGGCAGCCTATACAGTGGGAGACAATATTTGGAAGCCACATATCAGATAAGGGATTAGTATCCAGAACACATAAAAAGATTCTTCAGCTCAACAACAAAAAGATGAACAATCCAATTTAAAATGGGCAAAAGACATGAAAAAACACTTCTCAGAAGAGGAAATACAAGTGGCTAAAAGTCACATGAAAAGAGTTTCAATTTCACTGGCTATTAGGGAAATGCAAATCAAAACCACAATGAAATATCATTTGGCACCTACTAGAATGGCTGTTATCAAAAAAAAAAAAAAGAAAAGAAAAAGAAAAAAAAAAAAAAACAGAACCCATCAAGTGCTGGAGAGGATGTGGAGAAAGAGGCACACTTATCCACTCTCAGTGGGAATGTAAAATGGTACTACTGCTCTGGAAGGCAGTTTGGTGGTTCCTCAGGAACCTAAGTATAGAATTGCCATATGATCCAGCAATCCCATTACTAGGCATATATTCAGAGGACCTGAGGGCAAGGACACAAATGGATGTTTGCACACCAGTGTTAATAGCAGGATTATTTACAGTTGCTAAAAGAGAGGAACGGCACAGATGTCCATCAATGGATGAATGTCTAAATAAGCTGTGGTATATGCATATGATGGAATATTATGTAGCTATAAGACAGAATAAAGTAATGAAGCATGTAATAACATAAATGAAACTCGAGGGCATTATGCTGAGTGAAATTAGCCAGAAACAAAAGCACAAATATTGTATGGTCTCACTAATATGAACTAACATTGCTAACATTAATGAATGAACTTTGAGAATTGAAGTTAAGAACACAGGTTATCAAGAGATGGAAATAGGGTAGAGATTGGGCAGTTGGTGCTGAGGGAATACAGATTGTGCAACAGGACTTACAGCAAAAATTCAGAAATGGATAGCACAATACTACCTGATTATGGCACAATAATATACGTACTGAATGAAGCAGAAGGTGAGTATAATAGAAGGAGAAGTGCTGGGGACACATATGAAACCAGGAGGAAAGATAGAGGATAAAGAGTGAGAGAGTGTAATTTAGGAATGCCTAGGGTGGACAATGATGGTGATTAAATGTACAAATAAAAAAAAATTTGCATAAGGAAGAACAAATGAGTGTCAATATTGCAGGATGGCAAAAATAGATGGTATATGGGAAAAAGTATAATCAATGCAAGCTAGGGTCTATAGTCAACAGTAACATTGTAATATTCTTCCACTGAATATAACAAAGACATTATGCCAAAACTAAATGTCAACAGGCAGGGAGCATGTGGAAGGGGTCTGGATTCTTTGTGTAAAAAAAAGGAAATGTCTTCAGATAGATTATGATGGAGAAAGCATGTCTATACACTTAGGTTGGATTGTATGTGTGAATAAACTGTTATGAACAGAGAGAAATAAGTGCTAGAGAAAATGCAGAGAAACAGATGTATCTATTCACTGCCAGCAGGGAAACTGAGAGGTATAGCCCCTTCGAGGGCAGTGTGGTGGTTTCACAGGAGGCTATGGGTGGGGTTGCCATATGATCCTGAAACCCCATTTTGCATTATATACCTGGAGGAACTGAGTGTGGGAACACAAATAGACATCTGCACACTGGTGCCTATGGTGTACATCAGTGTTCACAAATCGCAATGGGTGGAGCTGACCTAAGATGCAATGAGTGAATAATGGAAGGGGGAACTATGGAGTATACATACAATGTACTATTGAGTGGCTGCCAAAAGGAATGAAGTTGTGAGGCATGCAACTAGGTGAATGAAACTTAAGGACTATATGTTGAATGAAATGTCAGAGCCAAAAGGCAAACATCATGTCTCACTCATGTGGACTAACTATAATGTAAAAACTTGCTGAACTGAAATTGAGAAGATGGGTTATCAGATTGAGGCTTATTGTAAAGAGTCCTAGATTGTAAGCTCTTATAGCAGCAACATATATTCAGGAGTTGTAACTGTTATTTCTAAATTCTGAGCTACTGAGCTGTTTGTTTATATAACCCAGTCATTCCCAGAAACTTTGGGTATTTATGTGACACGTGAGACTCAGAATTAGAGTTCTGAAGCTGTGAAATTCAGCAGTCTCCCATGCAGAAACCTTTTAAAAAGTTGATAGAGTTCAGACTTTGAGTAGGGCTATGAATGAAGATGATCTGGATAGGATTAAGGTAAATCAGAACACAGAATAAAGGATAGTATGTCCATATTTTAAAACTTCAACTTCTGTGTGAGACCAAAGAGAGAGATGTTTATTGTTTGCAAAATGTATATTCTGGGTAATACATTTCCTAATTTAACCTATATGGTCAGTTTAATTGAACACCATAAGTACATGGAGTCTTGGATATGGCGTGAAACCTTGTTGGTTTGTCCAGGTTAGTATGATGCCCCAAAATATCCCAGAGTAATTTGGGCAGTGAATACAGACATATTTGCAAGGTCTCCTTGGGACATTTGGAAGAAAGGAGGAAATATTCAACTTCCCCTTTGGAGAATTTCTGATATTCTCACAAGCAGTGGAGAAAACCAAATCAGTAGGCTGAACCTTTGATCTTGGGGTTCACCCCTATGAAACTTATTCCTACAAAGGATAGACTAAGCCTACTTAAAATTAGGCCTTAATGTCACCCCCAGAGGGAGACCTTCTTTGTTGCTCAGATGTGGCCTCTCCCTCTAAACCAATGTGACAAGTGTACTCACTGCCATTTCCCCCTATATGGGACATGACTCCCAACGGTGTATATCTCCTTGGCAACATGGAACAGAAATACCAGAATGAGCCAGGATGTGGTATCAAGGGATTGAAAAAGCCTTTTTGATCAAAAGGTTGAAGAGAGAAATGAGACAAAATAAAGTTTCAGTGGCTGAGAAATTTCAAACAGTGGAGAGTTTATACTTGAGGTTATTTTTATGCATTATATGGGTATCCCTTTTTTATTTTATGGTGTATTAGAGTGGCTAGAGGGAAGTACATGAAACTATTGAGCTGTGTTCCAGTAGCTTTGATTCTTGAAGATAATTTTATAATGATATAGCTTTTACAGTGTGACTGTGTGATTGTGAAAACCTTGTGTCTGATGTTCCTTTTATACAGGTTGTAGACAGATGAGTAAAAAATATGGAAAAAAAATGAAGAAATAATCAGGGGAACAAAGGTTAAAATAAATTGGGTAGATGGAAATACTAAGTGGTCAATGAGAGGGAGGGGTAAGGATTATGGTATGTATGAGTTTTTTCTTTTCTGTTTCAATTTCTTTTTCTGGAGTGATGCAAATGTTCAAAAAACGATCATGGTGATACATACAAAACTATGTGATAATATTGTGAGCCATTGATCTTGTATGAAATGTTTGCATGTTACGATTTATCATTAAAAATCTTTACTAGAGGTTTTCAAAGTGTTGTGTGGGGGGAAGTTTTAAGAATATAGCAGGGGCACAAACTTTTCCTAGTAGTATCTTAATTCTACATGATCATGTATTCTCAGAGAAAGCATTTTTCACTTAGGAATGTCCTTGATAAAGCAGTAAACATTATTGACTTTATTTATTATATTTGAGTATGCATTTTTTAATATTCTGTGTGACAAAATGTGAGGCACTTATGCTGCACATAAAAGGAAAATGATTGCCTTCAGGACACTTTATGATTATTTGAGTGATTTTACTCATGAAATACAATTTTCACTTGAAAGAATGACTGACTGACAAGCTATAGGTATTTGGACATGGGTTCTTGGCAAATATTTTCTTGTAAGTGAAATGTTGCTTCAAGGAAACAACTGACAGTATTTGTTACCAATGATAAAGTTTGTCCTTTCTAGCAAAATTTAGAAAATTGGAAATGCTGTAACTGACACCATTGGGTAGAATGCTCCCCAATACATAAAAACTTTTCTAACTGTGATGGGTGATGATATTAACAAATATGAATTTTTATGTAAAATAAAGAAATGTGTCAGCATTTGAAGATGTGCAAAATTCAGTGAAGCAATGTCTTCCAAATGATGAAAGCATGATGTTACAAAATCACGCATGGGTATAAGATCTATTCAATATAAAATGGATTTTGGTGTAACAGAGTATGAAAACTCTGGGGATATGCACTCAGTGATTATGCATTTCATAATGCAATAAATTTTAAGAAACTACCACTTGTTGATTTTTTATATTTTATCAAAGAAGAACATACAAAATAATCGGAAAGGCCACTAAAATGCTCCTCCCTTTTGCAACTACATATGTGAGGTCAGATCTTCTTCATATGCTTCAACCAAAACATTTTGTGATAGATTAAGAGCAGAAACAGATATGCAAACCCAAGTGCTAGATATTAGAAGAGATTTGCAAAAAGGTAAAACTGACATCATCTCATTAATTATTTGTTGTTTTGAAAATAAGGTTATTTTTCATAAAATATGCTACTTTTGACACCATGTAATGGGTTTCTTATTGTTTTTAAATGAATTTAAAAATTTATAAATTCTCAATTTTGATATCTAATGTAATATGTAGAGAGATGTATGTTATATACACAATCACATAAACAAAAGCTTGGTGTCCTCAATTATTTTTAAGAGTATAAAGGAATCTTGAGACCAAAGTTAGAGGTACATGTTTAACTACGTCTGTAGCAACAAAGTTTATAATAGCCCTGCCAGTATAAAACCAATCAGTAGCATGGGCAAATGCATTGTGTTATAATCATACGATGCAATACTATACAGCAATAAAAACAAATAACAGCTACACATGTCAACATGGATAATATTATGAACATAGTATCAATCAATGCAAAACTCAGATGAAGCTCATATTTTCGTTTGTGTAAAACAAAACTAAGTCATCTAGGGATACGTACATACGTGGCAAAGTTGTATTTAAAAAATACAAAAGTTCTATTTTAAAAAGTCAAATAAGTCATTATAATAAGTTTAGAAGTTATGATTGTGGATAGTAATTTGGAAGGGACACACGGGGTCCTCTGGGAATTTGGCCAGCAGGATGTTTGTGTGATTGTTTGCACTAACATTATTGACAAACTTTAGGTTTGGTTGTATAAATTTTCAAAATGTGCTATTGATTTCACAGTTAAAACATAAAACAAATATCTCAATAGACAAATTAAATCATACCTCAGATAAAGAGAATGAAATAATTAGTGAAATGGGAAAAAAACTATTATTAAAGAAAGAAAATGAGAGAAGGAGAGTTTGCAATCAAAAGAACTTCACCAAAGGAACTTCTACATGATATATTTAAGGACAAATTAACTGAATACACATCAAAGTTCTGAAATTTCAGAAGGAATGGTATAAAAATATATGGGTAAATAAATCAAGTGTCATTTTTATAAAACAATAACTATAACAATGACTAAATATAGGGGTATACAAAACAAGCTAGATTAAAATACTGAACAGCAATTACATGGAAAAATGGAAGTCAGGGGATTAAAGTTAAAACCATATGAGGTGTTTTTATTGTTTGAAGTGAGAAGTAAAGATTATTTTAAATATCTTAACAATTATAAATGGCCCTGAACTGCATGTAATAGAAAAAAAAATCAAAGATATTAATTTTTCTCTTTAGTCTAGAGAGAGGCGGTTAAAAATGCTGCTATGGATCCTCAAATTCACCTGTTCCACCTCCTGCTCTAAATAAAAAGAAGAGTAAAGAGTGGAATTGAAAAAGCACACACCAACCAACTAACTCACTCTCTTTTTTAAATATAATATAAATAATAGCTTTCATGGAAGCCACATACAGTAAACCACTGCTTATAAATTGCTGCCCAAAACTAGGTCATATCACTCTTATTTGCCTCAGACTGTGATTTTTTTTAGCTGGGCATAATACTAGTCCAAACAAAAGACATATCCTATGTTCAGCTTCCTATTTGCTAAAAAAAATACCTTATAATGAGTTGGTTTACACAATGGCAATTTTTTGACTCACAGTTTCACAGGTTGGAAAGCTTGCTTCTTCCTTTGGTCAATATCTTTTGATTGACAGCAATCATTGGTGTTCCTTTGCTTTTCCATCACATGGAATTCATCCAGATCTTTCATCAGAGCTGCCAGCTTCACCACCTGCTGAATGGATTCTGGACTCTTCCATTCCCATGGTTGCATTAGACAGCTTTATTAATCATGTATTTACAAGTATCTCCTGCTGGTTCTGTTTCTCTAGAGAACTCTGAAAATATAGCTTGGCACTGGGAGAGGTTCTTGAGAATCAGAATCTTAAAAATGGGTTTTTACAGTTGGTTTTCTTCTCTAATTAGATTCAGAGGTACTAATAATGTTTTTTCCCAATTGGTGAGAAAGCTATGGAAAATATCACCATTAGATTCTACCAATTATATGCTTACATCACTTTCTAGGCAAGGCTCTAGGTGAGACTGTTTTTGACACCTTTACAAAATTTTGTAGAATTAAGAGACATGTTGTTGGCTGGTTGTTGTTAGAAATGTTAGAAACAGTGGTGAAGGAAAAGGACGAGCTGAAGGCTTCAAGTTGCCACTTGAGACCATATGAGTGAAGTAAGTTCCCATGTGTGCCCTGAAAGTAAATCTTATTTCCTGTGGTCGCAGACTTAAGATCTCTGTTTTTTAAGAAGACACAGAGCCTCACTGTGCGAATAGAAGCTTTAAAATGTAAACTAGAATCTCAACCTTGCTGAGTGTCTGCTTTTAAAATATGGACTTTGATAGGTAAAGAAAGGGATCTTGAAACACATGATGGGGATATATGGTTTGCTAATGATGGCACTGGAATATCTAGAATCTGCCGAGCCTTTGCTAGATAGGTCTATAATGGACTTCCCTGAGGAAAGAGCTTCCTGACCTCCAGCCAGCCTTGAGGATACAGCTTCCCAGACTCCAGTCTTCCCAGAGGAGTGTGTCATCCAACTTTCACATAAAGAGATTACCCTTCAATGTCTGGCAAGCCTGTAACCACCCCCCCACCCCCCCAGGGAAAAGAGCCTTCACTCCTCTGTCTGGAGTGACTAATCCTATTTCACTAGATGAAATTGCAATGGAATGCCAGGAAGTAATTGTATTGAAAGACATTTAAAATTCTTTTCATGACCCACTCCTACCATTCACCTTTCCTTCAAGACCTATAACTGAACCAAAGTTGCAACAGATCTGGAAAGGTGAGGTACAAAATATGATCCATGAGGAGGTACGCTATACTCCAAAATAACTGCATGAGTTCTACAATCTATATACAGAGAAATCAGGGGAATATGTGTGGGAATGAATATTAAGGGTGTGGGATAATGGTGGAAGGAATATAAAGTTGGATCAAGCTGAATTTATTAATGTAGGCCCACTAGGCATAGATTCTGCATTCAATGTTGTAGCTTGAGGGGTTAGAAAGGGCATTAACATTTGTTTGATTGATTGTCTGAAACATGGATCCAAACATGGCTGACATTAGCTGAGGTTGAAATACCAGAACTGCCCAGGTGTAATGTAGATGAGGGGATCCAGAGGCTTAGAGATATGGAAATGTTAGAGTGGATTTATCATAGAAGACCTGCTCACATGCCAAAGAATGCCAGAGGACACATTTTTCATCAGAACCTTGAGAAATAAGTTTGTGAGACTAGCTCTATCATCCCCAAAAGAGCTCTGTAGCTGGTCTACCAATCAATGTAGGGGCTTATGGAGGTCAGGTGATCAATGTAGTTTTAGCTCAGGTCCATCTCACAATGGGTCCCTTGGGAACCTGGATCCATTTGATGGTTATTTCCCCAGTTTCGGAATGCATAATGGGAATTGACATATCTAGCAACTGGCAGAATCCCCAATTGGTTCTCTGACTCTGGAGTTAGGGCTATGATGGTAGGAAAGGCCAAGTGGAAGCCACTAGAATTTCCCTTACATAGCAAAATAGTAAATAAGAAACAATACCGTATTACTGGAGGGATTGCAAAGATTGGTGCCACTCTGAAGGACTTTAAGGATGCAGGGGTAGTGATTCCCACCGCATCCCCACACAACTTTATTTGGTGTGTGCAGAAAACAGATGGGTCTTGGAGGATGATAGTGGATTATCATTACCTTATCTAGGTGGTGATTCCAATTGCATCACTAATCCAGATGTGGTATCATTAATTGAGAAAATCAACACATGGCCTGGTACTTGGTATGCGGCTATTGATCAGGCAAGTGCTTTTTTTTTCTCAATAGCTGTTAGTAAGGACTACCGGAAACATTTTGCATTAAGTTGGCAAGTATACCTTCACTGTCCTGCCTCAGGGGTATATCAGCTCTCCAGCCCAATGTCACAATCTTGTTCAAAGGAACTTGATTGTTTCTCCCTCCCACAAGACATCACACTGGTCCATTATATTGATTATATCATGTTTACTTAGTGAGCAAGAAGTAACAACTGCTCTAGACTTATTGGTAAGGCACTTATATGTTATGGGTTGGGCAATAAATACAACAAAAATATAGAGGCCTTCCACTTCAGTGAAATTTTTGCATTCAGGGGTGGGGGTATGTTGAGATATCCCTTCTAACCGAAGGGTAAAGCTGTTGTATCTAGTCCCTCCTATGATCAAAAAAGAGTCATAGTGTCTAGTTGCCCATTTGGATTTTGGAGGCAATATAGTTCTCACTTGGGTGTGCTACTCTGGCCCATTTACTGAGTGACTAGTAAATTTGCTAGTTTTGAGTGGGGACTGGAAGAAAAGGAGGCTCTGCGACAAGTCCATGCTACTGTGCAACCTTCTCTGCCACTTGTGCCATATGATCCAGAAGGTCCAATGGTGCTGGAAGAGTCAGAGGCAAATAAGGATGCTGTCTGGGGCCTTTGGCAGGCCCTGTAGGAGAATTCCAATGCTGAACTTTAGGATTTTGGAGCAAAGCTTTAACATCTGCTGGTGATAACTACTCTCCTTTTGAGAAATAGTGTTTAGCCTGCTACTGGACCTTAGTACAGACTAAATGCTTAACCATGGGCCACCAAGTTACTATGAGACCTGAGTTGCCTATCATGAACTGGGTGCCATCTGACCCACCAATCCATAAAATAAGATGTACACAGTAACACTCCATCAAAAAATGGAAGTGGCATATAAGAGGTAGGGCTCAAGCATTTCCTGAAGTTACAGGTAAGTTACATGAGGAAGTGGCTCAAATGCCCATGGTCTGCACTCCTGCCAAATCACCTTCTCTTTTCCAAAATAGAGCCATGGCCCCTTGGGGAGTTCCTTACAGTCAGTTGACTGAGGATGAGAAAACTCGGGCCTGGTTTACAGATAGTCCTGCACGATATACAGGAACAACCTGTAAGTGACAGCTACAGCCCCATAACCCCTTTCTGGGATGTCCTTAAAGGGTCATGGTGAGGGGAAATTCTCCTAGTAGGCAGAATTTTTATCAGTCTGCCTAGTTGTGTATTGAGCTTGGAATGAGAACTGGCCAGATGAATGTTTGTATACTGACTTGTGGGCTGGTGCTAATGGTTTTGCTGGATAGTCAGGGACTTGGAAGGAGCATGATTGCATGACTCATGTTATAGTATTTATGTCATAGGATACGAAGTTTAAGAGTGAATGTTACCTAAGGGATTGTATCCTATTCTGGAGAGATGTGTGTTTCTAGTTGTATGCAGGATATTTGAGTATTGTTAGGCAAACATATGTCTGTTATCCTGTTCTATTTGGATGTTAAGTGTGTTTCAAGGTAATGTGTATATCTGCCAAGTTGACAAAGGGCAGACTGTGATGGTTAGGTTCTTTTGTTAACTTGGCCAACTATGATGCCCAGTTGTCTGTTCAGGTAAGCAGTGGTCTGACCATTGCTGCAAGGATATTTCATGGCTGGTTGGTAAACTGCAAGGCCATTGTATTAAATCAAAATTCAGTTGGTGCATCTGTGGCTGATTACATCTATGATCAACTAAGGTGTGCCTCCCACCAACAAGGCAATCTAACCAGTTGAAGGTTTTTAAGGAAGAAGAGAGATTTTTTTCACTGCTTCTTCAGCCAACAAGAATCTGCTGTAGAGTTTGCCCAGACCTTTCATCAGAGGTGCCAGTTTCACAGCCCGTGCTATGGATTTTGGACTCTTCCATTCCCACGGTTGCATGAGACAACTTCATAAATTTTTTATTCCAGATATCTCCTATTGGTTCTGTTTTTCTAAGGAACCCTGTCTAATATGCAGACTTACCTTTTGTGCCAGTTTGAACCTGTTGTGTACCCCAGAAAAGCCAAGTTCTTTAATCTTCATTCAGTATTGCTGGATGAGATCATTTTTATTGTTACCATTGAGATGTGACCCACCCAATTGTGGGTGCTAACTTTTGATTGGATGGTTTCCCTGAAGATGTGTCTCCAAGGTGTGGGTGCTTACTGGAGCCCTTTAAGAGGGAACCATTTTGGAAAAAAGCTTTAGAGTCAACAGAGCCCACACAGCCAGAGACCTTTGGAGATGCAGAAGGAAAATGCCTCCCAGGAAGCCATTGAAAAAGCCTGGAGAGAAAGCTAGCAAATGTCACCATGTGCCTTTCCAGCTGAGAGATAAATTCTGAAAGACATTGACTTTCTTGAACCAAGTTATTTTTCCCTGGATGCCTTAGTTTGGATACTTTTATAGTTTTGCCTTAATTTAGCCATTTTCTGACCTTAGAACTGTAAACTGGTGACTTGATAAATTCCCCCTCTTTTTTTTTTTACATAAGCAATCACTGGGAAGTGAACCCGGGTCTCCGGCACGGCAGGCAAGAACTCTACCAGTGAGCCACCATGGCCCTCCCTAGAATGCTTTTTGTTATTTAGTTAGTTTGTTTGTTTTAAGTTACTCTTTTTAAAAGCCATTCCATTTCTGGTATATTGCATTCTAGCAGCTTACAAACCAATACACCTTCCCTGCACAATTCTTTTATAGCACCATCAACTCTGTATTATATCAAACCTTGGAATCTACTAATGCATGGGCACCAACTAAAGAACTCTCTCTCCAGTGAAACAAATAAGGCAATAAGTTGAGGCCAAAGGACCTCATGGATCTTATCACATCCCTCGGCAGTCAGAAACAGTGGGCCTTACAGAACCATGGAGTTGGCACAGCCAAGTGAAGTTTCAGTTAAGAACCAGCATGGAGACAACACCTTGTGAGGTATGATCAATGTATGGTGCTATATTTCCCATAGTTCATGCCCTTCATGGTCAAATTTTTTGCTCTCTATCCCTGAAATTCTAGGCTGTACTGGTTTAGTGGTTTCAATACCAAAAAGACTTCTGTATGTGTGTAGGTCCTGAGATAATAAAGAACAGAGCTCTTCTAAGCAATATGAAGAGGCCTAGTAAAAAAAAATAGGTAGTAAGAAACTATCAATAGAGAATAAATATTTGTATTTTCTTCCCTTGTTCTCTCTTTCAATCACTATACCAAAAAATATGACTTTGTAATCATTGTATATGTAAGGTATATATTTAATATACAGTGTCATAATTTCCTTTTCTATTATTTTTCTTTTTGAAAATGTTTTTGGCTCCCCTTAGCTATTTGCATAACTTTTTTTATCAGATGAAAGAAATAATGTGCACTTATGTTTATTTGTTTGTTTTTTGCATGGGCAGGCACTGGGAATTGAATCTGGGTCTCCAGCATGGCAGGCAAAAACTCTGCCCGCTGAGCCAAAATGGCCCAACCTGTGTGCTCATGATTTTTAATAAAAGAATAGAACATTATAGAGAAGAAGACCTATAGAGACAATGACTTAATATGAGTATATTTCCTATAAGACTTTATATATAGAGAGATATGTAGGTATTTATACATTTTTGTCAAAATTCTATAAATACTTTTCACCAACCACTATAACCCAGACATTTCTTTAGTAGGAAGTACAAAGTTATGAACAAGAAAGTTGATATTTTTCTCCTCAGAGAACTTACATTCTATTAAAGGGAGATTAAAAAATAAACAAGAGAAATCAAATAGTGAAAAAGAATTTGCATAAATAAATTTGGGTAATGTGATATAGAATAGGTAATTTAGATTAGGTGGTCATAGAAAGTGTATCTACAAAGGTGATATGAAAGCAAGGACGTAAACTAAGATTTAAACTCTTAGTGGATATGTGGACTTTTTCCAAATTTTTACCATCATAAGATGTCATGATGAACTTCCTTTTCATTTTCATCTTTACTCACTTTTTCAATTATTTTGTTAAAATAAATTCTGGAAAGGGAAATTCCTGGTCAGAGGGTGGGTTGGTGAGATAGTTACCTCCCCAACATCCATACTATTCCAAAGGATTAGTCTAAAATCATCACAGAAATCCCAATCACTTTATCAACAATTTGTTTAGGAATGAGATGACAACCAATACAGGCCAATGAGAGATGAAGGAAAGCCTACTAGAGGCTTCAGGGAAGGATGTCCTAACTTGTGAAAAATAGTCAAAGAATATATTTTCTTGCATATAGTTATTTCTGGATGTATGCCTGGGATTGTGGCAGCCAGCTTGCGAATTAAAAGCATGCAGCATGGATAGATTGAAAAAGCCAGGATTCTTAATAACATCATTAAGCCCTCATCCAAAGAAGCCTCAAATCCTACCTGAAAATATATTGTATGTGAGATGATTAATTTATGTCTTCTTTGTGCTAATTTACATCAAACTGAAATTATCCTATATCAATACAATAGATGTGCACATATTAAAGCTTTTGATACATTTTGTCCTCCAGAAGCTTCCCACAAATTTACATTTCTCTCAGAGTGTATAAAAGGGCCAGTTTTCTCACATCCTTGGCAACCATAGATCTTATCATTCTTCTGTATATTTTCTGATATTTTAAGTGAGATAATTGTTTTCATTTTCATTCCAATAATAACTCATGAAGAGGAAATTTTGCAAATTCTTCCTGGTCATTTGTACTTCTCCTTTTCTGAATTGTTTGTTAATGTCATTTGCTATTGTTGGAGCTTGGGCTCCAACAGACTATTCTCCCACCTGCACAGACAGTTCAGAACTGCCTAATCGTTGAGGAAATTAAGGGTTAGGTGGATTTCAAACTTAAAGTAAATTTAAGTTGATTATAATAAAATTGAATGTAAATGTAAAATAATTATTAAAAGAAGAGATATAGAATGGAAGGTATAATTAGTTGATAATAATCTGGGTCCTGATAATGCATATCATATTAATAGTGTCTAAGAAATCAAGAGGATGATGGAAGAAAAAAACATACTATATTCTAGTTCTTCCACATGGGAAGAAAAATTAAACAAATATACATGAAACAATGCTTTGAAAACACAGCAGCAAGGATCTCTGTTCAGTAATTTAGCCTCTCAGTTGCTACTCTCAGCTGGGTTCTTTGGAGTCTTGCTTAGTTGTTGTGCGGTTTTGGAGTGAACCAACCATAACTTTTTTATGAGAAACACAGATTGGAGGTTCCCCACTCTGTGGCTCCTTCCTCTTTGCTTTTCCCCCTCTGTATCTATTCACTCTAGCAACACCAAACTCTGATATTTATCTGCTCAGACCAGTAAAACAGCCACCCATCTTCAACAAACTGAGAAGTACTCTCAAGGGATAGTTGAGTAAAAGTGAAGTGTTTCTTGTGTGCTTTCCTTCATTCAAGGATCATATTCCTTAAGAGCCTTTTTTTCTTCCCCTTCTGTTCCAAAGCACAATTTTGTCTTAAATACTTTAGATGAGGCCAAGCTAGGTTGATTCAAATGCCTGGACTATGAGAGGAACTACGTTGACTCAGAGAAGGGTTTCAGTACCTGAATAGGGTGAGGTAGGCATCACCATGAAAGGGAGATTAGAATCGAAGTGAGGTAATGAGAATGTCTGCAAAAGGGGGCTGCCTAGTGCAGTCTGTCAGAGCCCAAGTTTGTGATCCTGGCATTCAGATATTAGAGACAAGATATTTGGATGTGACTCCTGGCTCTGTTACTTCATCTATGTCCATGGCCATACCATTTAATCTCTTGGCTACTTTACTGGTAATATTGAGATAAATATGCAGACATTATCTAATTCTAAGAAATTATTTCCACTAAAGTGAAATTGAAGTAGTATAAGTTAATGTAAAACTGCTTTAAGAATGGTAAAGCATTATACAAGTAAGTTATTATCTATAAAAAAATAATGATTCCTTCAGAATAATCAGGATAGTTTGCATACCACATTGCCAATCAGTATTAAATTCTTTTTCAAAAGCTTTGTGTAACTCTACAGCAAACTGATCAGAGGCTTTGAAATTTGTATTCCAGCTCTGCCAGCTACATGATATTGGACAAGTTATTTAACTTCCTGAGCTTCATTTTCCACATTAATAATGCACAGCTTCATTATGAGAAATAAATGGTACAATATGTGCACTTGGGGTAAAGGAAAATTATTATTATTAACCTAAGAAAGCTAATATTGATTTTAAAAAACTAACTCAGTAACAGTGGGCAATTTAGGAACTAATACAACTTTATGGTGGATTTTAACTTGCTAATTAATATTTGAATATCACATTATTAAACTTATTTTCTTATGTTTATAAATGCTCATTGTTTTCAAAGCATCTTAAGAAACTAAAATATTATGTTATCCCACGTCTTATAAAGAACTGTAGAAGGATGCTCAAAAAAGAATACCTAATAACCGATTGATGCCAACTCAAAGTAGAACACCTGAGCAAAGTCAAATTAATAACAAGGTAATGCTTTCTTATCTATTTTTTAAAATGACATGTCCAATAAGTTCTGGAAAATAGCCAGAGACCAACCACAATTTGCTTGGCCACTTCATCATTTCAGTAATTGCAAATCTATTCATTTCAAATGTGAAAGATTGACATTATCTGTCAATATTTTAAAATATTAATTTGTTGTTAATATGGGAGCAAACCATTTCCTACTTAATTGGATTGATTTTGTTCAGGAAAGAAGAGTAATATCTTATGATATGGTAAGTCATTTAGAAATAATTTGAATAGCTATGGAAACGGTGGGTCTGTCACTGCAAAGGGACCGGACAACAGTTTTAGAAAAGATTTAATAGAAAATATCTGCAGCTTGGTGAACATTTATTGTCCTTGGTAATAATATCTATTCATATTAATAATATGATTCTAAATAAATACAACCATGGCAAGGAAAATGGTAAAGATGAGAATATTTGACTGACCTTCCAATAAAATGTTTACTCCTTCCCCCATAAATTGCAACTATTCTTGGCAAGTAGCTCTTGAATTAGTAGAATATCAGAAGAAGATATAAAAAGCAGTTCTGATAATAGATGCATACTAACTCTAATAATGAAGCCCTTAAACAAATATTTTGTCCATCACTACATCTGTTCGGCTTAGCTGCTTTTCCATGAAAATTGCCTCCAATTCTCATGAAATATCATAAAGGTATCATATTTAAACACAAAGAAAACCTAGGCCATTGTTTCTTATATTATGATTACAAACATCCCCCTATACACACACACACACACACACACACACACGCACGCACACATGCACACACCTACCACATAAGTTATACAGCTAGAAGGGATAGAAGTCGAGACAGCAGGTGCACTAAGTGACTTCCTCAGGAGAAGGTTGTCAAAACACAAGTATGTTCTATGGCAACATTTGAGACATACTAATTAAAAACAAATTCATTGTTTGTTTGAAATTCAAATTTAACTGAGGTCTTCTTTTGTTTGCATGTTGTTGTCGTTGTTGTCCTCATTGTCATTTTGTTTTGTTTGTTTCATTTTTTTAAAACCTAGCAACTCTAATTCAGTAGCTTTAGTTCTTTTTTGGCTCTGCCATTTATTAACACCATGATCTTGATTGGTTGACTTTTCCTCTGATTTTCAGATTCTTCAACTAAAATATTATTTCCAGTTTCCATTTTCATATTCTCACTTCAAAAAATATAGCCATACTTAATGAACTACTTCTAGGTCAGTCAGAGATGACTGCTAAACAGTCAATTGATAAATTGAACAAATGCCACAATTTGGTAACTGAGATTAAAATTGACTATAGCAACTCCATATATTTTGATGAAGATGATAATATCAGATCACTGGTCAAATTTTGTATTTGTAATGAACTTCAAGGTGATCAAGACCCTCTATTACTGCAGGTATCTATAAAATATTTCAACTATATTATCCTCCTTTCCTCTCTAAGCCACCTTGTTGTGAATATCCTAACATCAGACTAAACCACTTCCTGTCTTTCCCTGTTGCAACCATTTACAGACTACAGTGACACTCTCCATCATTTCTTGATGACTTTATCTTTTGGTTCACTATCACTTTCTCCAATACTACTCCAGCCATAAGTCTTGATAATTTCATTATACACATCAAATGATGTTTTAGATGCCCTGGAATATCACTTCTTTGACTTTCTGTTCTTAGGTGATGTCTTCCACCCTATTACAATCCCATCACTGCCGTGGTTATAGCTGCACCTTGTCAATGTCGAGTAGGTAACCTCTCCATAATCTGTTTCTAGCATTTCACTGAGTTTTAGTAACCCAACTCAAATACATCCCTCCCCACCCCACACACACCAAGGCCTGTTACCCTCAGTAACTTTTCACAATACCTTGCCAT
Organism: Tamandua tetradactyla; assembly: GCF_023851605.1. Lineage (NCBI taxonomy): Eukaryota > Metazoa > Chordata > Mammalia > Pilosa > Myrmecophagidae > Tamandua > Tamandua tetradactyla. Next base: position 11,112,589 of record NC_135353.1, read on the forward strand.
CATTTTCCCCAAGCTTGAAGTCCACAGTCCATCAATGTTGCAACCAAGAAGTTGGATTTAAAAAATGATTATGATTACTGAATTATTATAAAGATATTTCTTTTTATTTTCCTGTGTATTAGAATTTCTAGATGGAAATACCTCAAATTGATGAGCTGTAATCCAATTGTCTTAATCTTTGATAATGATTGTATAACTATATAGGCTTTATCTTGTGACTTTGTGATTGTAAAAACCTTTTGACTGATACACGCTTTATCTGTTTTTCTCAATTTTAGAGTCAAAAAATCATAAAGGAAACCCCTTGACATTAATGAAGAACTTAAATCAGCTCAGAACTAACTATTGACTTGTTCCTGTAATGGTTAGCTTAGTTCTAGTATAGCCCCACTCCTTTACATTTGTAAATCATAACTGTTTATATTTCTTATGGAAATGGTAACAACTCCATTTCGCCTTGTTTCAATGCATAAAATTATTGAGCTCCTTAGACTCAGGGAGACAGATTTTCAGGCAGATAGGCCATCTGATCTTCTGCTTTGTGCCTAGCAATAAAATGTTTCTCTCTTTGACTCCTCAATGTCTCAAGAATTGGTCATTTTAGCACATTGGGCAAAGAAACCACCAGTTTTGTTTTGTATCAATATGATAGTCATTACAATGGTCTACTAATTTCCGGTTTGTCTCCACTTCTGGAAACCTAGGAGGATTGTCCTTCTACATTGCTTAAAATTAGGCAAGGCCCCTAATGCTAATAGGCAATCATAGTATATTTCTGTAATTCACTACCTCCCTCACTTTCCCATTGTTATAAGATGTTCTTTTTTCGAGTATCCACCACCTTATTCCACTGTCAGCTGGTACTATTGCTTGGGGAAAAAGTGGGGGAAGGCAGAGAGGAAGTGGTCTATATTTGAGATCTTCAGTTCCTCGCCTACCATACTTTCTTGGGCCGATTCCATTCAGATTTTCATTCCCTGCATTCTACCAAAATTGTACTATTCAAGGTTACAAATAACCTTTATGCATTTAAACCCAATCATCATCTGGCTCTTTGTCTTATTTGTCATATCAGCCACATTTAACATAGTTTATCATCCCTCTTTGCACAGTCTCTTCTCTTAGCTTTCATTGGCCACCCTGTCCTATCATTCTTTTATGGCACAGGTTAGACTTCTCAGTTTCCTTATTGTCACTAAACTTCCAGAAGTTGGAGTACCCCAAGGTTCATTCTTTGAATGTTCTCTTTAACACTAACTTAGCTCTCTTGTTCAACCTTCCGCTTTAAATCCATCCATATGCTGATGACCCCCAATATATACCTCAATCCTTGACCTCTTTCTTGAAGTCAAGTCTTGGATAAATAACGGCTTCTCCGTATTCCTTACCATTTTCCCAAGTCATTTTCTCACATAGGTTTCCCATCTAAGTTAATGGCAGTGTCATCTTTCAAATTTCTCAGCCCAAAACTTGGAACCATCATTAACTCTGTCACATTCTACGTACAATATTTTAGGAAATTCTACTGTTGCTTTCTTAGAACAAATCCATAGCATAATCATCTTTGTATTAGTTAGGGCTCTCTAGAGAAACAGAATCAACAAGGAACACTCACAAATATAAAATGTATAAAAGTGCCTCACGTGACTGCGGGAACAGAGAGTAAAAAATTCGCAGGGCAAGCTGTGAATCTGATGATTCCAATGGAGGGTTTGAATGAACTCCACAGGAGAGGCTCATTGGCTAAATAAGGAAGAGAGCTTGTCTCTTCTGAATCCTCCCTAAAAGGCTTCCAGTGATTAGATTGAGCACCACTCATTGCAGAAGACACTCCTTTTGGCTGATTACAAATGGAATCAGCTGTGGATGCAGCTAACATGATCATGATCTAATTCTATGAAATGTCCTCATTGCAACAGACAGGCCAGCACTTGCCCAACCAGACAAACAGGTACCACCACTTGGCTAAGTTGACACATGAAGCTGACCATGACAGTCCAACCCTTGTCAACTTCGCAGCTATATATATCACTTTAAACCATACCTAATTTCTAAATAAAAAACATTAAGACACACATTTTTTCCTTTCACCTAGCAATACTCAACTGTCTTGCATTATAACTGGAAACACAGTAACTCTCCAGAATAGGATGCAAGTCCTTGGGCAATATTCATTCTTAAACGTGATATCTTACAACTTAAATAGTATTATACAAACAAAACAGCATCACAGTCCTCATGTCTTTAACTGATCACGTAGTCATAGTTCATATTTACACTACCTTCTTCCACTACCCATTCTATGTTCCCTTCAACCTCAGCAAGCACTTCAGCTGGCGGTGGTTCTTTGCCTAGTGGGGTGATCCAAACCTTCATTCCTGAAGTTTCAGACCCATTGGTAGTCCTGCCTGGATTGGGTTGTTGAAGTTTACCATTGATTTTAAACACAGGGCATAGTAGTACTAAAATACACCCTAGGTGATCTCCTATATTCCAAGAAAACTGTTCTTCACCTCCATTGTAGAGTTGCAGTCCTATTTCCCCCTGATAGTCAGGGTCAATCACCCCAGACAATAATGCAATCAATCCCCTTCTTGGCTTGTTGATCCAGAGGCATGAGTAGCCCAAAGTGACCAAGTGGCAGTCTTAGATTCCAGCTCAATGGAATCATTGTTGTTTCTCCTGATGGAAGCACTCCCCCTTTTGGAACTAAATCCTGTAGAACAGTAGAGCTCAGGGTTGCAGGTACAGAAAGCAAAAATTTTCCTAGTGGATCACTAGGGGTAATAGTGAGTGGTGCCACTCCCACTTCTACCCCTTAGTTTCTGGACCCATGGATCCTGGCTATGGGAGAAACAGCACCATACAGTGGATGCTGATTCAGAGCATATACAGTGTCATGGTTAGGGACAGGTGTCAACTTGGCCAAGTTGTGGTACCTGTTCATCTGATTGGGCAAGCGCTGGCCTGTCTGTTGCAATGAGGACATTTCATAGGATTAGGTCATGATCACATCAGCTACATCCACAGCTGATTCCATTTGTAATCAGCCAAGGGGGAGTGTCTTCTGCAATTAGTGATGCTAAATGCAATCATGGGAAGACTTTTAAGGAGAACTCAGAGGAGACAGGTTCCATTCCTGCTTTGGCTGGTGAGCCTCTCCTGTGGAGTTCATCCAGGCCATCCATCGGTGTCGTTGGCTTCACAGCCTGCCCTGTGGATTTTGGACTCTGCGTTCCTACGGTCACGTGAGACATGTTCATAAATTTTATATTTGCAAGTGTTCCCTGTTGATTCTGTTTCTCTAGAGAACCCTAAATAATACATCTTGGTACCAGGAGTGGTTCTTAAGGAACAGAATCTTAAAAATGGGTTTTTATGAATGGTTTTCTACTCTGACTGGACTCAGAGACACTAAGGACTCTGATTCCCGTAATCAGAATGACACTCCCAATCCATGGACTGAGTTGGCAAAGGAGATAGTCAAAATATCATCATTTGATTCTCCTAATGCTTCACTTGTATGAAGCCAGACTCTGGGAGATAATGTTTTTGACACCTTTACAGAGTTTTGTAGAAATAAGAGTTATAGAGATGTTGGTTGGTTATTGTTGGATACACTGGCTACATTAAGGGGTGAAAGGGATGGGCTTAAGGCTTCAAACGAGAAGCTTAAGCGCCATGTAGAAGACCAGCAGAGACCATCTTGTGCCTTCCACGTAAGAAAGAACCTCAGTTGAAAGTTAGCTGCCTTTCCTCTGAAGAACCAACAAAATAAATCCCCTTTTATTAAAAGCCCATCCGTCTCTGGTGTGTTGCATTCCGGCAGCTAGCAAACTAGAACAGATTTGGTACCGGAGAGTGGGGTGCTGCTGCGGTTTGCAAATACCAGATATGTTGGAACAGTTTTTGGATGGCTAAAGGGAAGATTTTGGAGGAACCGTGAAGAGAATGATGGAGAAGTCCTGGAGGGCTTGAAGAGACTGTTGGTGTAAATGAAACCACCGCCAATCTTGACAAAGGAGGACACAAAAGGGAGAGATTGGAGTTTGCAGAGTGAGAACCATGGAAGTTCGGGTCTGAAGCCAAGAAACCTCGACCAGGAGAGTGGACCCGCCCGTATATATGGAGAGGGTGAGTTTACCCTGAAGGGCGAGGATGAGTCTCCCCTCTCATTGCAGTGGAAGAGTTGTGCAGCCTCGGGCCTTGGAAAAGGTGTAGCACACTCCTTGGGGGACTGGGAGAGCCTGGCTGCCACCATGTGGAGGGGTTGAGCGTGTGCCCCCGAAATGGCAGAGAGCCCAGGGGTGGCCCTGATGCCTAGAGAGAGTGGAGCCCAGAGGTGGTCTCCTCGATATTCCCCGAGGTTGATTTGGAAAGAGGCTGGCCACTGCATAGGCCCTTGGAAGGGGTGGGACTGCCACTTTCTTCAGCCGAAGGATGAATGACTTTCAGACTTTGAAATTCCACGGCACTTGCACTGCATGTTTTACATCTGTGTTTCTTCCAATTTCTCCCTATGGAAATGAGAATCTATACCCTGTGAATATCCTCCTTTGCATCTTGGCACCAGACAACTTGTTTTGAGATTCACATGTCCACAGCAAGAACAGAATTTTTTTTGCATCTGTTTAAGGTGATGCTTGAAGTTGCCAAGTTGACAAGGGGTGGACATGTGTTAGTTAGATTCAGTTGTCAACTTGGCCAGGTGAGCATACCTAATCTTGTTGCTGCGGACATAAGCCAATGGTACGTGAACCTCATCTGTTGCCAATTACATCTCCAGTTAGCTAGGAGGCGTGTCTGCTGCAATGAATGCCATTTGACTTAATTGGCTGGTGCTTAAATGAGAGAACGCAATGTAGCACAGCCTAGCAGCTTGGCATTCCTCATCTCAGCACTTGCAGCTCAGCCCAGGCCTTTGGAGATGGAGAAAGAAGTCACCCTGGGGAAAGTTGTTGGAACCCAGGGGCCTGGAGAGAAGACCAGCAGAGACCATCTTGTGCCTTCCATGTAGGAAAGAACCTCAGTGGAAAGTTAGCTGCCTTTCCTCTGAAGAACCAACAAAATAAATCCCCTTTTATTAAAAGCCCATCCGTCTCTGGTGTGTTGCATTCCGGCAGCTAGCAAACTAGAACATACAGCTTCCTGGAGAACATTACCTAGTCTTTCAAGGTATTGCCACCTTGTTGGCACCGAAATTGAGTTTTCAAAAGGACATTCCACCGTTCTATCAATCCAGCTGCTTCTGGATGATGGGGAGCATGGTAAGACCAGAGAATTCCATGAGCATGTGCCCATTCCCACACTTCATTTGCTATGAAGTGTGTTCCTTGATTAGAAGCAATGCTATGTGGAATACCATGACGATGGATAAGGCATTCTGTAAGCCCACAGATAATATTTTGGCAGAAACATTGTGTGCAGGGAAAGCAAACCCATATCCAGAGTATGTGTCTATTCCAGTTAGAACAAATCGCTCGCCCTTCCATGAAGGGAGTGGTCCAATGTAATCAACTTGCCACCATGTAGCTGGCCGGTCACCTCAGGGTATGGTGCCATATTGGGGGCTGAGTGTGCGTTTCTGCTGCTGGCAGATTGGGTACTCAACAGTGGCTGTAGTCAAGTCAGCCTTGGTGAGTGGAAGTCCATGTTGCTGAGCCCATGCATAATCTCCACTCCTACCACCAAGACCACTTTGTTCATGAGCCTGCTGGGCAATGATAGGAGTTGCTGGGGAAAGAGGCTGACTGGTATCCACAGAACGGGTCATCTTATCCACTTGATTATTAAAACCTACTTCTGCTGAAGTCACCCGCTGGTGTCCATTCACATGGGACACAAATACGTTCATGTTTTTAGCCCACTCAGAAAGGTCTATCCACATACCTCTTCTCCAGACCTCTTTGCCACCAATTTTCCAATTATGGACTTTCCAAGTCCCTGACTATCCAGGCAAACCATTAGCAAAAGCCCATGAGTCATTATACAAATGCATCTCTGGCCAGTTTTCCTTCCAAGCAAAATGAACAACCAGGAGCACTGCTTGAAGTTCTGCCCACTGGGAAGATTTCCCCCCACCACTTTCCTTTAAGGACACCCCAGAAAGGGGTTGTAGTGCTACAGCTGTCCACTTTTGGGTGGTACCTGCATATTATGTTGAACCATCTATAAATCAGGCTCATGTTTTCTCTTTCTCATTCAATTCACTGTAAGGAACTCCCCAAGAGGCCACAGCTCTGGTCTGGGAAAGAGAAGGTAGTATGGCAGGAGTGGAGACCATGGGCATTTGGGCCACTTCTCCATGTAACTTACTTGTGCCTTCAGGACCTGCTCTGGCCCTATCTTGTATATACCATTTCCATTTCACAATAGAGTGCTGCTGCACTCACCCAACTTTATGGCTTTGTGAGTCAGACAACACCCAGCTCATGATAGGCAACTCAGGCCTCATGGTAACCTGGTGGCCCATAGTTAAGCGTTCTGTCTTTACTAAGGCCCAGTAGCAGGCCAAAAGCTGTTTCTCCAAAGGAGAGTAGTTATCTGCAGCAGATGTTAGGGTTTTGCTCCAAAATCCTAAGGGTCTGCATTGTGATTCTCCTATAGGGGCCTGCCAAAGGCTCCAGACAGCATCTCTATTTGCCACTGACACTTCCAGCACCATTGGATCTGCTGGGTCATATGGCCCAAGTGGCAGAGCAGCTTGTACAGCAGCCTGGACCTGTCGCAGAGCCTCCTCTTGTTCAGGCCTCCACTCAAAATTAGCAGCTTTTCTGGTCACTCGATAAATGGGCCCGAGTAGCACACCCAAATGAGGACTATGTTGTCGCAAAAATCCAAAGAAACCAACTAGACATTGTGCCTCTTTTTGGTCATAGGAAGGGCCAGATGCAGGAACTTATCCTTCATCATAGAAGGGATATCTCAACATGCCCCACATCACTGGAAAGCTAAAAATTTCACTGAGGTGGAAGTCCCCTGTATTTTTGTTGGATTTATCTCCCATCCTCTAACACACAAATGCCTTACCAGTAATCCTAGAGTAGTTGCTACTTCTTGCTCACTAGGTCCAATCAACATGATATCATCAATATAATGGACCAGTGTGATATCTTGTGGGAGGGAGAAATGATCAGGGTCCCTGCAGACAAGATTATGACATAGGGCTGGAGAGTTGATATACCCCTGAGGTAGGACAGTGAAAGTATATTGCTGACCATGACAGCTGAAAGCAAACTGTTTCTGGTGGTCCTTACTAAGAGCTAATGATAAAAAAGCATTTGCCAGATCAATAGCTGTACACCAGGTACCAGGGGATGTACTGATTTGCTCAAGCAATGATACCACATCCAGAACAGCAGCTGCAATTGGAGTTACCACCTGGTTGAGCTTACAATAATCCACTGTCATCCTCCGAGACCCATCTGTTTTCTGCACAGGCCAAATAGGAGAGTTGAATGGGGATGTGGTAAGAATCACCATCCCTGTATCCTTCAAGTCTTTAAGAGTGGCAGTAATCTCTGCAATCCCTCCAAGAATCCAGTATTACTTCTGATTTATGATTTTGCTAGGTAGGGGCAGTTCTATTGGCTTCCACTTGGCCTTTCCCACCATAATAGCTCCCACTGCACTAGTTAGAGAGCCGATGTGGGGATTCTGCCAGTTGCTCAGTATGCCTATATCAATTATACATTCTGGAACTGGGGAAATAACTACAGAATGGGTCATTAATCACCTGGCCTCCACAAGCCCCCACTCTGACTGGTCAACCGGAGTGAGGTTTTGGGTCCCCTGGAATTAATGTCACTTCTGAACCAGTGTCTAATAATCCCTGAAATGTCTGATTATTTCCTATTCACCAATACACAGTTACCCTGGTAAAAGGCCGTCGGTCTCCTTGGGGAAGGTTTGGAGGAAGATTAGCAGTATTAATTTATGACAGTGTAACAAGGTATGCCCCCAAAGGGACCCAGCCTCCCCTTCATTCAAGGGGCTCTGGGTCTGTAAACTGTCTCAAATCCAGAAATCGATTAAGGGGCCATGACTCTGTGTTTTTTGTAATTCAGGTTAGACTTCTGTTCACTTGACCTAGAACTCTTTTTTTTATACAGCTCAAACAAGAATTTAGTAGACTGCCCTTCTGATGCATTTCTAGGTACCCCATGATTTACTAGCCAGTGCCACAAATCTCTGTGATTCATATAATTTTGACTCCTTCTTTGAGTTTTCTGTCTATTATAATAGCCATGTCTACCCTGTCTTTGGCAATTAAGTGCTGCCACCTGACTTCTGCCAACTCAGGATCCCATCATCCCCATTGTGTTTAAGGATTCCAGCTCAGTGACAGCAGTTTCTACAGTAATATCTGACATACAGAGAAGTGCAACTACAGAGCTCTTCAGGGATGATGGTGCTAGTCTCAGAAATTTATTTCTCACTGTTCTGGTAAAAGGTGCATACTCCAGACATTCCTGGGGTGTAAGAGCAGGCTTTGCACGATAAATCCACTCTAACATTGAATCTCTCTAAGCCTCTGGATCCCCTCATCTACATTATGTCAGGGTAGTTCTGACATTTCAACCTCAGGTAATGTTGGCCACTTTTTGATCCATGTTTCAACCAACCATCCAAACAAACTGTTAATACCTTCTATAACCCCTTGAGCTATAACATTGAATGCAGAATCTCTGCTTAGTGGGCCCATATCAATAAATTCAGCCTGATTCAGCCTTATATTCCTCCCACCATCATCCCACACCCTTAAAATTCAGTGCCACACATAGTCCCCTGATTTCTGTCTATATAAATTGGAAAACTCACACAGTTCTTTTGGAGTATAACGTACCTCCTCATGTGTGATACTTTGTACCTCACCTTTAGGGCCTGTTGGGACTTTAGTCTAGTTATAGGTCTGGAAGAAATGAGGGGTGGTGGGGATGGGTCATGAAAAAAATTAGAAATATCTTCCAAGCCATTTGTTTCAGGGCCTTCATTTGCAGTTTTATCTGATGAAACAGGATTAATCACTCTAGGGTTAATCCCTTCAGGAGGAGGTTGGGTGGCCAATTCCTCAAGGCAGGCTGGAGGTGGGGCAGCTATGTCCTCAGGGCAGACTATTACAGGGTTATCTAAAGAAGACTCAGAATGACTAGGGTTTCAACCTCACCCCAGACATCATTATCAATCCATATGTCACCATCCCATTTTTCAGGGTTCCACTCCCTTCCAATTAATGCCCTCACTTTATCGACAGACACCGTGCAACATTAAGATTTCAGTTTATGCTGTAAAGTTGCTACTCTAACAAGATTCTGAGTCTGATTTTCAGAGATCTCAAGTCTACGGCTACAGGAAATAAAATTTTCCTTCAGAATACTCATAGAAACGTCTACATCTGTCAGACGGCCCTTAAGCTTCTCATTTGAAGCCTTAAGCCCATCCCTTTCACTCCTTAATGTAGCCAGTGTATCTAACAACAACCAGCCAACATCTCTATACCTCTTATTTCCACAAAACTCTGTAAAGGTATAAAAAACGTTATCCCCCAGAGACCGGCTTCATACAAATGAAGCATTAGGAGAATCGAATGGTGATATTTTGACTATCTCTTTTGCCAACGCACTCCATGGATTGGGAGCATCATTCTGATTACGGGAATCAGAGTCCTTCATGCCTTTGAGTCTAGTCAGAGTAGAAAGCCATTCATAAAAAAACATTTTTAAGATTCTGTTTCTTAAGAACCACTCCTGGTACCAAGATGTATTAGGTAGGGTTTTCTAGAGAAACAGAATCAACAGGGAACACTCACAAATATAAAATTTGTAAAAGTGTCTCACATGACCACGGGCACGCAGAGTCCAAAATCTGCAGGGCAGACTGTGAAGCGGACGATTCCAGTGGAGGGTCTGGACGAACTCCACAGGAGAGACTCACCGGCTGAAGCAGGAAGAGAGCCTGCCTCTTCTGAATCCTTCTTAAAAGGCTTCCAGTGATTAGATTGAGCATCACTCATTGCAGAAGACACTCCCCTTGGCTGATTACAAGTGGAATCAGCTGTGGATGCAGCTGATATGATCATGATCTAATTCTATGAAATATCCTCATTGCAACAGACAGGCCAGCACTTGCCCAACCAGACAAACAGGTACCACCCTTTGGCCAAGTTGACACATGAAGCTGATCATGACCATCTTCTTCACTTGGCACCAGTTCTACATTTGTCCAAGCTATGTGCAACAACTTACTCTATATATGGAGGGGAGCCTATGTCCTGGGTTACCACAATCCAATCCCACATGGTGACTATGTTGACCATAAGACAGACATTACATCCACATTCCACAACAGCAATAGCTTCTTTTCCAAATCTTCTAATACACTGAACTCTTCCAGGCCAGTAGGTATTCTATGCACTCCAATCTGCAGAGGGTTACAGTCCAAGGAAGGCTGGTAGTGCCCAAAGACAGCAAGTCCATGCAAAACCAATGTGGAATTCAATTTTGGATATGAGTTACTGCTGAAGCCCACTGTAGTAAAGTGCTTGCTAGAGCACTATGAGTAAAAAGAAAAATATTTATGGGCAACCATAATGGACAATTACTGCTGATCTAACAATGTATATTGCTTCATTGTTTTCATTGGTTGATAACAAATATGCTAGTTTGAAAATATTATGTACCCCAGAAAAGCCATGTTTTAATCTTGATCCAAGCTTGTGCAGCCATAACCATTGGTTAGGGTGGAAAACTTTGATTGGACTGTCTCCTGGAGATATGGCACACCTAGTTGTGGGTGAACCTTTTGATTAGATTACATCCATGGAGATGTGGCATGTCCAAGTGTAAATGTGCCTTTCAATTAGATGATGATATGACTCCACCCATTCATGGTGGACCTTGATTCATTTACTGGAGTCTTTAAGAGGGGGAGCATTTTGAAGAAAACTCAGAAGCAACAAAATCAATAGAGCCAACACAAGACCCAGATATTTGGAGATGCAAAACGTAAATGCCCTCAGGGAATCCATTTGAAACTAGAAATAAAGACCCCAGGATATGCCAGTTAAGTGTCTTTCCAGCTAACAGAAGCTTTCTGGACCCATTGGCCTTTCTTGAGTCAAGGTATCTGCCTATGGATGTCTAAGTTTGGATATTTTTATGGCCTTAGAACTGTAAACTAGTAATGTAATAAATTCCCTTTTTAAAAGCCATTCCATTTCTGGTATGTTGCATCCCAGCAACCTTAGCAAATCAAAACAACAATGTACAAAGTAGAGGAACATTATGGGGAAGTTTTAAATACCAGATATTCTCCCCCTGCAAATCTTAAGAGCACTCTACCATTACATTAATTGTTAATCTGGGCATAAGAAGGGTCGACATAGTCATGCATCAGGTTTCTGTGTGAAAAGGAGGCTCTAGATTGGTAATAAAGATTTTGACAGACATTTTCTGTATAAAGTGAGGTCATATTACAATATTTTGGGCGACTCCTATTCCCCAGGGACTTGAGATTGCTAATCAATGTGGTTGCATAGGCCAGTACCAAGGCTAATTGACTTCATTTTCCTCATTTTGTATAGTCTGAGGCATAGGCAACAACAAATTATTATCATTTCTCCTTTTTGGTGGCAAAGCAATGAGTCTTTTGACTTGTATTTGAAGGTCTGCATTGGTCCAGCCTTCAGCATTTTAATGGGGTCAAGTGCAGCTGCCCATGGTATTACATTCAAATGTACTAAGGCCTGATAGAGTCTTTTAGTCTACTGTTGAAAGGACCTTTTATCATCTTTTGACTGTTCCTTTAAGAGGCCATTCATTCTTTCAATAAGGCCCACTCACATAGGATTATAAGGTAGATGAAAAGTCAACATGATGTTTGATCCATGGCTCTTGATTGGGTTATCTCCCCAGTGAAAGGGGTCTCCTGATCACTGTCTATCTGTGTAGAAACTCCATACAGAGAATTTACTTTCTGCAAACATTGGATGGTGACCTGCTGGTTAGCCTTCCCCACCAGGAGAGTTAACCTAAGTTCTGTAGATGTGTCCATGGCAGTAAAAGCATATCTCACTCTCTCTGAGAACAGAAGAGGATTAATATATTCTACTTTCCATGGGGTCACCTGGATTTGTGACTGGTTGGTGTGTCTCATCTGGTGTGGAAGCCTACACGATTATGGAAGGAGCATGAAGGGTACTCTTCAGTGATGTCCACTAGCTTTAGGCACATTATTGCTAGCTGGAATGGCTGGGCCAGATGCCACAGGGTTTGATACCTTGTATCCATTTTTCCAATGAAGACATTCCACCACTTTCCTGGTTTCAAGTGTGCTACTCCAACCCATGCAAGTGCATCTGCTTCCACAATCCTGGGTAATGTATTGGGATTGTGGGCAGGGACATGATAGAAAATTACCTTTCATTGTTAGCAGTTGTCCCAGATGTCTTTCCACATTTCTTGTCTCCAAAGGGGGCGACATGTGACTGTCCATTGTTCCTGCTTCCAGGTTGTCATCCAGGTCATAAGGTCTTTGTAAACAACCCAGCTGTCAGTATAGCTAGTGTGTCTCCTGGTTCATGCACTATTACCATCCATACAGCTCTTAATTCAGCCCATTGACTGTGAGGCATAGCACCAGTTTCCCCCATATAATGTCAATACCACATTATACTGCCACAGCTGTCCATGTAGAAGGCTACCCACTAGTGGATCCAACAGTGTACAAAACAGACTTGGGAATGATAACCACGCCTTCCATAGTGGGCATTTCAACAATATTTCAGGTGCAACAACTTTAGCTGTTGAATCTTCTATATAAGACACTGGTCCAGGAATCTCATGCATTACTGTACTCAGAAGTTTGGTATTGAAAATGCTTCACTGTAGCAAGTAGCCTTTCCAATTGGTCAGTACCTCAGTTGGGCACTGTCAGAGCATGGCTTAGAAGACATGTTGGTTATCCACCCCTGAATAGAGATGGCTATTTTCAAGGTGCCTGGGCATCTCTGTGTTAGTCCATCCATTTGCAATATGACATTAATGCAGCACACAAGTTGCTTTTCCAGGGGCTGTATCTCAGTTCTGCCCCTTTCCATAACAGTGACCAAAACCCAAGGGGTTTTCATTTAGAATGTTGCTTCTGCCACAGACCCCACCCAAAGCTGATATCAGTGCTGGCTACATCCAATTCACAGGGTGGGTCTGAAACTATGCCCCCCAGTGCTGTTTGCCTTTTCAAAAGAAGCCTATTGGAAATATCCTATTGCCAGGGATGGTCTTTCTTAATCAATGCATACAAAGGTTTTAACATTTGGGCTGAGGAAGAAAAGGTCACCAATACCCCAAGAACCCCAAGAAAGGCATTAGTTGTTTTGGCATTTGCAGTGTAGAGAAACATTGCACCTTATCAATTAAAGCAGAAGTTATAGTTTTTATCTTACCTGACTATACAACACCCAAGAATTTGACAGAGAATCCAGGGCCTTGCAGTTTGTCATGATTGATTGCCCATCCCTGACTCTCAAAGTGAGATAGCAATAATTTTAAGGCTTCTTTCAATTATGAAAGAGAGTTACTGGTTAACATGACATCATCAATGTAGTGAAATAGTTACACTTGTGGAACTTCTTTTTCTACTTAGCCAAATCCTTTGCCACAAGAGTGTAGCAGGTGGGTGGGCATGTACATAGCCTTGGGGAAAGCACAGTAAAAGTCCACTGTTGACCTTCCACAAGTGAAACTGAATGCAGGCTGGCTGGATATCTCTAGCTAAAAAACTAAAAACTGAAAAAAGCATAAGCAAGGTCCAACACAAAATGATATTGACATAATTGGGTGCTAATCTCTTGTAATAAACCATTGACATTCGGATGACAGCATATAATGGTGGTGTTACCTTATTTAACTCCCAATAATCTACTGTCATACACTATGTTCCATTAGGTTTTCATATTGGCTATACAAGACTGTTGAATGGGCTATGGGTGGGAATTATTATCCCCACCTGATCCAACCTTCTGTTAGTGGCTGAGATTTCTTGATGACATCCTGGAAGTTTATATTTTGTTGTAACTACAAACTTCTGAGGCTGGGATACTTTTACAGGTTATCATTTAGCTTGTCCTCTCTAGTTCTTCTTTGCTCACTCTACACTGGAGGTGAAATTCCCTATAGTGGTCTGTAATATGACATCCTGTAGAAGAACAATTCCTGAAATGTATTCTAGTATAGAGGAAATACTACAATATATAAAATATATATATTATTGTACATAATATAATACAAGTATATACACTATATATACTTGAGGGGTGTGCTTGTTTGAGGCTGTTATGTACCCCAGAAAAGCCATGTTCTTTTTCTTAATTCAATCTTGTGGGAGCATAACTATTGAAGCATGGATGTTTTGATTAGATTGTTTCCATGGAGATGTGACACACCCAATTGTGGGTGTGCTCTTTTGATTAAATGGAGATGTGACTCCACCTATTAAAGGTAGGTCTTAATTAGTTTATTAGAGTTTTTAAGAGTGCTCAAGGAGAGGGAAAGAACTTAGAGCCAACACTGGTTGAGACATTTGGATATGCAGAGAGAAAATGCCCCCAGGGAAGCTGCTTGAAAGCAAAGTACCAGCTAACACCAGCCACATGACTTCACAGCTGATAGAGGTGTACCAGACACCATCAGCCTTTCATGAACCAAGGTATCTTTCTCTGGATGCCTTACTTTAGACATTCTTATGGCTTTAGAACTGTAAAATTGTAACTTAATAAATCCTATTTATAAAAGTGAACCCATTTCAGATATATTACATTCTGCAAGCATTGGTAAACGAAAACAGAGGGCAGTTTTCCAATTTGTAAAGTTAGATTGTGCCAACTTGCTTGGATCACCCCCCTCCCATAGCCATTTATAGCCACTACTTGCCCATGAAATTGGGTTACATTGCCATAGATTAAGGTACATTTAGCTCCTATATCTACTAATACTAACATTGCTGCTGGTTAGTAGGGGGCCAACAGATGGTTAATTCTACATGTAGCCTCTGATTTTGAGGGTCCCCAGCTATTGTTCACACCTGGGGATCTTGCCCTCCCCCTTACAGAAGAGGGAAAGGAAGTTGCCAAGATTCTTAGAGGGGAGCAGTAGCTCCAGGGCCCTGAAAGGTGGTTTCTTTCCCAAATTTTTTTCTCCTTCAGAAACCTGGGAGCTCATTTTAGTAAATCTGTAGTCCTTAAGCAGTTTCCTCTATAATTTTACCAGGATTGCATTTTGTTTCCTATCTATAGCTTTTATCTTTGTGCCTGCAGCAATGAGATGCACCCACAGCTGCTTGTAGGATACCTGATTAGGGCTTCATGCTCCCCAGGAGCCTTTTCCATTGTCCTTACTACCATGCCCTTTCTCCACAGCCTCTCCAAATTTCTGAGGTTGGCTATAGCCTGAGCAGGAAGGGAAATGGGTTGCTATCAGACTTCGATTAAACACAGGAGGGCCATAGTAATTGTTGGGGGCAATATGTAATTCCGTGCTTTCATTCCTGTGGTAAAAGTGTCTGTCAGCTTCAGGATCTGCAAAAGCCACAGTATAAATGGCATATTTCATTCCCAGTCCCTTACAATGTCTTGTAGCTCTTCTATAATTTGCCAATGGAGGGATATTGTGCAGTATATCCCCTTCATTAGGTCATACAGTCTTACACACATCAACCATCTATACCAATAAGAAGGTAGTTTTTGCATCAGCTGGGATAGCATAAAAGCGTTGTCATAGAAAACCGTGGGTTGTAATAAATGCCAATTTACTATCTATACTCCAGAAAGCACTACCATCTCTGCTCTGGTTTGGATAGCTTTGGATAAAAATTCTCTAGTTTTTTGTCTATACCACTTCCTTAAATCACCCAATTTCACAGTGGTGTAACCTCTCATAGTAACATTGTAATTTCTGTTTAGGAGGTTGGAATTGCTGAATCCCAGAGGGTTGATCTTGCGATGGCTTCCATTTCTGTTGTATTATGGGGCACACTTGCTGGGGCTCTTTATCCTTCTCCACTTCCCATTCCTCATCTCACACTTTGGGGTCCCATCCTGGAGTAGGTGCAGCCCTCCATACTTGAGCCTGAGGCAACTTACTGCCTCTGATTCAGGCATATCTGCATACCAGAGTCTTTAATTGAATGTCCATTTGGTGCACGCAATCAGCCAGAGAGTCCTTCATTTCTGCCTGGTCAAGGTGCATCTCTTTCTAGTTTTAATTCCTCCTCTAAATGGCATGCAGTACCTTTCAACCCTTTTCTTCCTTGGTAGTCACCTGCAAGGCTCTTAATAGGGGCCATGCTATGGCTGCCACAACTTTGTCAAACTCTTTTCTTCTTACTTAAGTTTAGTTGTCCTGCTATTTTCTGTGACACTGTAGTTATACCTGTTGAGTTTTCAGGTGTCCCCATAATCTTGCAGTGGTCCCCATTCATGCAAGAGGACAGTCACACCACCCCAAATGTATTTTACAAGCCGATTCCCCATTCCCAGGATTCATGCCTACTACAGCTTGTGACTTTTTGGTCTCTGGCTAGCTTACCAGTTGATCCAACACAGCTCTTGGAAGGCTCAGATCAGGGAAGGCACAAAACCAAAGAACACACCAGGCATGGAGTCAGATAGGAATTCTATTAGGACTTATGAACAAGAGAGAGTCTCCACTGGTAGTGCTCTATGAAATGGAAGTAGTGTCCCGAAAGGGTGGGAGTCCAAGGGGCAGTTTATAAAGGCTTAGGACAAGGTCATTCCACAGGGTATGAGAACAGACTTTTGGCAGGTTCTCATGACACAGGAATCTGGAGATTTGTTAGCAACATATACATCAGGGGAGGGGAATGTTAATGCTTTACAAGGTAAGAATTTACAATCTGTACTGGGTTGAAACTGTTGTGCACCCCATAAAAGCCATGCTCTTTAATCCTAGTTTAATATTGTTGGGTGGGATATTTTTTATTAAGTTGTGTCCGTAGACATATGACCCACTTAATTGTGGGTGGAAACTTTTGATTAGGTCGTCTCTACTCATTGCAGGCGGGTCACTTACTGGACTCTAAGAGGGAAACATTTTAGAAAAAGCTTCAGAGCCCACACAGTCAGAGATCTTTGGAGATGAAGAACAAAAACATGCCTCAGAAGCTGTTTGAAACTAGAAGTCAAAGGACCCATAGACACCAGTCACATGCCTTCCCAACTAATAGAGGTGTTCCAGAGACCACTGGCCTTTCTTGTGTCAAGGTATCTTTTCCTGGATGCCTTTCTTTGGATATTTTTATGGCCTTAGAACTGCAAATTGTAATTTAATAAATTCCATTTTTAAAAGCAACCCATTTCAGGCATATTGCATTTCCAGCAGCATTAATAAACTAAAACAACATCTGTACATTCTTTCCTCCCTGAGGAGGTTTGTGGACCTTTAACTATTGTCCTAGTCTGTAAGTGGCTACATGCAGCAACTTACTCTCCATTTGAAAGGGGAGACCAGGCCCTGAGTCTCCATACCTACTAAGCCCTACATGATCTAGACTTGTTACCTGTTTTAAGTCATTTTGCTTCAGAAAGACAAGTGTCCCTGCCATTCCTAAAACATTAATTACAACTTTTTTTTCTTTTATGGCTATTGGATTTGCTGTTCCCTAAGTCTGGGAATGTTATTTCTCCAGATATCTATATGGGTCACTCCTCCACCTCCTTTAAATCTTGTTCAAATGTCACCTTTCACTGAGTTCTTTCCTGTCTCCTACTTGAAATTGAAATCCTATCTCCCTGACTGGCACTCCTGATACTCCTTCACCTTATATTTCTCTCCATAGAACCTGTCGCATGTGAAATATTTTATATAATTTTTATCCATCTAACTCTCATTACAATGGACACTGTTAAAAAGGGGGAAATTTATCTGTTTTATTCAGTATAATATATGTATGCCAGATTAATGCTTAATAAAGAGTAGCACTCACCAACTATGTACTGAATAAATCTCTTTCAATTTCAAGTACTATATATACCTTAGATATAGATTACATGGCAGTATGCCTTTATCACCTTCCTGAGAACAGATCTCAAACAATGAAAGATATTCATCTGGCTAAAAGATAGCCTGCAATTTTCCTGATCATTACCCTGGGATGTGTTATTAGTACATTACAACTACTTTCTTTTTCTTTTCTTTTTGTATAAGCAACATATATTCCAATGTCTCTACAATTCTGGTTAGAAAGAAGGAAGGAAGGGAGGGAGGGAGAGAGGGAGCGAGGGAGGAAGGAAGAAATATTGATAGATGGATGGAAAGAAGGAAAGCAGGGGATCTATTATGATGATATATTTGTATACTTATATATCAAACCAAGGACTAATATAACCTGTGAAATCTGTGTGTTATATTTTCTAGGTACTCGAATAAATGCTAAGGTTTTCTTGAAAAGTGGTACCTGAGCTAAGTTCTTTATCCTTTCTTAAAACTAAACAGACGTTGTTATATATAAAGTGAATGCATTGCAATTAGTTAAAGATGTACACAAGTAAAAAGTATAAATTTTTAAAGATAAACTATCATTCTTATCAACTAGAGATTATCCTTCACACTCTGATTTTGGTTCCAGATATTCTACAAGAATATATTTTATCATAAATACTGTATAAATACCAACTTTTCAGTTATTATATAATGAAACTCTTTTCATTTGAATAAATATTAATTTACCACATTATTGGGTCCTTTAAGATAACTTTTTACATCATTCAGTCCTTTTAAATTGCGGTAAAATCATGTCTCTACATATAGTTACCCTATACAATAGTTGTATTCTGGTCTCCTGAATGCACAGATATCTTTATCAAAATGGTTTAAAATCATTTATATATTTGTGTGCATTTTATGAAGCTGTTCAATTGTTAATATAGGTGAAATTTTAAACTTGAGGGTATTCACATAGTGGCTATTGAGTTTGACTTATACTGAAGTTGAGTGCTTTCTCAGGTATTTTGAGAAATTTCGTCAGGCATACAATGATTAATATATGCATCATTAATGAAACACATACTTCACTTCAATAATTATAAATTATCAGGTTTCTTTTCAATAAATCATTCACATTTGTTAAGTTGGACTTTTTCTCTTTACGCATTTTCTTTATAATAGTTAGGAACAATTCAAAACAACAGTGCAAGGAACCAAACTCCAGAGAAAGTTCTCTCTTGTCAAGCTAAGGATTCTATGGTGATATATGCCATATTCAAAAGTCCCACGTTTCAGATGTAAGGCCATGTGGTAGAATAAGACTAGCACTAGAGTAAGAGCCAGGAGAATTGTACACCATTTTTAACTCTGCCACTATCTTGCAGTGAGACTTAGGGGTATGTTTATTTTTCTGGTTTCTGATGCAAATATCATACAATAGGTTGACATAAACAATGGGAATTTATTGTCTCACAGTTTGGAAGTTAGGAGAAGTCCAAAATCAAGGTATCACTGAAGACAGGCTCTCACCCATAAGACTGTGACATTCTGGGTCTAGTTACTGGCAATCCTTGGTCTTTGGCTTTTCTGTCACATGGCAATGCACATGGCAGCCTCTCCTGGCTTTTTTCTCTAGTTTTGTTGAGTTTCAGCTTCTGGCTGCTCCCCCTGACTTTTGTTCTCTCTGTGACTTTCCTAATAAGAACTTCAGTAGTAGGATTAAGACCCATCCTGACTGAGATGAACCATACTTCAACTGAAGTAACTTCGTCAAGAGATCTTATTTATAAGAATTCACACCCTCAAACATGTTTTTCTGGGGTGCATAGCTTTAAGCTACCACAGGCTATTTGTTATCACCAAGAGCTATATTTCTCCATAGGGTTTCTTTTCAAGTCTGTAGCCATTTTTCATTGTCACAACTGTAGGGGTGCTACAAGCATCTAGTGGGTAGAGGCCAAAGATAATGCTAAACATCCTGCAATGCAAAGTCCCACCCCACGACAAATAATTTTGCAGTCCAAAATGTCAACAGTGCCAAGATTGAGCAACCCTAATTTAAGGAATCACTTTACTTCTCTGGGTTTCAGTTTCCTCATCTGTAAGAGATTCTAATCATGTCTCAAAGACTCCACCAATAAACTGAATGAAATAATGAACTCCACTCATGGAAATGTACCAAGGAATTCAACACAGTTCAAAATGATTCAGAAACAGAATTTATTTCCAAACTCATTTCAGAAGACTCTGATGGAGGGACAGGTTAAATGATTCACATGAAGAAATCTGGCAAAGGAATAGAATGCTAATCTCCAGAGTTCCCAGTCAGCTGAACTATCAACTTCATCACACTGCTTTCAAGAGGTGAGGTGACAATATAAGAAATGCCATGTTGAAAAGATTTGCTTAAGTTTTGGTCACAAACTAAAAGAAAATGTTTTAATTATTTTATCTGTATATACTGGGTAAAGTTTTTCTTCTCATTTTTTGGTTGGCCTTCAAAGACCTTGAGCACTTGAGTTCATTCATCAAGCAATTCATCTGTTTTTTTTTGCATCTAACTCAAGTATTTCTATATAAATCCTGAGCCACACCACCATTAAATAATTGACAGCATGAATCTATGTTTTGCTTTACATATCAGTATCAAAAATTCCAACCCCATGAAGATCTCTTAAGGAAAATGATAATATTGTATAATGTATTTTAATAATCTAATACTGACTTGATTAATCTCTTATTATGGAATTAACTGCATACAATTTTCCCTTCCACGTTGTGACTTTCCCCATCACGGTTTCAGTATATCGTAGGTCCTCATAAGAAATTAAATGGCAATTTGGGGTGAGTTTTGTGGAAGCCACCATTGTAGTGTTAATGAGATGACCATATGGTATAAAGAAGAGAGAAGGAAATTCTTGAAGACGTTGCTGCAGCTGCACCAACAACTGCAAAGCATTTGTGTAAACCATGAGTTCAGTTTCTCTTTCATGTAGAAAGTGCAACATTCTTTTGGGTGCAGGATTGTTACAAAAAGGCATTTCAGTAGACTCTGGCACCATGCAAGAAAATGCTAAGTCCTTATATGATTTCTTAAAGGAAAATGAAGATGAAGGGCCTACCCTTATGGAGTTTCAGGCCAGCAAAGCCTGGTTTGAAAAATTTTTATAAGAGTTTCAGCCTATGAAATGTGTAATCGGAGAGGCAGCATCTGCCAATCAAGAGGTAGTAAGAAGTTTCCTGAAAGCCTGAAAAAAGAATTTGCCTGGATTTTCTAGCTCATGGGAGTACTGTACCTCTAAGCCCCCAGATGTGGAAGGGATAACTGTACACCAAAATTTTATAAACGACTGTCATTTTAAAAGCAATTCAAGATGTAAAACGCCAAATTCATTGGCTCTTCCACTATATCATCAGAAGCCCAGTGAAGATGCAATTCAAAATGCCTAGCTGTTCAAAATATCTGGGCACAACTTACTTATGTTTCTGTTGTGTAAAACAGATGCAAAGGTTTTAGTCAGAAGTCGGTGTTGTATCCAAACAACCAACTTTCTCTGATGGCTTCCTAAATAGAGGTTACTGATTAGTATCATTATATTAGAGCTGAATAATCTCCATTTCAGTCTAGATGGCCATGGCAGGAGCCAAAAAAATTATCACGAATGGTCCATGAGCTGTGCCACATATTTGGTTTCAATTTAAGTCACCCATTTTTTACAAAAGTTGCCAGTGGAACAGGTAGGTGAAACTGCCACTGTATCTCTTTTATTTTAGTGGAGGTTAATTTGAGGTGTTGTTAAAAGCAAAGGCAGAAACAAGCTTTTTAGGTTCAAAACCTTTAATGAATGAGAAAAGCCTATTTTTTTAATCAATTAAGCACTTAATTAGATTAAATGCGAACTAGACTAGGGCTCTAAGAAGGATGATTTTTAAGCCAGGTTTTGATAGCTCAATTCCCTAAGAGGACAGCAGAGAGGCAACTGAAGTACTGTTGCTGGCCTAGCAAAGATATTTTACTATAAATCACAGCAATACCTGGAAAAGAATCATGTTTGTCCAGGAGGACAAATAGAATAAAGGATTCTTGGAGTTGATTTTCTAAAGATTGCTTTAAATTAAATTAACAGATAATTGACTAACTCCTAAGATATAAGACTATGCACATGAAGAGTTGGCTTAGACTAAAAGGAAATTGCATATTGCTCAAATGCTTTAAAGGCTTGCAAAGTATGAGTAATAATATATTGAACCAACGTTATACATACCTCCATTTAAGTGGCAAAGAATGAAGATGAAAATAGGAAATATATGACAAGCAACCCATGAAGTACTAATAGGTATGTATCTTGCTAATATAACAAAAGTATTTTTGTTTAATTAAATATTTAGCAATACTTTTGCATTTCACACTCAGGCCTCAGGACTTCCAAGGGTATAACACCAGCAACAACAACAAAAATCATGCATATTTGTGAAATTGAAAGCTGTAGGTATGATAGTGCCAAAAGTTATGAACTATTTCTTAGTCAAATGAATGAAGGGAAAGTTTGATGCAGCCCATAAGATAAACAACAGAGCATTTGTGCATATTACTTTAAGGAAAATAAAAACAGCACACACATTATGGACATCAAATAATTTTCAATCTAGCCATCAAGATCATCTACTCTGAGAAATACCTTTTCACCTACCAAGAGAAACATGAACAGTTAAACATACAGGTATTTATACCCTTTAGATGGGGGGTGATAATGTCACAAAACATTCCAGATTTCTACTCTATAAGGATCAAATCCACCCAGAAATAATCATTTATTATCAATTAAATTATTGAAAATTTAATGTAGAATTTGGATAACATAACTTCTTAGTCAGTTAAATATATTGAAAGTCTCTGGAACTGAAATCAATGGGTTTTGATTGTTGTGTGGGAAGCACCTAGGATCCTAATATAGTTGTACGTAATCCCCACAGTTAGGTATCTTCATGCCACTCTGTGGAATTTGAACTTGAGTAATACTCCTCCTTGATGTTGCATCATTTGAAACTGTGGATCATATTCTTTCCTGGTTCCTGAGCACCATGTGATTATAGTTTCCGTTTTTGTTCTCTAAACAGTCTTCCTCTGACTTCTTCTGCTCCACTTAATGAATGTCAGTATCTTCCGCAGGACAAGGCAAGTCACTCTTTTCTCTATATTATCTCCCATAGCAATTATATTCTCTAATCTTGTAGTTTCAGCTACTTATGCTATTAGTGTGTGTATGTGTGTGTGTCCATCCGTCATGCTATCCCATATAGACAATGCATCTCTACTACCTCTTCTGTCCATTGCCACTGCTACATTGTCAGATTAATAAATCCCTGTTGAATGTTTCACTTGAGAAACCTGGCAAAAGAAAGTAGAATGCTCATCTCTGGAGTCACCAGTCAACTGGACTGTCAACCTTATCACACTGCCTCTAAGAGGTGATGTGACACTGTAAGAAAATGCCTGGCTGTTATGTTTTGCTTAGGTTTTGGTCATGAACTACAAGACCTGTTTTCATTCTTTCATCTGTATAGCCTAGAGGAAGCTTCTGTCTACAAATTTAGATGGACTACAGAGACCTTACGCGCCTGAGTTAATCAAATAGTCCACTTGATGTTTTATCCATGTTGCCATCCCAGGTGTTTCTCTGTGGATCTCAAGTAACAATAAATATTCCCTGTGCTATTGTGTAGATAACTGTGAAGCCATCACTGCTGCTCACTGATTTGTAACACACCCTTTCCCACTTTTAAAATATTTTTACTGTGATAACATGTATACCATGCAAAATTTCCCCTTTTAACCACTTTCAGGTACAGACTTCAGTAATATTAATTACATTTATTTTTGTTGCCTACATCGAACAGGGAAAAGTAATCATAATAAGAGCAGCTCTCCTCACTGAGTGCTTATCTTGTACCAGGCACAATAAACCTTTGAGATGAGTAACATCATTACCATAACATGGAGAGAAAAATTAATCCTCAGTGCTCTCACATAATTTGTCCAACATTATGCAGAACGTGGCACAGTCAGGATTCAACCCCACCCATGAATAAAAACCCAGTCTCCTGCCAAAATTCTATTGAAGGCAATAAGTCTCTCTCAGTACCTGTTTTGCTTACCTGCTCCATAAGTAGCATGCCTGCTTAGATTTCCTTACTTAGAAGTTTGAAATTAGAATTGGGTTTGAATCTGAGGTCTCATTTCTTAGTCCCACAACCTTGGTTAAAATATCTACTTTTCTGAGCCTTACTTTTTTCCTCTCTATATTGGCATAATAACAGCTATCATGCAGTCTCGGGTAAGAATTAAATTAGACAATTATGGTAAAGAACTTACCATAGTATTTGGCATGTGCTCCATGAAAGGCATCTATTATGATTACTTTACCCTACTATAGCTCCCCAGCATCCTTAGCTCCCTGCTATCATAACAGTATAATTACCTCTTTATTACTCTATGAATGCTCCTTGAAGGCAGGGGCTGTATTAATAATCAATTGTCTCAAACACCCACCCAATTGTCTGGCACACAATACATGGTGATACAGTTTTCCTCCCAATTGCCAAAGAACATCTTGGCTGTGAGTGAAGTCTACACCTGAAGTTGTTCAATGTTTCAGACCATACCCACCCCTCCAGGTGTTCATCAGTTGGCATCTCCAACTAGACTCTACTGGCAGGAACTTCTTGCTAGTTATAGACATTGAAATCCAGAGCAGAAAAAGATGCCTCCTTTGGGGCAAGATATTTTCTCTGTGAGGAAACCCCCATGTAGGTCTTCTATAAAAGTGAGAAGTATGCAGAGATAGCAGAGGTCCAATATACTTGGGTACAGTTTCCTGAGGGGAATCTCTAAAGCTTGTATAACATCAAACTACAATCTGATCTTAGAAAAAGAAGGTCAAAGCATATTGCTTATCAATATAATATCTTGCCCTTTTGGAAACAGCACAGAGGTTTTATTAAACACGGAAGATACTTCTGAGGTCACTTCTAGGGAATTTAAATATAAATGCCAATAAATGAATATATAGCTCATGGAAATTCATATGACATTGGATGACTAACAATAAAAATGATCTCTAAGAACATAAACTCTTAGAAAAAATTCAATCAGTAAATGAAAATACTATTTTCATTCTAAAAGTGATAGGAGTTTGATCAATTAATCATATGGTAATAAATAATTAAATGAGATTTTCATAAACTGACATATAAGAGAATATTGATCCAAAATGTTTAGCTTTTATTTTTTGTATACTGTATGGAAGACATCACATTTCATTCTTTGTCTGTATGAGTATCCTGTTATTGCAGCACCATTTGCTGACTTTTCTTTTGTTTATTTGTTTGGTTGCCTGTTTGTTTGTTTGTTTTAGGAAGTGCACGGGCTGGGAATCAGTTTACCTTTTTTTAAAAAGACGATCTCATGTAACATAAACTTTTGAGACCTGATTTGAGAGATAATCTGACTTTGCAAAAATTGGTATTTTATAGAACATGCATTGACAATAAGTATCTTATAAGAAAATAAACATCTTTCTTGCTCATGCACTGTCAAGACAGATGATCTAGTAAACTGCAGTTAAAAGAGGAAACACTACAAAATGACCATCTGGGAGGAATTATTTCTGAGTTTTTTAAAGATAGCTCCTAATGATCCCATCCCCTGGTATTCATGTCCTTGTGCAATCTTCTCCCTTTGACTATGGATGGAATTTGTGACTTGCTTCTAACCAATAGAATATGGTAAAGGTTATGGGATGTCACTTCCGTGATTATGTTACATAAGATAGTGACTTCCACCTAGCTAGCAGACTCATTCCCTTGCTGGTTTTGATGAAACAAGCAACCACACTGTGAGTTGCTGTGGGCAGAGGGCCATGAGCAAAGAACTGAGGGTGGTTCAAGGACCTGAGATTCAAGTCCAACAGCCCAAAAGGAACTGAATCTTGCCAAGAACCATGTAAGTGAGCCTGGAAGCAGAAACTTCCTCCACTGAGCCTCAGATGAGACCTCAGCCCTGGCAAACATCCTGATAGCAGTCTTATGCTATCTGCTTAAGTCTTATGCTGAAGCAAAGGACTCAGCAAAACCATGACTGGACTCCTGACTCACAGAAATTGGGTAATAAATATACTATTTTGAACTGCTAAGTTTGTGATGGTACACAGAAGCAGATAAACACAATAATAATATAGCAATGAAAGCAATTCTATATATTTAATAACTCCTCAAAATGACCCTATGGGGAAGGGATTATTATTATTTCCATAAGGCACAAAAAGTTTAGTTTTTCCTATATGAGGTTGCATAACTGCATATATCCAAATACTATAATGATGCTCTTTTACTATGCTTTTAAAATTGATATCTAGTAATAAAATAAGAATTTAAATTACTTAAAGAGTAATATACAATATAACATACTAAAGGCTAAGTTGGAACAAAGTCAAGAATTCTGCAAATCAGATAAAATAATATTTTTCAATTTTCCCATACAAAGTCTAATATTTCTTCATACAGATATGTGGTGGTTTGAAGCTGTTATGTACCCCAGAAAAAGCCATGGCCTTTTTTTTTGGTTTATGGTCTGGGGATCTAACCCAAGCCTCCTGCATGGAAGGTGGGCATTTTAACCACTGAACTCACCCTGCACCCAAGCCCATATTCTTTTAATCCATTACTTTGGGTGCAGTTCTATTGTGTGTGGGACCTTTTGGATAAGTCATTTCAATTGAGATGTGATCCATCTTGTTCAAGGTTGGTCTTAATCCTCTTACTGCAGTTCTTTATAAGA
This sequence comes from Tamandua tetradactyla, assembly GCF_023851605.1. Lineage (NCBI taxonomy): Eukaryota > Metazoa > Chordata > Mammalia > Pilosa > Myrmecophagidae > Tamandua > Tamandua tetradactyla. Next base: position 11,139,421 of record NC_135353.1, read on the forward strand.
GGATAAAAGACAGAAAAAAATCCCTAGAGCAGTTCGAGAGAAGGACCCTATTTTAGCCTGCCAAAGCTGCCAAAATGCAACACACCAGAGATGGATTGACTTTTTTTTTTTTTTTTACCTTTGTTGAAACTGTGCTTTTTTAAAAATTTTTTTATTAATTAAAAAAATTAACAACAAACAAAACATTAAGATATCATTCCGTTCTACATATACAATCAGTAATTCTTAATATCATCACATAGTTGCATATTCATCATTTCTTAGAACATTTGCATTGATTTAGAAAAAGAAATGACAACAGAAAAAGAAATAAAACGATAACAGAGAAAAAAAAGATTATACATACCATACCCCTTACCCCTCGCTTTCATTTACCACTAGCATTTCAAACTAAATTTATTTTACCATTTGTTCCCCTATTATTTATTTTTATTCCATATGTTCTACTCTTCTGTTGATAAAGTAGATAAAAGGAGCATCAGACACAAGATTTTCACATTCACAGAGTCTCATTGTGAAAGCTATATCATTGTTCAATCATCATCAAGATGGATTGACTTTTAATAAAAGGGCACTTACTTAGTTAAAATTTTATAATTCTTCAGAAGAAAAGCAGTTAACATTTATCTGAGGTTCTCTGTTACATGGGAAGGCACATGGCAACATCTGCTGGCCTTCTCTCCCGGCTTCTCAGTTCCAATGACTTTCCCCAGGCGAACTCCTCTCTGCATCTCCAAAAGTCTTGGCTGAGCTGCCAGTGCTGAGATAAGATATGCTGAGCTGCTTGGGCTGTGCTGCACTGAGCTCTCTTCTGACCGCTCTCTTTTAAGCCACCAGCTAATTGAAATAACATCATCCATTGCAGAAAGCACTCCCCTTAGCCTACTACAGATGTAGGCAGCCATAGATCAGTTTCACAAGCTAATAATTCAAGTTCACAGCAACAAAATAAGCATCATCATCTGGCCAACTTGACACCTGAACCTAACTACCAGAGACCTACAGAAGCTAAGAGAGACAGAAACTAAAAAAGAGAAGGCCGCAGAAGCTCATAGAGCAAGCCATTGCAGCCAGAAGCTGAATGCAACAAAACTCAGGAGAGAAGAACCAACATATGCTGCCATGTGCCTCATCATGTGTCAGAGAAATTCTGGGTTGCCAGCAGCCTTTCTTCAAGAAGAAGGTATCATCCTGTTGCTGCCCTGATCTGGACATTTTTCACAGCCACAGAACTTAAAAGTTGTGAATTAATGAATCCCCATTGTAAAAGTCAACTCATTTCCAATATAATGCATTTTGTCAAATCTAGCAAACCAAAACAAGGTATTAGGCTTTATTATTATTCCTCAGTTCCAGATTAACTGGCTTTGCATTTCAAAAATTGATATGTTGATGTAACAGAAATAAAATCAGTAAACCAGTAAGTAATTTTAATTATCATGTCATAGTTGCAATTGCATTCCAACATTTTCTCCACCAGTTCAAATCTGTATACCACTAGTATGGACTATTATAATATTATCTATAAAGAAACAACTTTCCTTTGATCAAACATAGACCTTCTCACAGAGAAGAAAAAATAAGAGTGCTAGAAGATAAGACAGTACAAAATATATAGACAAAACAGGGAGAAAAAAGGATATAAAATACTGAAAGAATCAAAAGAGACAGAAGGAAAATGATGGAGAATGAGAAAGAATATGGCAGAAGCAATATTTAAAGAAATATTCTCAGAGTATTTTTCAAACCTGATGGAATTCTTGAAATCATATTCAAGAATTCCATCAGGTTTGAAAAATACTTTGAAATCATAGTTTCAGGAATGATGATGAATACAAAACAGGGTAAATAACAAAGAATCCACACCAAGGCACATGTTAATAGAACTGCTAAAAACAAAAAACAGGGAGAAATTTCAGAAACACCTATAGAAAAAAGACTCACTACCATCAAAGTAAGAACAATAAAATTAACAGCTAATTCCACAAAAACAAATGAAAAGAAACCAAAACATTATGGAATTATGTATTTATACTGCTAAAAGAAAATAGTCACCAACCTAGAATCCATACATAAATTTACATGTCCTTAAAAAGAAATCAAATAAAAATATATGCACAGTAAATATCTGCCCTGATCAAAATAGAGAAGTTTCAGAGCTCTGTTCCCCCCAAGAAACTTAGGAAAAACTTTGAAAAAACAGCAAGAACTGGCAAAAAATTTTTCAATTTTCCAGGAAACAGTTAAAGGGTTGCTGTAACAGATAGATAGCTGAAATAAGTAAAAAGCAGGTTAAAAACAGTGGCATACCTTTAGTCACTTGAATTTTCTCTTGGAGAAATGCCTATTTGTATCTTTTGCCCATTTTATAATTGGGTTCTTTTTCCTTTAACTGTTGGTTTGTAAGATTTCTTTATATATACTGGATATCAAGCCTTTATCAGATATATGGCTACCAAATATTGTCTCCCATTGAGTTAGCTGCCTTTTCACCCTTTGACAAAGTCATTTGAAGCACATAAGTGTTCAATGTTGAGGAGTTCCCATTTATCTATTTTTTCTTTCTTTGCTTGTGCTTCAGGTATAAGGTTCAAGAAGTTACATTCTATCACTAAGTCTTAAAGATATTTTCCTATATTTTGTTCTAGAATTTTTATGGTACTGTTTCTTGTATTAGGTTTTTGATCGATTTTGAGATAATTTTGTCTTGGATATGAGGTAGGGGTCTTCCTTCATTCCTTTGGATATGGAAAGCAAATGAAAAGGTGTTCGTCTTCATTAGCTACTAGGGAAATGCAAATCAAAACTGCAATGAGATATCATCTCCCACTTATAAGTATGGCTGCTATTAAATAGGAAGTCACAAATATTGGAGAGGATGTGCAGAAATAGAAACACTTATTCACTGCTTGTGGAAGTGTAAAATGGTATAGCCACTGTGAAGGACAGTTTGGCAGTTCTTCATAAAAGTAATGCCATATGGGACCTGGTGAATTAATTCATTAATCTGCAGGAATGTAACATACCAGATATAGGAACAGCTTTTAAAAGAGGAATTTAATAAGTTGCAAATTTACAGTTCTAAGCTTATAAAAATGTCCAAAATAAGACATCCAGGTAAAGATACCTTAATTCATGGAAGGCCAATGGGTCAGGAACACTTCTGTCACCTGGGAAGTCATGTGGCTTGCATCTGCTGGTTCATTGCTCCTGGGTTCCACTACTTTCAGCCTCTGTTCCTGTGGGGTTCTTCATTTTGCTTTTCCAGAACTGGCTTTCATCACTTGGCCTCCTTTGGCTCTCTCCAGGTTCTGGCTTGCTTAACATCTCATGGGAAACCACATGGCAATGTCTTCTGGGCTTCAAACACCTCCAAACATCCATATTTACCTTCTCTGAAGCAATTGTTCTCCATACACCTACATCAGTTCTCTCTGTCTGCTCCAGGATTTCTTCAAAATGTTTCCTCCTTTAAAGGACTCCAGTAAACTAATCAAGACCCACCTTGAATGGGTGGAGTCATAGCTCCATCTCATCTAAAGGTCTCACCCACAAGAGGGTATGTCACATCTCTGTGGAGATAATCTCATAAAATGTTTCTGTCTTACAGTATTGAATTAGAAACATATTACTGACTGATATAAAAAGAAGAAAAGAGATGTAGATGACAATATGCAGTACATATCATTTTCATGATATCAAGATAAGCAAAACTGAACAACATTGTGTTTAAGAATACTTATAAATATCGTAGAAATATTAATAATGAAACAAAAGGAATGGTAGGAGAAAATTTAGGAAAGTGGTTACCACTATGGGGGGAGGCAAAAAGAGCACACATGGTAGCAGAAGTGCTCTAAATTCGTTAGTTAATATTGGGCTTCCTAATATACCCAACTGTGATTTATGTTCTTTGTAATGCACCAGGTTATGTTTGGATGGTGGGGGCATTTATTAAAGACACTACCCAAATTTGGAAAACTGAAAACTCAGATTTGCAAACATAATTCTTCCTATTTCAATAGGCAGGTCTTTGAAAAGTAACATTAAAACAACACATTTTGAATCAGCATTTGTTCAAATTCCTTCTGTTTTACCACAGAACTTGTTCTTCCCCAAGAAATAAACAAGGGATGATTTCAAGCAAGATTAACAACCAAACTTAAAGAAATGGAAATATATATTGCTTGAAGAATGACAGCACTCTGTACACATTTTTAGATATCTATGTTTTAGAACTTAAGGAACATAAGAGCATAAAGAAGAGTTTGCATTAAGAACAGCTGAAAACAGACCACATTTTTCTGAATGTTTGCTCATTCAAGATTTTAAATTTTCATATGTGCACATTTTGGCTCATAGACACTGGTTCTAAAATAAATGGAATAGAAGCACAAATGTTGAGATTCAAAGGGATAAAATAGAATGTCTTCAGAAGTGCAGGAAAGCAAGGTAAAATGAAATAAAGGCAAAAAAGACACCAAGAATAATAAATAAAAATGAATAAACATAAAAATAAGAATAATCATTAATAATCATAAATGCATTAGCATAAAAATCAGCACAAAATTTTAAAACATAAAATAAATATAAAAATACATGAACAAAAGAAATGAAGTAAACATTAAAATAAAAATAAGAATAAACAAAAATTAAAACAAAATTTGAAAAGGAATTAATACTGAAAGTTTCAAAAATGCTTCATCCCTTTAGAACCTTAGAGGAAGTTGTTTGCAATTTTAAATAAATAAGCTTAAGTTTATTCTGATCCAAGCACAGTTCTAGTGCCATAACTTTCCTTGTTGTTGGTCAAAGTCAGTTATTAATATTTTAATGTGGACCAGCATGATATAAAGATACTGGCATCTATAATTTTCTCCATAATAATTGGGATTAATCTGCTTCATCTTCTGATATTCTCATGAGATTTCTTCACTAATATCCTCAAATTCTCTTGACTCTGGAGAGAAGCATTTAATTTTTAAATCTAGATTAACAAATGTGCTAAATAAAATCAGCATCTTGGTATGCAAGACCTGATACTCATCATATTCTGCTCTAAATGCCTGCTTAAAATGCTGATGTTGCTCAAAAGAGACTATGGTGACATACTTGGTTAAATAATCCGGAAGACTACGTGTTGAACGGGTCTCTCCGGAGGCAGAACAAACTTGGTTAACTACCTTACTGGAGCTTGGCTTTGCATCTTCACCTTGTTCTTTAGTATTGCTCCTCTGTTTATCATCTCAAGGTCGAAATTTTGGTTCTTTGGTTTGTGTTCTATAAATCTATATTTGCACCTCTCATTTGATGTAGGTTTGTTCTCCATGAGCTTCGATTTCTCTTAATTCGAAATAGATGCTAACATTTTCAAAGAAGTTTGTTTACCCTGCTGGCTCCCTAAGATGGTATTGTTTCCACTAAAGCTATCAACATATGGATATTGAGACCTGCAGCCTACTGGAGAACCAGAAGAATTGCAGTTGGAGTTGACAGGCTGAGGAGGATTTGAAATGGGATGGTGGTTTGAGGGCAGAGGTGGAATTGTGGGGGGTTGGCTCTAACTTCAGATGGTGGAGGGAGACCTGCAGCAGATTTTTCACTGGCATTATACACATGACTGTTTGATGCTGACAGACTCTAGTCTGTCAAGTGAGATATTCTAATTTTCTTTTCCTTAAAGGATTGGTAAAAGTGGAATTTAAAAACTGTTTCTGTAAACAGGGGCCAAGATGGCGGCTTAGTAAGGTGTGCGCGTCTTAGTTCCTCCTCCAGAACAACTACTAAATAACCAGAAACAGTACAGAACAGCTCCCGGAGCCACGACAGACACCAAACACACAGCACACCCCAGTCTGGACTGGCTACACCGACTGCGAGACTCTGCTGCGGTGAGATCCCCGAGCGGCACACGCTTCCCCGGGCCGTGGCGGTTGGTGGCCAGAGCCCCTCCCTCCCTCCTTCCCAGGCTGGCTGAGAGTCTCAGAGAGCAAGTTTCCCAAGCTGCAGTGGCTGGCACCCCTCTGTCGTGGGTGGCTTCCCAGACCGGCTACAAGTCTCGGATCAGCAGGCTCCCCAAGCAGCGGTGGCCGGCGACCGGTGCCCCTCCCTCACGGGCAGCTTCCCGGTCTGGCGATGGGTCTCGGATCAGCGAGATCCCCAACTGCAGTGGTCGGTGGCCAGCACCCCTCCTCCACAGGCGGCTACCAGGAGGGAAAGGAAAGAGTCTCCAACAGTAGCAGGGACTGAGTCCAACCAAACACCAATAGTGGCATCAATAAACAAATTCTGACTACTAAAAATAGGCCCCCAGCTGAGGTGAAACTGATCAAGGCGGAAGTCGCCTATTGGGCTAACTGAGAAAGAGGAAAAGGGGCAAAACAGAGCCTTCTGCAGCTGTTTCTACAGAGGCTTGGCGCCTCTGGGCTCAGTGCTGGGATTACACAGGTTACAACTGCCGGGAATGCAGAAACAGACTGCTCTCAGGGCTCTACCACCTGAACCCTCCCCAAGGGAGGGGTGAAATGCATCTCAGGTGGAATCCCTCTCTCAAGGAAGTCAGATCCCAGGACTTCGCAATTTGAAGCCATTAAAACCAGTCTACAACCTTTCCTCTGTCTCCACCATGCACACAGCAGGGAGAGCCTTCCAAAGTTAAAGGAGCCACAACATCTTTTGCTGGTGGGACCCACAGACAGACAAGCGCCACATACTGGGCAGGATAAGAAAAACAGAGCCCAGAGACTTCACAGGAAAGTCTTTCAACCTGCTGGGTCTCACACTCAGGGAAATCTGATTAAATGTCCAGATGTCAGCAAAAAATAACAAATCACACCAGGAAAATTGAAGATATGGCCCAGTCAAAGGAACAAACCAACAGTTCAAATGAGATACAGGAGCTAAGACAACTAATTCTGAATATACGAATAGAAATGGAAAACCTCTTCAAAAACAAAATCAATAAATTGAGGGAGGACATGAAGAAGGCATGGGATGCACAAAAAGAAGAAATGGAAAGTCTGAAAAAACAAATCACAGAACTTATGGGAATGAAAGACACAGTAGAAGAGATGAAAAAAACAATGGAAACCTACAATGGTAGATTTAAAGAGACAGAGGCTACAATTAGTGATCTGGAGGATGGAAAATCTGAAATCCAAAAAGAAACAGAAACTATAGGGAAAAGAATGGAAAAATTTGAACAGGGGCTCAGGGAATTGAATGATAATATGAAACGCACAACTATACGTGTTGTGGGAGTCCCAGAAGGAGAAGAGAAGGGGAAAGGAGGAGAAAAACTAATGGAAGAAATTATCACTGAAAATTTCCCAATTCTTATGAAAGACCTAAAATTACAGATCCAAGAAGTGCAACGCACCCCAAAGAGAATAGATCCAAATAGGCATTCTCCAAGACACTTACTAGTTAGAATATCAGAGCTCAAAGAGAAAGAGAGGATCTTGAATGCAGCAAGAGAAAAACAATCCATCATATACAAGGGAAACCCAATAAGACTATGTGTATATATCTCAGCAGAAACCATTGAGACAAGAAGACAGTGGGATGATGTATTTAAATTACTAAAAGAGAAAAACTGCCAAACAAGAATTCTATATCCAGCAAAATTGTCCTTCAAAAATGAGGGAGAAATTAAAATATTTTCAGACAAAAAGTCACTGAGAGAATTTGTGACCAATAGACCAGCTCTGCAAGAAATATTAAAGGGAGCACTAGAGTCAGATACGAAAAGACAGAAGAGAGAGGTGTGGAAAAGAGTGTACAAAGAAGGAAAATGAGATATGATATACATAATACAAAAGGTAAAATGGTAGAAGAAAGTATTACCCAAACAGTAATAACACTAAATGTTAATGGCTGAATTCCCCAATCAAATGACACAGACTGGCAGAATGGATTAAAAAACAGGATCCTTCTATATGCTGTCTACAGGAAACACATCTTAGACCCAAAGACAAACATAGGTTGAAAGTGAAAGGTTGGGAAAAGATAGTTCATGCAAATAACAAGCAGAAAAGAGCAGGAGTAGCTATACTAATATCCAACAAATTAGACTTCAAATGTAAAACAGTTAAAAGAGACAAAGAAGGATACTATCTACTAATAAAAGGAACAATTAAACAAGAGGACATAACAATCATAAATATTTACACAATGAATCAGAATGCCCCAAAATATGTGAGGAATACACTGCAAATACTGAAAAGGGAAATAGACACATCTACCATAACAGCTGGAGATTTCAATTCTCCACTCTCATCAATGGACAGAACATCTAGACAGAGGATCAATAAAGAAACCGAGAATTTGAATATTACAATAAATGAGCTAGACTAAACAGACATTTATAGGACATTACACCCCACAACAGCAGGATACACCTTTTTCTCAAGTGCTCATGGATCATTCTCAAAGATAGACCATATGCTGGGTCACAAAGCAAGTCTCAACAAATTTAAAAAGATTGAAATCATACACAACACTTTCTCAGATCATAAAGGAATGAAGTTGGAAATCAACAATAGGCAGAGCACCAGAAAATTCACAAATACGTGGAGGCTCAACAACACACTCTTAAACAACCAGTGGGTCAAGGAAGAAATCACAAGAGAAATTAGTAAATATCTTGAGGCGAATGAAAATGAAAACACAACATATCAAAACCTATGGGATGCAGCAAAGGCAGTGCTAAGAGGGAAATTTATTGCCCTAAATGCCTATATCAAAAAAAGAAGAAAGGGCAAAAATTCAGGAATTAACTGTCCACTTGGAAGAACTGGAGAAAGAACAGCAAACTAACCCCAAAGCAAGCAAAAGGAAAGAAATAACAAAGATCAGAGCAGAAATAAATGAAATTGAGAACATGAAAACGATGGAGAAAATCAGTAAGACCAGAAGTTGGTTCTATGAGAAAATCAACAAGATTGATGGGCCCTTAGCAAGATTGACAAAAAGAATAAGAGAGAGGACACAAATAAATAAGATCAGAAATGGAAGAAGAGACATAACCACTGACCTCACAGAAATAAAGGAGGTAATAACAGGATACTATGAACAACTTTATGCTAATAAATACAATAATGTAGATGAAATGGACAAGTTCCAAGAAAGGCATGAACAACCAACTTTGACTCAAGAAGAAATAGACGACCTCAATAAACCAATCACAAGTAAAGAAATTGAATCAGTCATTCAAAAGCTTCCGAAAAAGAAAAGTCCAGGACCAGACGTCTTCACATGTGAATTCTACCAAACTTTCCAGGAAGAATTAGTACCAAACCTGCTCAAACTCTTCAACAAAATTGAAGTGGAGGGAAAACTACCTAATTCATTCTATGAAGCCAACATCACCCTCATACTAAAACCAGGCAAAGATATTAGAAAAAAAGAAAACTACAGACCAATCTCTCTAATGAATGTAGATGCAAAACTTCTCAACAAAATTCTAGCAAATCGAATCCAGCAGCACATTAAAAGAATTATGCATCATGACCAAGTAGGATTCATCCCAGGTATGCAACGATGGCTCAACATAAGAAAATCAATTAATGTAATACACTATATCAACAAATCAAAGTAGAAAAATCACATGATCATCTCAATTGATGCAGAGAAGGCATTTGACAAGATTCAACATCCTTTCCTGTTGAAAACACTTCAAAGGATAGGAATACAAGGGAACTTCCTTAAAATGATAGAGGGAATATATGAAAAACCCACAGCTAATATCATCCTCAATGGGAAAAAATTGAAACCTTTCCCCCTAAGATCAGGAATAAGACAAGGATGTCCACTATCACCACAGTTATTCAGCATCGTGTTGGAAGTTCTAGCCAGAGCAATTAGACAAGAAAAAGAAATACAAGGCATCAAAATTGGAAAGGAAGAAGTAAAACTATCACTGTTTGCAGATGATATGATACTATACTTCGAAAACCCTGAAAAATCCACAGCAAAACTACTAGAGCTAATAAACGAGTACAGCAAAGTAGCAGGTTACAAGATCAACATTCAAAAATCTGTAGTGTTTCTATACACTAGCAATGAACAAGCTGAGGGGGAAATCAAGAAACGAATTCCATTTACAATTGCAACTAAAAGAATAAAATACCTAGGAATAAATTTAACTAAAGAGACAAAAGACCTATACAAAGAAAACTACAAGAAACTGTTAAAAGAAATCACAGAGGACCTAAGTGGATGGAAGGGCATACCATGTTCATGGATTGGAAGACTAAACATAGTTAAGATGTCAATTCTACCTGAATTGATTTACAGATTCAACGCAATAGCAATCAAAATCCCAGCAACTTATTTTTCAGAAATAGAAAAACCAATAAGCAAATTTATCTGGAAGGGCAGGGTGCCCCGAATTGCTAAAAGTATCTTGAGGAAAAAAAAAGAAGCTGGAGGTCTCACGCTGCCTGACTTTAAGGCATATTATGAAGCCACAGTGGTCAAAACAGCATGGTACTGGCATAAAGATAGATATATCGACCAATGGAATCGAATAGAGTGCTCAGATATAGACCCTCTCATCTATGGCCATTTGATCTTTGATAAGGCAGTCAAGCCAACTCACCTGGGACAGAACAGTCTCTTCAGTAAATGGTGCCTAGAGAACTGGATATCCATATGCAAAAGAATGAAAGAGGACCCGTATCTCACACCCTATACAAAAGTTAACTCAAAATGGATCAAAGATCTAAACATTAGGTCTTAAACCATAAAACAGCTAGAGGAAAATGTAGAGAGATATCTTATGAAGCTTATAACTGGAGGCGGTTTTATGGACCTTACACCTAAAGCAAGAGCACTGAAGAAAGAAAGAAATAAATGGGAGCTCCTCAAAATTAAACACTTTTGTGCATCAAAGAACTTCATCAAGAAAGTAAAAAGACAGCCTACACAATGGGAGACAATATTTGGAAACGACATATCAGATAAAGGTCTAGTATCCAGAATTTATAAAGAAATTGTTCAACTCAGCAACAAAAAGACAGCTAATCCAATTGCAAAATGGGAAAAAGACTTGTACAGACACTTCTCAGAAGAGGAAATACAAATGGCCAAAAGGCACATGAAGAGATGCTCAATGTCCCTGGCCTTTAGAGAAATGCAAATCAAAACCACAATAGGTATCATCTCATACCCACCAGAATGGCCATTATCAACAAAACAGAAAATGACAAGTGCTGGAGAGGATGCAGAGAAAGAGGCACACTTATCCACTGTTGGTGGGAATGTCAAATGGTGCAACCACTGTGGAAGGCAGTTTGGTGTTTCCTCAAAAAAATGAATATAGAATTGCCATATGACCCAGCAATACCATTGCTAGGTATCTACTCAAAGGACTTAAGGGCAAAGACACAAACGGACATTTGCACACCAATGTTTATAGCAGTGTTATTTACAATTGCAAAGAGATGGAAACAGCCAAAATGTCCATCAACAGATGAGTGGCTAAACAAACTGTGGTATATACATACGATGGAATATTTTGCAGCTCTAAGACAGAATAAACTTATGAAGCATGTAATAACATGGATGGACCTAGAGAACATTATGCTGAGTGAGACTAGCCGAAAACTAAAGGACAAATACTGTATGGCCCCACTGATATGCACCGACATTAGTGAATAAACTTGGAATATGTCATTGGTAACAGAGATCATCAGGAGATAGAAATAGGGTAAGATAATGGGTAATTGGAGCTGAAGGGATACAGACTGTGCAACAGGACTGGATACAAAAACTCAGAAATGGACAGCACAGTACTACCTAATTGTAATGTAATTATGTTAAAACACTGAATGAAGCTGTACATGAGGTATAGTGTTTTTTTTCTCTCTCTATTATCGTTTTATTTCTTTTTCTGTTGTCTTTTATATTTCTTTTTATAAATCGATGCAAATGTATTAAGAAATGATGAATATGCAACTCTGTGATGATGTTAAGATTGCTGATTGTATATGTAGAATGGAATGATTTCTAAATGTTTTGTTAGTTAATCTTTTTTAATTAATAAAAAAAAGTTCCTTTTAACTCTATTCAAACAGACTCCACTCTCTTCCAAAGTTACTTAAGACAGCACATTTATCCCCTGCCCCATTACCACCAGTAAGGATTTTTCATAATTTGTAACACAGCTAGACTGTTTTGTTATATTCTCCATTCCCTCCTGGGATCCCCAAATCTCCTAAACAATTTTTAAATTTGTATGTATAATGTTCACTCTTTGTATTGTAAAGTTATATGGGATTTGGCAAATGCCTAGTGCCATGTATCCACAATTATAGTGTCATACAGAATTGTAACTTCTAACTTAATAAATTCCCTTTATATAGGCCAATCCATTTCTGTTATATTGTACTCAAGTAGCTTTAGCAAACCAAAACAGATTTTCATGCTGAAAGTGGGAGCTGTGGTTTTCAAATACCAAACAAGTTGGAATGGCTTTTTACATGGATAAGGGATCTATTCCAGAAGAATTGTGAGGAGGTTAATAGGAAAGGCCTGGAATACTTTGAACAGATGGTTGTGAGAAATACAGATGCTAAATGTTCTTCCAATAAGGCCTTACAGAGAAATGATTACTGTGTCATTGCAAACTAGAAGAAAGGAAATCCTTGTTCTAAAGTGGCAGGGATTTGGCCCCACCCCGTACCATGGGACATGACAAACAGAGGTGAAAGTCTTCCTGATGGGGTGGGAGATAAGTCCCAGGGATGAGCCTGGCTCTGGCACTGCAGGATCAACAATGCCTACCTGGCCAAAAGGAAGAAAAGAAGTATAACAAATAAGGCATCAGTGGCTGAGAGAGAACAAATGGAATCGAGAGGCTGCTCTGGAGGTCACACTTATGCCAGGTTCAGTTAGACCTGCTACTATCATAGCTTGCCAAACCCCAACCAAACCTATTCCTGCCAATCCTAAAGAACACCTAGGGCATTATATAAGATTATGCAAAGGTTCCAAGCACTAGGGTAACTTTTCAGAAACGTGCAACTTCCAAATGGGTCCCTGGGCCAGATAAGTCCTGAAATACAGAGGGGCCAGCCTCTCCAGAACATCAACTCAATCCATCCTCCTATTCCATGTTATCGACAGCCCCTTCCAAAATGAAAAACATAGAATGAGCATATCCCAAATGCTCTTAAAAAGTGGGTAAAGATGAAAGGTGATGGTGGAGTTATACAAAGAGGGTAGGTTTAACAAATAAATATGGTTGCTGAATCATTATATTGATATTTCTTTCTTCTCATTATTATTATTACTTTTTTTTTTTTTGCATGGGCGGGTACTGGGAATCTGGATCTCCAGCATGGCAGGCGAGAATTCTGCCAATGAGCCACTGTCGCACACCCTATAGTGATATTTCTTTTAGTCTCCAGTATCGTAGAGCAGTTAGAAGTAAAAACCTAAAATTGTGGAATTGGAACCCATACCAAACTCTGAAATCTGTTCTACAACTAATTGTTGCGATGTGCTTTGAACTTTATTGCTTTTTTGCATATATGCTATTTTTCACAGAAAAGAAAAAAAGTCGATTTTGATGATAAATGCACAGCTATATGATATCGTGAACCATGGATTGTACACTTTGCACGATTACATGCTATCTGATTATATAGTCCTTATCAACAAAAAGTACTAATTTCAGAGGATGATGTGATTCTCATTCCTATTTCAAATAAATCTTTACATATTATAAAAGAAAGTCTTCCTTAGCAAGCCCTGTGTGCCAGTTTGAATATATTATGTACCCCAGAAAAGTGATGTTTTAATCCTGATTCAATTTGTGGAGGCAGCCATTCTTTTAATCCTGATTTTAAAAAGTAGGTTGGAATTTTTTATTGGATTACCTCCATGAAGAAGTGACACACCCGATTTTAGGTATTGACTTTTGATTAGATTGAGATGTGACTCCACCCATTCCAGGTCAGTCTTGATTAGTTTACTACAGTCTTTAAAAGAGAAAACATTTTGGAGAATTGCCAGAAATGAGAGATCCTAGAGAAATGAGTGAATCTTCGGAGCCGACAGAAACTTCACATCAGAGCTGATACAGATGCAGACACATGGAGGACAGAGACATGGATGCTTGGAGATGCTTGGAGGGCTCCAAGACATTGCCATGAGATGTTAAGCAAGCCAGCCTTGGAGAAGTAAAGTGAGGAAGCTCTACAGGAATAGAGGTTGAAAGCAGTGGAGCCCAGGAGCAGCTGACCAGCATGTATCCCCAGCTGACAGAGTTGCTCCTGATCCACCAGCCATTCTTCAGTGAAGCTTTTCTCCTCTTGATGCTTTAATTGGATATTTTCACTTCCTTAGAACTGTAAACTTGTAACTTATTGAATCCCCCTTTTTTAATGCCATTCTAGTTCTGGTACATTGCATTCTGGCAGCTTGCAAACTAACAAAGCCTGAAAGCCAGGGGTACCAGTCCCACCAAGAACATATCTAACCCCATAAGATCAACACCGCTTCATGAAGAAGTTAAAATGGTCATTGACCAGATATCCCTGAAGAGTGAGAGAGTAATCAGGTGAAAGGGAGGAGGTTTCACTGAGAAATTAGGATTTGGCAAATGATTATGTCTACTGACTCAAGTATATAGGTACTTCATTTTCGTTTCTCTAAATAAATAATGAGTGAATAAGTGTATAGCTTTTGTCATGTGGCTGTGTGAGTGTAAAGGCCTTAGGACAGACACTTCCTTTGCCCAGTGTATGGATAGATAGGTAATGAAGTAAAGAATATATATATATAGAGAGAGGATATAAATTGTATGGGATGTTTGGGGTGTTCTTTTCATTCTTATTTATTTGGAGTAATGAAAGTGTTCTAAAATTGTGGGGGTTGAATGCAAAACTATATGATGATGCTTGAGCCATTGATTGTATACTTTGTATGGTTTTATATGGTGGGTACATATATCTCAGTAAAATTGCAATAAAATTCTGGCTGAATGCAAGCTAAGGAAAAGAGAGTTCAGGACCAGAGATGGCAAAGAATATAATCTTTGCAAAACTACTTTGGAAAATTCACTAAACAAACAGACTATTATAGTCTTCAACAATAAAAAATACAAACTTGTGAAAGGAGAGTATCTGATTTCCAGGCTTGCCACATAATATTCAAATGTAATTTTCAAGAAATACTTTGCAAGGTATACAAAGAAACAGAAAAATATGGCTAATTCAAGGGAACAAAATCAAGTGTCAGAAACCAGTCCTGAGGAAGTCAAGTCATTGGACTGGTTACACAAAGTCTTTTAAAACTTTCTTAAACCAAGAACCAAAGTCATCACCTTCATTGAAGACATCTGGCAGCAAAAAATTAAGAAGTGACCAGAGTTCATGCAAGTTCTCCTGAAGAGGTGTTCCAATTAATAAAAATGATTTGTAGTCTTCAATTCCGTCACTATTTCTGTCAAATTTTTTGATCCTCTGAGCTTCATCTATAGCTAAGTACTTCCAATTAAATGTTTTGAACACAGACCTCTCTTTAATATGCATTTCTTAAGATGTTACATATACATCCCTTTCTCCTGGTAATAAAACCTCTCTGACAAAAGCAGCTCTTTGCTCTTTACCTCCTATCAAACAGATATAAGCATCGGTACCCATCTCTTGAATTTGCTCATCCAGTTGTGTAATGCAGACCTAGGAATGAAAAGCATATGAGTGCCAGGAATGTTTCTATAGTGTTTCATGTACCCAAGAAGAGAGATTGTTTGAAGAGTCTTTCCCAGGTCCATTTCATCTGCAAGGACAACATTGATGCCATTCTCATACAAAGAAATGAGCCAATTTAATCCTTGGACCTGATCTCAGGGTTTACCCCATTTTACATATGATAGAGATCTTTGAGCCCAAGTGCAAACAGTTGCTTTGGAACTTTCTGTTACAAGTTTTCTTCATCCCCCTCTTGCCCTGTTCTGTGGTGTCAATAGTCACCAACTGATCGCAAGTTCTGTTTCTCATCCTTTTTTAGTCGTGGGCACTGTGGTTTCATCTTCAAAAGTGACACCAGAGTCTTCTGGGCAGCAGGTTGAATGAAAGGTGCAAAGAGCTCTATCTGCTTTAACAAACACTCAAATCTCTTTTCTCTGTCAATTTGCATTTTTTCTTCATAAGTAGGATCTGGTTCTTGGATTTCTTTCTGCTTTTCCTGTGGCGCATCATCAAATACTTCTCCATCTCTGGGTCAGTGGGAGTGGCACTGGCCACTGAGGGAGCTGCCTGGGAAATTCACTCTGGACAGCCTGTGTTTCTGTTGTTGCTCCCACTGCTGGAGGCGGAGACTGTGGTCTTGGAAGGTATGCTCTCAAGAGGCAGGGGTCATTGAGGCTTGGCTGCAGATGACATGATGTTTCATCTGTTCCATCTGCATCACCTGCTGCTGCCAGAGGCCAGACTGGCAGGGATGGAAGGAGAGACCGAGGCCTGTTGCTGTGTCACAATGAATGTTCTGGAACTGAAGAAAACATGGACAAAAAACTAAAAGAAATCAGGGAAATGTTATATGAACAAAACAAGAATATCAGTGAAGGAATGGAAGTTATAAAAAGGAACCAAAAAGTTATTTTGGAGCTGAAAAGTGTAATAACTGAAATGCCAACTAACATCACACGAGAAGTTCAACAGTAGAATTGAGAAGGCAGAAAAGTATATGAGAACATGAGGAAGGAAAGCTAAAATTATCCAATCTAAGAAGCAATAAAAGAAAAAGAGAAAGAAAATTGACCCTGAGGGCACCATGAAACAGACCAACATACCCAATATGAGAATCTCAGAAGAAGAGAGAGTGAAATTGGCACAAAGAAAATATGAAGAAATAATCACTGAAAACTTTGCTAATTCTTGGCGCCTGCTCATGCAAAACAAACACAAAAAGCAAAAAACTTTGCCAAATTTCATGAAAGACATGAATCTACACATCCAATGAGCTCGATAAACTCCAAAGAGGATACATTAAAAGATATTCACGTTAAGACACATTAGAATCAAAATGGCAAAAGCCAAAGTTAGAATCTTAAAAATCAGGATGAGGGAAGAGACTTCTCATGTACAAGCAGTCCTCAAGAAGGCAAACAGTGCAATTAAAAGTGGGCAAAGGATTTGAGATTATCTCCAAAGATATCCAAACAGCCAGTTTATAAATATAAAGACAATTGACATCATTAGTCATTAGGGAAATGCAAGTCTAAACCACACTGGGAACTTCGGGTTGATCAAGATGGCAGTGTAAGATGTTCTAGGATTCCATTCTCTAACAGAATCTTTGAACAACTCGGAGACCCAGAATCTGGAACAAATAATCAAACATGGTCAAAGAAATCTCCTAAATCAATTCAAACAGATGAAGGGAAAATATGCATAAAAGGATAAAAGATATTAAGAAGACAGTAGAATAGCATAAAGAGAATTTGAAAGAATCCATAGTAAAATAAACATTATGCAAATGAAAGATACTGCAGATGAAATTAAATATATACTAAAGACCCACAACAGCAGATTTGAAGAGGCAGAAGAAAGAATCAGTGAGCTAGAAGACAGAGTACCCAATTGTGTACAGGTGAAAAAATTGAAAATTTTGAAAATTTGAGCAGGTTCTTAGGGAAAAGAGTGAAAACACAAAGCACACAAATATATGCACCATGGATGTTCCAGAAGGAGAAGAGAAGGGAAAGGGCCCAGGAAGAGTATTCTAGGAAATAACTGAAAATTTCCCAATGCTTATAAATACACATACAAATCTGTGAATCCCAAAGTACTCCAAACAAAATAAAACCAAATAGGTCCAGTCCAAGACACATACTAATCAGACCGTCAAAGTCCAAAGAAAGGGAGAAAATTT